>NC_047088.1:247953096-248286028 GCF_902459505.1 Geotrypetes seraphini | reverse complement strand
TGTACATTTTAACATTCAATAGACAGTCCCTGCTCAGAAGAGCTTACAATTTAATTTGGACAGACAGACAGGACATCTCGGGGTTGGGGAGTTTCTGGCAGAAGGAATGGGTATAGATATCTGACAGTAAGTGGGAGTTGAGTTGAAAGTAGCTTCAAAAAAGTGGGCTTTTAGCTTGGATTTGAATACCGCCAGAGACGGAGCACGACGTACTGACTCTGGCAGCCTGTTCCAGGCATTTGGCGCGGCAAGAAAGATCTCTAGCACTGTTTAGTAAAAGGAGCCCCAAGAAAAGAAAATAAGGAGATACCTTTTTTATTGGACTAACAATAAATTTTTTTTTTTTTTAAATTTATTTCATTTTACAATAACATATCAAGTATCCACTTGTACAGAAAGGTAAAGTCAAGCCAAAATCAAATGTAATAGAATATGATACTAGAAAGATAATCAAATAATCAGCTATCTTAAAAGAAATATATATAAAGCTTAACTTTAACTCAAGTCCTCTAAATAAGGAAAGCAAGATGTAGAATCAGCGAGTATAATATACATTACAAAATAAAATGAAGACTAAAGGTTGTATATGCTGAGAAGGTACTCAAATTCCTTCTCCTTTTTTCAGAGAAGCCATTGACAAGAAGGATGTAAGTTGGCTAGGATCAAAGAATACATATTTTTGCATATGATAAATTATCACACATTTACATGGGTGACGAAGAAAAAAGGTTGCCCCGAGAGCAATAACTCCTGGCTTTAACAACAAAAATTCACGTCGACGTTTCTGTGTATCTCGTGACAGATCTGGAAACATTTGTATCCTGTACCCAAGAAAAACTTTCTGTTTATTTTTAAAGAAAAGTTTCAGTAACCAATTCTTATCAGGTGATAAGGCCACTGTAAGCAAAAGTGTTGCGGACACTGCTACCTCCTGGTCTGAAAGTTCCAACACCTTGGAAATATTAAGCGACTGTTGAGCTTCATCCATTAATTTTTCTTCCCTTTTAATAGGTAAATAATACACTTGAGTGAATGGAGGTATTAATTCCTCGGTAATTTCCAGAACTTCCTTTAGATAACGTTTTAACATGTCTCTAGGGGTTACTTCGGCAACCCTGGGAAAGTTAATTAATCTAAGGTTATTATTGCGAGAAAAGTTTTCTAGAGACTCCAATTTTCTCCTTAAGTTAATATTATCTTTCACCAGTGTTTCAGTTATTTGTTTAGAAAGTTTAATTTCCTGGGAAGAATTCACTGTTGAGGTTTTTAAGTCTTGCAAATAAACTTTGATATTCTTAATTTCAGTTTCTTGGGAAGATATCTTTTGCTCCAACTGCAACAGTTGGGGCTTCACTGATTTAGATAGATCCGCAACAAGATCCCAAATTGCATCAAGTGTTACCTCTTGGGGCTTTTTTAACATAAGGATAGGTTCTTGTAAAGAAAAACTTTCACCAACCATTGTACCCTCCTGGGTATGACTCCTCTGCTCACGGACATTCCGCGGAGATGACAAAACCTCAGTTTCCACTGGAATCCCCTGAAACGACAGGGAATCCACATCCATGCTCCCCTCTTTGCTCCCAACGGCCTCCGGGGGGAATTCCTCACCGCCTTCCGATGGTTCCTACACCCGCGGGGAGCTGGCGGTCAGAGGAGGAGGAGGAGGCACTCTGGCGTCGGGGCTCAAGGTGGTATCTGGGGCCCATGGAGAACGCCTCCGTCTCGCCACGGTGCGTCTCCTGTGGGCGTGCCGACGCCCCCGCAATTCCCTGCATTCGTCGGAGCAGTTCGTCCATAGAGCTGAAGCCGGCTGGGCCCGACCGCCGTGAGGCTCCAACTGCGCTTCTGCCCCTCCGCTTCGGCATGCTAAGCGGTAAGTTTCTTGAGGAAAAACAGTTAAAGAAACAATGTTGGTAGAGCTCTCTGCGACGAAGCTCTCAGCATTACAGTCCTTCCGCCATCTTGCTCCGTAAGGCTATTCTTATCAACAATAAATTTTTAATGAGTTTTCAAAGGTAACCCTTCTTTAGATTTTCTAAATTTCTGAATTACTGTTAACAGTGGCTATAATACTTGGATCATGCCAGAGATGGTATCTCTCTGGCGTTCATAGAATGTAATATATATATATATAAGCAACCTATTACGGTACATTTGGAAATTGTTTTTAAATCAAGCCTGTGGCACCCAACATGATGGGAAACGTCTATGTAATTTTCTTGTTCTCTGCATTTCTTGGTATTTGAGAATCTTCTCCCCCTCCACATAATTCACCGCGACTCATTTAGCTTGGACACCTCTACATGCCGTTCTCATCTTCTTATCCTTTACCAGTGTGTCTGTTTTTGTTTTGCATCAAGCTTTTTTATTGGTCAAAATGTGAATGCTCTAGGACAGGAGCTAGGCAATTCTGGTCCTCGAGAGCCGGAGCCAGGTCAGGTTTTCAGGATATCCACAATAAATATGCATGAGATAAGATTTGCATCTCCAGGAGGCAGTGCATGCAAATCCATCTCATACATATTCATGGTGGATATCCTGAAAACCTGACCTGGCTCCTGCTCTCGAGGACCGGAATTGCTTACCCCTGACCTAGAGCAAAGGTAAGCAAATCCAGTCCTCGAGAGCTTCAGGCAGGTCAGGTTTTCAGGATATCCACAATAAATATGCATGAGATAAGATTTGCATCTCCAGGAGGCTGGTCATGCAAATCCATCTCGTACAGATTCATTGTGGAGATCTTGAAAACCTGACCTAGCTCCAGCTCTCGAGAACCGAAATTCCCTACCTCTGCTCTAGGATATAACACCCTCTTCATTCTCCATAATTCTCAGTATTGATTGTTCAGAACAAGGGGGCTATTTTAGGGAAGCAACCACTGTGGGAAACCTTAGATTATTATTTTTGACTAGTTTTTTAGCCCGTTACATTAACGGGTGCTAGAATAGATGTGTAGACTTAGGCATTTATTTATTTATTTATTTCTCCCTGGCCCGTCTGTCTGTCTTTCTTTCTGTCTGTCTCTCCCACATGTCCAGCAGCACCCCTTCCCTGCTTTCCCTGTCCAGCAGTAGACCTTCTCCCTTCCTTTTACCTCCCCTTTGTCCAGCAACATCCCTTCCCTGATCCCCCCTGTCCAGCAATAACCCTTCTCCCTTCCTTTTACCTCCCCCCTGTCCAGTACTACTCCTTCTCCCTTCCCTGCTTCCCCTGTCCAAGATACTACCTGTCCCCAACCAATCACACCCCTCCCTCTAAAGCAAAGCAAATTAATTTCTTGTACCCAGGAAATCACACCCCTCCCCCCAAAGGAAAGCAAGATGTTTCTTGTCCCCAACAAATCACACACCTTCCCCCAATGGAAAGCAAGATTGCTCCCTGGGCCCCTTCCCCAGCACACCCACCCCTGCCCTTTACCTAAATCAATGCACGATAGTTCACAGCTTCCCCAGCATACACCCTTCACCCAAAACAAACCGCAAGTATTTTTTCCTGCCAGCAAACTGCTGTAAAAAAAAAAAACCTTCTAAATCAGCAGTTAGTTTTGCTTGCGTCGGCTGCTAGGGCTGCAAATACATTTTCTTCAATGTCGGTGCAAGGGAAAGAAGCCAGGCAAACACCTGACTTCTTCGGCTTCCTCCCTTCTTATCTGCGAAGTGTCCCTTGCTTTTGGAGGCAGCTGGGGCAGGGCTCGCTGTAGGCTCATTTTGTAAGCTGGGGAAAATGAGGCGTGAAAACCTCCACCGCCGCAGTATTCTTTTTCATCAGTGGTAACCGCCGCATGGAAAACACAGCCGTCGCTGGGGAAATCGCTATGCAGAAAATGCCACATGCTAAGCGCGCTGCGCACTTCTGCCTGCCAAGGACATACGGATCACGGAACACGCAGGTAGGAGTGCGCATGCGCGCTTAGCGTTTTATTATAGTAGATTTGTATACAGTACAGTAGTACCTCAGTTTACGAGTGCACTGGTTTGCGAGACAAGCAAAATATTCGCAAAATCAGCGCCTCAGAAACCGAGCTTGCCTCGATGTACGAGCGCCTCCCCCCCCCGCGATCTGGCACCCCCCCCCGGCGATCCGGTATCTCGGAGAGAGCGGGAACTCGAAGGCCTTGAGCATGCGCAAATGCTCAAGGCCCAGCAAAAAGAAGAGGGCAGATCTTCGGGCACCGGCATGTCCTGTGCGTTGGTGCTGGTGCCAGGTGCCAGATGGGGGGTATGCGATGTGTTCAGGTGCGGGGGGGGGGGTGCCAGATCGCGGGGGGGGGGGCTTTGTGAGTGGGGGGAGCAATGCCGGTTCTCGGGGGGTAGAGCAGTGCCGCTGGCCTCCGAGGGGGGGGGGGGGAACGAATCAAGCGAGTTTCCCTTACTTTCTATGGGGAAACTCGCTTTGATATACGAGTAATTTGGTTTATGAGCATGCCTCTGGAACGAATTATGCTCATAAACCAAGGTATTTTCAAAGTGCCAGTTTCCAGTTTTGTGTCTTAAGCATTAAATGTCCCCTCCCATAACCCTCCAACTTCTCATACAGACATCAGCTGAAATTAAATGAATAAGAGCTATATTTAATTTTAAAAAAACAGTCTTGGACTACACACACTTTGTAATTTTTTGCCAACCAAGGGCCGGATTCTATAAACGGCACCGGCGGCCACCTAAAAAAAAAAGCAGCCGCCAACTGCGTGTCAATCACGGAACGGCCCCGTTTCTAGAACTGCAGCTACATTTCTGGAGCCTTTCAAGCGAATCGCGGCTTTGGTGGCACTTTATGACGCCTAAAGTCAGTTCTGGCATTAGCCACGCCTACAGTGGCATTGGGCATCGTAAAGCACCTCTGTAGCCACAATGAAGGCGCCGGTAGGTAACTACATTTTTGTTTTTAAAACTATTTTAATCCTGTTTAAATGGCTGTTTCCACTGAAGTTAGGCAATTGTAGGGCGCCTATTGGTTCATAAGTTAAGGCACTGTTTATAAAATTTGGGTCCAAATGTCTTCTGGGGGGTTTTTTTCCTCTCTATCTTATTTTTCTCCACTCCATGCGCCCAGTGTCCCCCAGTACTCCTTATACAGGTACTTAAAATGTAGAAAGGGTGCTAAAATCTATATACACCCAACCTTAGGCACAAACACTTATGCCATGTTCATGGCTAGTGTAAACAGTTGCACCTAGCGCAGTGGTTAAACCTACAGCCTCAGTACCCTGAGCTTGTGGGTTCAAACCTTGCTCCTTGTGACCCTGGGCAAGTCACTTAATCCCCCCCATTGCCCAAGGTACATTAAATAGATTGTGAGCCCACTGGGACAGACAGGGAAAGATGCTTGAGTACCTGAATAAATTCATGTAAACCATTCTGGGCTCCCTGGAGAGAACAATATAGAAAACTGAATAAGCAAATAGTGTGAAAAGTTTCAGCCTTTGATAACCAGAGCTGGTATTGTGACATCATAATGCCTCATTCCACCAACCTCATCAGTGATGTCACAATGGCTTGATTGTCCTATACTTAACTCACCTTTACTGCATTTTGATTTCTTGAGTGGCGCAGTTAAAGCTACAGCCTCAGCACCCTGAGGTTGTGGGTTCAAACCTAAGCTGCTCCTTGTGACCCTGGGCAAGTCACTTAATCCCTCCATTTCCCCAGGTACATTAGATAGATTATGAGCCCACTGGGATAGACAGGGAAAGATGCTCGAGTACCTCAATAAATTCATGTAAAACCGTTCTGAGCTCCCTTGAATACATATATAATGTGAAAAGCTTCAGTCTCAGAACTGGTATTGTGACATCATAATGCCTCATTTCACCAATGCCTAAGAGCCAACCTAATCAATGATGTCACAATAGCTTGACTGTCCTAAAAAAAAAATTTAAATTGAATCAGGTTGGGCAGACTGGAAGGACCATTCGAGTCTTTATCTGCCGTCATCTACTATGTTACTATGTTATGTTACTTGGCTCACTTCCGCTACATTTTGATTTCTAGAGTGGCGCGGTGGTTAAAGCTACAGCCTCAGCACCCTGATGCTGCTCCTTGTAACCCCGGGCAAGTCCCCCCATTGCCCCAGGTACATTAGATAGATTGTGAGCCCACCGGGACAGACAGGGAAAAATGCTGGAGTCCCTGAATAAATCCATGTAAACCATTCTGAGTTCTCTTGGGAGAACAGTATAGGAAAATGAATAAATGTAGCAGTTGCATGCCTAGATCTGAATATTCTGTAAAATACATGCAAGAATGATGGGAATACTCCCTTTGCAGTAACACATGAGAGCATTTAAGTGTCCAGTCATAGAATAATCCCTAAATGCATATCCACACATACCTGCCATTTTACCCCTGTTTTGGTGCTCAACCACTGTTACCGTACGTTTCTGCTCCTACAGTTGCATTTAGGTGCCTAAAGTTGCAGGAGTAATTGCAGGATGTAAATGTTAGGTGCACTGATACCAGGTTACTATAGCGTTCTATAATGAAACCTGGTTCTCTCGCAGCTATTATAGCATAAACTCCAACAGTGCATCCTTGGAACGCCGAAATGGAGGCGCCCAGTTATAGAACTGCCCCCAAAATGCCTATATATATTACCTACACCGATAACAGCAAAGCCTTTGAAAATTTACTCTTCTATGTAAACGCTTAGTTGAGGGAATATACTGAGGTGCATTCATTATGCACAGAGTGAAAGAATTCACCAGGTGTCACTGTATTTATTTAATCTAACTGCAGCACTGAATTCCTGAAATTCCCTTATGCTTTCTGTCCTGCCTAACTTCCTGTTTTTCATTTGGAAATAAGAGAAAGACCCAGGAATTTTCAAAGTAAAGGGGAGGAGGGTTTGTCTCTGGATCTTCTTTGCATGCGACATAAATTAGATCACTGCCCATTCTTCACATTTGATACGGCGTTTCCTGGCCAAACACAACGCACCTGTGATTCCTCGGGCTTCCGACTGGGCTCCGTGTGACTTCTGGCTTTTCCCCAAGCTGAAAATGCCCCTGTAAGGGATCAGATTTCAGTCAAGAGAAGACATCATGCAGAATGCGACGGGCCAATCGCAAGCAATCTCAAAAGAGGCGTTCCAGCGCTGCTTCCGACAGAACTGTTGGAAGAAGTGTGTGGCAGCCCAAGGGGACTACTTTGAAGGAGATTAGTATAAGATTGTTGTATCTGAATCCGTTCCAGGAACCCCCGCGAATCTTGAAAAAAACGCGAATACGTTTTTTCGTGGGGGAGACTGGAGAGGGCAGCGGGAGAGCAGCCAGAGCATCGGCGAGTATAGGAAATCACTCGCTGTATGCTCCGACCGCCTCTTCCGGCACTAAAGTTGGGCCTTCTGATTGGTGAGGCCCAACTTTAGTACAGGAAGAGGCGGTCGGAGCATACAGCGAGTGATTTCCTTCATTCGCCGGTGCTCCGGCTGCTCCTCTCCTGGTCGATGGTTCGCGAAACGGAAAATACCGTGAATGACCAGGACTGCGAACCGCCAACCGTGAATTCGCAGGGGAGAACTGTACATTAGTTTGGGAGTTACAGACTAGAGAGCTGCACGGGAACACTTATCTGACTCTTCATTGTACAGACTGCAGGGTTGGGGTTTTAACATGTTAACTGAGATCTCCTGCTGCTGAGATCAGAAGTGGCAGAGGGGGGGTCAACATCTTGCTGGTGGGTGGATCTATGCAACTCCAAAAGAGATCTTAAGAAAAAAGTTTAATTATTTTTAAGACAGAAAGACAAAAAGGTGCCTTTTTTCTGAGTTCTGCGGTTAGGAGCGCTTTCCTTCAACAAAGCTAAAAGAAAAGTTACGTTATCACTATCATGAATGGAAGAATGGAAAAAGCCATTAAACTGGTTACACCTGGATAGACAGGTATAAAGGTGAACACACATGGACTAATACATAACATAAGAACATTAGAACAGTCATACTGGGTCAGACCAATGGTCCAACAAGCAAAGTAGCCCGTTCTCATGGTGGCCAATCCAGGTCACTAATACTTGGCCAAAACCTAAGGAGTAGCAATATTCCAGGCTATCGATTCAGGGCAAGCAGTGGTTTCCCCCATGTCTTTCTCAATAACAGACTATGGACTTTTCCTCCAGGAATTTGTCCAAACCTTTCTTATGTTATCCGCTCTTACCACAACCTCTGGTAACACGTTCCAGAGCTTAACTATAGTGAAAAACAATTTCCTCCTTTTGATTTTAAAAGTTATTTCCCTGTAACTTCATTGAGTGTCCGAGTCTCCTCTAGTCTTTGTAATTTTTGACGGAGTGAAAAATCGATCCACTTGTACCCGTTCTACTCCACTCAGAATTTTGTAGACTTCAATCATATCTCCCCTCAGCCGTCTCTTTTCCAGGCTGAAGAGCCCTAACCGTTTTAGTCTTTCCTCTTACGAGAGGAGTGCCATCCCCTTTATCATCTTGTTCGCTCTTCTTTGAACCTTTTCTAGTGCCACTATATCTTTCTTGAGATAAGGAGACCAGAATTGAACGCAATACTCCAGATGAGGTCGCACCATGGAACGATACAGGGGCATTATAACATTCTTAGTCTTGTTTTTTGGTTGTTGTTTTTTTGTCTTGTTAACCATCTCTTTTTAATAATTCCTAGCATCCTGTTTGCTTTTTTGGCTGCCGCCACTCATTGGACGAAAGGTTTCATCGTACTGTCTACAATGATACCCAGATCATTTTCTTGGGCGCTAACCCCCAAGTTGGACCCTAGCATTCGGTAACATTTATAGCTAGCTCTCAAGAGCTGTGCCCCCCTTCTTCAGGTCAGGCATAGCATACTTCTTGAAAGGTAGTCATAAATCTATAGTATTTACTTTAAGTTAGTTTAATAAAAAGGCATTGCTTAGAGCTTGCTTGATGAACTTTATTTCTAAGTACATTCCAGGACATTGAAAGCTCCACTCTACTCCAGACACTGAAACCTGCCGTTTAAAGGGCCATTGAGAGGGATATCGGTAGGATCATTCTGCCCGACTCTACACTAACCAGCCAGTGGAGGAATGCTCAACCTGAATCCAGTGCAATAAGGCATTCTCTAAGCTACTATTACCATTTATGGTATTTAAATATTGTTTTGGCTTTAGGGCTAATAAATCTTTGAGCTGGAACAAAGTTTTAACTCGTGTACAGCTGTTTCAAGAGCTAAAGCAAACAGCGAAGCTGCAGCGTTTTTCCAGTATCACTGTCTGTATATACAAAACATAGTCAGAAACCCTGGCCAGCCAGCTTCCCACTCAATTCCATATTTCATTTGGGGTATTTATAAAGTGAAGAGGAAGTGCTGCTGTCCTGATGAAATCTTCATGAGAATAAATTTTGCCCTTAGAATGGCTGCACATTAAGGGGGCAATTTATAAACATTTTTTTTTTCCATGCATAAAATCCTGCATAGTAGATCTTTTAAAAAAATTGTCACAGGGGTTATACGTGTACAAACACACACAGTGTGGGTGTGCAGTTTTACAGGGCTTGCATGTGTTCTGGGGTGGAGATTGCGTGCCGATTTGGATGCATATTTTATAACACATGCACGGATTTACTTATTTTATGCATGAATATTTAGGCCCGCTCCCAAGCAGGTGTTCAGGCAGTCCCCGGGTTAAGAACAAGTTATGTTTTTAAAGCTGTATCTTGGAAAGTATTAGCTTTCCAAGGACTGCAACGTACTTTCTATCAGTTCCTACCTTACTTCAAGGACTGAGGGATAAGTGTAACACATTCTGCCTCGGTACTCCTTCTGTCTATCCTACTGCCATCTCTAAATAGCCTGGCTTTTCAGAAGCTTTCAAAAGCAACCATCCAATCATCTTCAGGTACTCAGTCACCTTTACCTATGTTCTAACTTACTTCTGCTTTCTCACTATATCACTTGGACTACATCTCTCCAATATAAGCTCATGTTCTATGACAGTGTATTAGAGAATGACACAGGGACAAATTTTTCCCCGTCTCTGCAGGAACTTATTTTCCCGTATGGCGAATTCTTTTCCTGTTCCTGTCCCATTCCTGCAAGCTCTGTCCTCATCTGCACAAGCCTAAAACACTTTAAAATCATAAGTAGCAACATTCTAGAGCTCAGATTGTGATGTCATAATACCTCATTCCACCAATCCCTAAGCTCCATCCTCATCTACACAAGCCTCAAACACTTTAAAATCATAAGTGTTCGAGGCTTGTGCGGTTAAGGCAGAGCTTACAGGAATGGGGCAGGGACAAGGACAGCGACAAAACTCAAGGGGACAGGATGGGGAAAAATTTATTTCTATGTCATTCTCTAGAGTGTATAACAAACTGTGTGCCGTGGCACACTATTCTGGGTGTGCCACATTACGTCAGAGAGGCGCAGGTGCTGGCTGACTTCTTACAGGACATGCCTCTCATGGTGAGAGGCACGTCTTGTAGTTAGTCAGCCTGCACCTCTCCTCCTCACTGGCATCTCTCCTCCTTCAGCACCTCCCCCTTCCTGCATAATGCTAGCAGGCTCAGGGCCCCATCTGGAGGGCTTCTGCGCATATGTTGCAATGACATCACACATGCACATGATGTCATCACATTGACAGCCGCAAATTTCCGGATGCCCTGCAGCTGCGGCCCCGAGTTTAGTGTGCCACGACTACTTAAAGTTTGCAGGACACTGTTCAATGAGTTCGGGATTCTCAGGGACTATCTCTCCCAGAATTACCATAAGCTCACTTCCTGCAAATGGCTCAGAATATCACTATTTATCTCCAGTCATGTGTTCATCAGTTTGACCTGTCTCCCCTCTCCTAGCACAGCACCACTGGCTTCCTATCTCATTCTGTATCAATCATAATAAAACCCTAAAACTTCTAATGCCATAATCCGTGATCCGTGGCAGAGACATGGTAGTACAGCATGCGGCGCGTGTGGCACTTTCCTGAACTTCCTCTACCTGGAGCCTGCGGCGGATTGTGTGCCGCGGTTTCCCTGTGTCGGACCCTGCCAAGACGAAGAGAAATGCTGCACAGGGAAGTAGAAGGTGAGGGAATGCTGCTGATGCTGCACAGGGAAGGGTGGGAGGGAAATACTGATGCTACTGCTGCACAGAGAAGTGGAGGGGGAGAGGGAAAGGGAAAGGGGGCATGGAGAGAGGGGTGTGCTGGGAGGCAGGCAGCAATCTTGGTTTGCTCTGGGGGGGAGACATAAGGGGGCCACGAAGAGAGACAGAAAAAGGCAGGCAGCGCACAAGAACGAAAGACAGACACACAGAAAGACAGGGGGTAGGGAGAGAGACAGAAAGAAAGAAAGACGGACAGGGGGCCAAGGAGAGAGAGACAAAGAAAAAATACAGAAAGACAGCCAGCAGCCAAGGAGAGAGATAGAAAGAAAATAAGACAGACAGATAGACAGCAGCCAAGGAGAGAGAGAGAAAGAAAAAAAGACAGACAGTGGCAAGGGAGAGAGACAGATAGAAAGGGGCAGGGAGAGAGAAAGAAAGAAAGACATCAAATAAATAAATGCAGGGAAGGGGTGCTGCTGGACGGGGAAGGTAAAAGAAAGGGAGAAGGGCTGCTAGCACCTGTTAATGTAACGGGCTTAAAAACTACTTCAGAATAATATACAGGTTGACTATCTTTCATCCAAAATTCTAAAAAACAAAGAGCTACAAAAATGATTTTTTTTTTTTTTTTTGTAATACTGATGCATTATTAATCTGTACAAAAAAAACCTCACTTTTGGCTTCAAAAGTGGAACCTGGTCCCAAAAGTCACCCTTAAAGAATTCACTCTATGCTGATTAGCTCAGTTGTTCATTTTACCTCACAGTGGTTATACCTCTGAAGCGTTGCTAGAGGCTGCAGCTCTGCGGAGGAAACAGGAAGTGATGTCAGCAAGGGGAAAGATACAGAAGAGAAGCCCGTGGGGCCACAGCTGGCAATGAATATGAATTGCTGCGGCCACTGGTGGCACCTCTTTCCCAAAACTGATCATGAACCTGTACTCACCTAGCTCATAAGGTTCTTCATTCTGGAACTCCTGCTTATTTTTCCTCCCTTACTACCTCATACAGACCTTCCAAAATATATTGTACTCTGCTTTTGAACAATGCCTTTATTTGTCCCCTGATAGAAAGCATATTGTTATCATTTTGAATATAATTTATAGTTCATTAAATATGCCGCTTTGGAGGTATCCATCAAAGTGGTCGACAATAATCAAGTCTGAAAGGAACCACAATAAGATATGAAAGCAGAAGGTGGTCAAATGACTAGGATAAGGGTAACACTGTCACAAAACCAACACTGCCAGACTCTTACAATAATCATTTTATTTTTTTATTGATGATAAAGAAACATACAGCAAGGTAAACAATAAAGCATACAATCGCCAGGAACTGAAAACAGCAACCAGCAAAGTAGCAATATCATCATTAATGCTGTGAAACCATCCCCACCCCAAACTGTCTGCTCCCTCCTCCACCCCTTCCCCCTTGTATAAGGTGACCATACGTCCCATTTTGAACAGGACAGTCCCTTTTTCAGATCCCCTGTCCCGTTGTCCCCACTCACAGCTTCGGGACGCAAATGTCCCGTTTTCAGAGAGGGCGTCCCAAAGCTGTGAGTGGGGACAACGGGACAGGGGTTCGCAGCCTGGATTCGGCAGCATCATCGCTCGGGCCCCGCTGACCCTCCTATCTCTCCCCCCCAAGTGAACCCTTCCGACCCTCTCAGCGAGATGACCGAGCAGCAACCCTCCCTTCAGTAGCATCGTCAGCCGCAGAATGCTAAACAGGCCGCTTCGCGGCTTTCTCCTGCCGGTGAAGTGTCACTGATGATGTCATCAGTGACGCGGCAGAGGGACTCTGGCAGGAGAAAGCTGCGAAGCAGCCTGTTTAGTGTGCTGCAGCTGCAGACCCTACTGGAGGGAGGGTTGCTGCTCGGTCATCTCGCTGGGAGGGTCGGAAGGGTTCGCTTGGGGGGGAGAGATAGGAGGGTCAGCGGGGATTCGGCTGAGAGAGGAGAGAAGCGGTCTGCCTTGGGTGCTCCAAGGCCTGGTGCCATTACCTTCTTCAGTCAGCAGCAGCGTTTACAATTCGCTACTGTTGCCGGCTTCAGGCCTTCATCTCTGCCAGGTCCTGCCTACTTCCTGTTTTCATGAAGACAGGACCCGACAGAGAGGAAGGCCTGAAGCCGGCAACAGCAGCGAATTGTAAATGCTGCTGCTGCCCGATGAAGTTCAAGACACCAGGCCTTGGGTGACAGAAGGAGGAAAGGGCGCAGAGGGGGAGAGAATTGGGGAGAGTGTTGCTGTACCCAACTGGAGGGAATGAAAGGAGATGCCAGGGCTTGGAGGGAAGAAGAGATGCCAGGGCATGGAGGGAAGGAGGAAAGTATGCCAGACCACGGGAAAAGGAAGGGGGAAAGGAAGGAGGAGATGTCAGAGCACGGAGGGGGAGGGAGAGATGGAAGAAAAGGAAAGGAGAGAGATGCCGGGAATCAGGGAAGGATGATGCCAGACCATGGGGTGGGAAAGAAATAAAGGAGAAGAGAGATGCCAGAGCATAGGGGAGGGGGTGGTGACAGAGAGAGAAAAACGGAGAGGTGACAGAACTGAAATCAATCATGTACAAATGAGAGAAGGGGCACGGGATAGGTAGTTTATGGAAGGAGCATAGAAAGAGGGAAGATGCCATATGGAAGAGAGAGAGAGAGGGCGGACACTGGATGGAAAGAGCACAGAAGGCAGTGAATGGAAGGGGCGAGATAGAGGGTGAACAGTAGATGGAAAGGGTAAAGAGAGGGAAACAGACAATAAATGGACGTGTGGGGGAGAGGAGGGACAGCCGCTGAATGGAAGTGTGAGGGACAGGGGGAGCAGACGCTGGAAGGAAGTGGGGAGGAGAAAGAAAAAAGGGCACATGCAGAATTGAGGGAAGAGGATAGAGTTAGTTACTGGAAGGGGTGAGGGAAAGAGGTGGCAAGCTATAGGTAGACACAGTGAAAGAGGGAAATTGAGAACTGAATAGTAAAAAAGAATTTAGACAGAGGCAGAAAATAAATTGAGAAGGAAGACCAGGGAAGAACAGGAGAAAGGGAGCGGAGAGAGATATGCCAGAGCAGGGGGGGAAGGAGAGGAGACAGATACCAGACCTGGAAGTAGGAAAAGAGGAAGAAGACAGATAATAGATCTGAGGGGAAAAAAGGAGGAGAGAGATATGCTAAAATCTGCTGGGGGGGAAGGAGGGAGAAAGGAAAGAAGGAGAGAAAGAGGCAGTGAAGGGGGGGGGGGTTGTAAGCACATTAGAAAGACTAAGAACATAAGAACATAAGAACATAAGCAATGCCTCTGCTGGGTCAGACCTGAGGTCCATCATGCCCAGCAGTCCGCTCACGCGGCAGCCCAACAGGTCCAGGACCTGTGCAGTAATCCTCTATTTATACCCCTCTATCCCCTTTTCCAGCAGGAAATTGTCCAATCCTTTCTTAAACCCCTGTACTGTACTCTGCCCTATTACTCCCTCTGGAAGCGCATTCCAGGTGTCCACCACTCGTTGGGTAAAGAAGAACTTCCTAGCATTCGTTTTAAATCTGTCCCCTTTCAACTTTTCCGAGTGCCCTCTTGTTCTTTTATTATTCGAAAGTTTGAAGAATCTGTCCCTCTCCACTCTCTCTATGCCCTTCATGATCTTGTAAGTCTCTATCATATCCCCTCTAAGTCTCCTCTTCTCCAGGGAAAAGAGTCCCAGTTTTTCTAATCTCTCAGCGTATGAAAGGTTTTCTATCCCTTTTATTAGACGTGTCGCTCTTCTCTGAACCCTCTCGAGTAACGCCATATCTTTCTTAAGGTACGGCGACCAATATTGGACGCAGTACTCCAGATGAGGACGCACCATCGCCCGATACAACGGCAGGATAACTTCTTTTGTTCTGGTTGTAATACCCTTCTTGATTATGCCTAGCATTCTATTCGCCTTCTTAGAGGCCGCTGCGCACTGTGCCGTCGGCTTCATTGTCATGTCCACCATTACCCCCAAGTCCCTTTCTTGGTTGCTCTCATTCAATAATATCCCTCCCATCGTATAGTTGTACCTCGGGTTTCTGTTTCCAACATGCAATACTTTACATTTCTCAACGTTGAACTTCATCTGCCATCTCGCCGCCCATTCCCCCAATTTGTTCAAGTCCCTTTGCAATTCTTCGCATTCCTCTTTAGTCCCAGCTCCACTAAATAGTTTTGTATCGTCCGCAAATTTTATTATCTCACACTTCGTGCCTGTTTCTAGATCATTTATGAATATATTAAATAGCAGCGGCCCGAGCACTGAGCCCTGCGGAACACCACTCGTGACCCCCATCCAGTCCGAGTAGTGGCCCTTCACCCCTACCCTCTGTTTCCTACCCGCCAACCAGTTTCTGATCCATCTATGTACGTCTCCGTCCACTCCATGGTTCTTCAGTTTCCGGAGTAGACGTTCGTGAGGCACCTTGTCAAAGGCTTTTTGGAAATCAAGGTATATGATGTCTATGGGGTCTCCTCTGTCCATCCGTTTGTTAATTCCTTCGAAGAAGTGCAATAAGTTCGTTAGGCACGATCTCCCCCTGCAGAAACCATGTTGGGTTGTTTTCAAAAGTTCGTTTCTTTCCAGATGTTCATCGATGTGTTCTTTAATCAGTGCTTCCGTCAGTTTCCCCGGAACCGAAGTCAAACTCACTGGTCTGTAGTTTCCCGGGTCACCTCTTGATCCCTTTTTAAAGATGGGCGTGACATTGGCTATCTTCCAATCCTCCGGGATCATGCCTGTTTTCAAGGATAGGTTGCAAATTTGCTGCAGTAGTTCCGCTATCTCCTCCTTTAATTCCTTCAGAACCCTGGGATGGATTCCGTCCGGACCCGGGGATTTGTCAGTTTTAAGTTTTCTATCTGCCTGTGTACATCATCAAGGCTCACTTCCATGGATGTTAATTTTTCTGCTTGATTTCCATTGAATATTTGTTCAGGTTCCGGTATGTTGGTTGTGTCTGAAACCTGAACAAGGCTTGGCGAAAGGGGAAAGACAGGAGGCAGATGCAGGACTATGGGAGGTTCAAACAGAGGGGGAGAGAGAGGGAGACCTGGAACAAAGGTAGAAAGGAGAACAAACACTGAATCTGGGGAGGGTAACAGAGGGAAAAGAGAGAGTCCTGGACCCAAAGGGGATGGGGCTGGATTGTGAAAGAAATGTTGAATGCAAAAGAAAGAAAGATTGGATGCACAGTCAGAAGGAAGTGGAACCAGAGACTCATGAAATCACCAGACAACAAAGGTAGGAAAAATGATTTTATTATTAATTTAGTGATCAAAATGTATCCGTTTTGAGAATTTATATCTGCTGCTGTATTTTGCACTATATTTGTCTATTTTTCTATAGTTACTGAGGTGACATTGCATATTTTAAAGTAATCTGCCTTGACATCTTTGAAAAAACCCTGAAACTCATAAATGATAATTAACATTTTCTCTGCGTACAGTGTGCTTTGTGGGTTTTTTAAATATTTTATGTTTACCATTATCTAATATAATAAAATGCTAGGCCGCGCATGCGCACTTGCCTCGCGTGTTCCCTGATCCCTTTTCTGTCGGGATGTGGCAAGACAAGTGCGCATGCGCGCTTATTACCTCACTGACGGAGAGCAGCGAATGCAGGTAAGCAAAAAAAAAAAAAACCAACCGAGCGAGCCGGGCCGCTGAGAAAGTGCGGGAGGCCTGGCCCGGGCTGCGGACGGGTAAGGAGCTGGGGCAGTGAGCCTTCCCTGCGGCTGAAATTGAGTCGGGCCACCCTCCGCGACAGACCACAGGAGTCCGAGTCCTTTTCCGCTCACCACCCTTCCCGCGGACCCGACTACCTTGGCGATTCAAGCAGGTGTGCACCAGTCTTCACACGCTGCTTCGGGCCCTTCTACTTCCCTGATTTGCTCTGCCGCGTCTCTGATGATGTCATCAGGGACATGCCAGAGTAAATCAGGGCAGTAGAAGGACCCGAAGCAGCGTGTGAAGACTGCTGCACGCGCTGCTTGAATCGCCGGGTAGGTAGTCAGGTCCGTGGGAAGGGAAGGGGGGGGCGCAAGGACTCTGGGGAGAATGGCAGACACTGGCCCTGTACTAACTCCCGTGGACAGGGGGAGTAGGAAGGGTTGCTGATGGACAGGGGGGGAGAAATGAAGGGAGGCCTATTGCTGGACAGAGGGACCAGGAAGAGGTGATGATGGACAGGGGAGGGGGAAAAGGAAGGAAGGCTTATTGCTTGACAGGGGGAACAGGAAGAGGTGATGGACAGGGGGGGGGAAATGAAGGGAGGCCTACTGCTGGACAGGGGGAGCAGGAAGAGGTGCTGATGGACAGGGGGGGAAATGAAGGGAGGCCTACTGCTGGACAGGGGGAGCAGGAAGAGGTGCTGATGGACGGGGGGAAATGAAGGGAGGCCTACTGCTGGACAGAGGGAGCATGAAGAGGTGATGATGGACGGGGGGGAAAGGAATGGAGGCCTATTGTTGGACAGGGGGGGCAGGAAGAGGTGCTGATGGACATGGGGGGGGAAATGAAGGGAGGCCTACTGCTGGACATGGGGAGCAGGAAGAGGTGCTGATGGACAGGGGGGGAAATGGAGGGAGGCCTACTGCTGGACAGAGGGAGCAGGAAGAGGTGATGATGGACATGGGGGAAAAATGAAGGGAGGCTTACTGCTGGACAGGGGGAGCAGGAAGAGGTGCTGATGCACAGGGGGAGGTAAAACAAAGGGAGAAGGGCTGCTGCTGGATAAGGGGAGCAGTGAAGGGGTTGTGGTGGACACAGGGGAGGTAAAAATAAGGGAGAATGGACAGGAAAAAGCGGCTAAGGAGACAGAGAGAGAAAGAAATAAAGACAGACACACATATATTCTAGCACCCGTTAATGTAATGGACTATAAAGCTAGTGAATTAATAAGATATTGTGTGTACATGAAAATGAATGGAAGAAATTGGGGGCGGGGCTAGGGTGGGATTGGGGGTGGGACTGAATATTAATAGATGTCCCGTTTTGATGAAAAAAATAAATGGTCACATTACCCTTGTAGCAACTCAGGCATTGCCCTCAAGGAAGATCCAACCCAGTGTCCCAGGGCCTTTGGCTTTTATAGGCCCCAGAATAAGGAAAGTAAATGCACTGCCAGGCTCTTAAAACCTACTCCAGACAGGGAAGTAATGGACAAGTCAGGACCCATAAACTGTAAGGAATAAAAAAATTTTAAGCTTAGATTTACACTCAGTTCAGCTGGAATGGAGTTAAGCTCAGCTGGGATGAAGTTCCACAAAATTGGACCCAAGACAGTAAAAAAAAACCTCTTATGAATAGTAGCAAGACGTGATGATGTGATGTGACAGAATCTGATGCACATTTTGCTAAGACAAGAGTAAGTCTATGGAAGGTCGATAAGGCAGCAGAAAGATTTGCTGAAAGGTAGATTTTATAAATCAAAAGTAGTGTAAGTAATACTAGAGGTCGCTGGAAGCTAGGGATCCAAACACAATAAAGGGGTAACATGATCCAAGCGCATAGCTCCTCCCAAGATGTACTGTCATATTTTGTACCAAGCCGATGGCTGTCCTTTTGTCTAATGTCTTGAAATAAGACATTACAATAATCAAGCTGCAAGATTGGAGCAAAATACACAAAGGAGAGGCAAAAAACCCCCAACAACTGATGAACCGAATACAGCCATCTCAGCTTGTAGAAACAAGTTTTAACCACAATAGAAACATGCTAACGAAAGGACAGTATGCTATCCAAAGTAACTCCAAGAATAAGTACAGATTCAACCTGGGCAATCAAAGTTCCATCCATATCAATAGGGACAGCCAATGAGGGCCCACTTAAACAATTGAAAAGAATACATTTACCATATTTTTCGCTCCATAAGACGCACTTTTTCCCCCGAAAAAGTGGGTGGAAAAAAGGGTGCATCTTATGGAGCAAATACCACAACCCCCCCTCCCCACGGTGCCTTTTTCTACTCCCAGCGCTTCACTTGCTGGACGGCTGCAGCAGCGACCTTTTTGGACTCCCGGTGCTTCCCCCACTGGACGACTGCGGCAGCGAGAGGTAGAGCGGTGAACAAGGCAGGTGCAAGCTTCTCGCGCGCCTGCCTGGTTCCGCACCACTGTGTGAATGGTTGCCGTCAGTTGACGACAGCCATTCATGCAGCGGAGTCCAAAAAGTTCACTGCCGCAGCTGTCCAACAAAGGAAGCACCGGGAGTAGAAAAACGTACTGGGGGGGGAGTACAAAAAGGTACGGGGGGCCCTGCTGGGATTTTTAAAAAGTAAAAAAGGTACGGGAGGCTGCCTCTGCCTGCTTGCCACTAGGCCTGCCTGCCCTGTCCCTACCTGCATGGTCAGGTGCGTCTTATGGAGCGAAAAATATGGGTACATTTTTATGAATTTAATTCCAGCTCTCTGATCCAGTTTCTGATTAAAAGAACAGAGCGATGCAACATCATCAGGGAAAACCTGGGAAGGAACCTGGATACCGTCTATTTTCTTTACATTGCCCTCTCTTTCTGGAACTTTCTTATGGACCCTTTGCTCTAAGTGCTCTTATCTGAAATTCAGGTCTGTGATCAAAACATATCTAAAGTCTCTGGCGTTCCCAGGATCCTAATGAGACTGGGATGACCTATTGATAACTCTATTTATTTCTTTTTTTTCTCTTTCTCTATCTCTCTGCTCTTATTTTCCTTTTCTCTTTCTCTATCTCTCTGCTCTTATTTTTCTTTTCTCTTTTGCTTCTCTGTTATAATGCATTATGTTGTTCATTTCCTGCCTAGTTGTTTGAATTATAAACCACTTTTATTATTGTTTGAAAGGTGGTATATCAAATACCTAGTAACCTAAAGTAAATGTTTTATGGTCTCTGGTGCTCCCTTTGGTGTCAAACTGACGTATAACCAGTAAAAGGCTGCCCAGTGAGTCACAGTAGCCTTTTAGAACAGCCTGAGAATATTCTGACTCGAAACAGGGACAAAGTGTGAAGTTATAAAATTTGCGGATGACACCAAACTCTGAAGCAGGGTTAGGACGGAGGAGGAGTGTGAAGACCTACAACGGGACCTGAACAAACTGGAGGAGTGGGCAAATAAATGGCAGATGAACTTCAGTATAGAGAAGTGCAAGGTCATGCATATAGGGAAAAAGAACCCGATGTTCAGCAGCAAAACGGGGGGGGGGGGGGGGGGGGGATTAGTACTAGGGGAAAGTAACCTTGAAAAAGACTTGGGTGTGCTGGTGGATACAACAATGAAGTCAACGGCATAATGCGCAGCAGCCTCAAAGAAGGCAAACAGAATGCTGGGTATTATTAAGAAGGGTATCACAACCAGAACGAAGGAAGTCATCGTGCCGCTGGATCATGTGATGGTGCGCCCGCACCTGGAGTACTTTGTCCAACATTGGTCACCGTACCTTAAGAAGGACATGGCGATACTTGAGAGGGTTCAGAGAAGAGCGACGAAAATGATAAAAGGTATGGAAAACCTTTCATACGCAGACAGGTTAGAAAGGCCGGGGCTCTTCTCCCTGGAGAAGTGGAGACTCAGAGGAGACATGATAGAGACCTTCAAGATCATGAAGGGCATAGAGAAGGTGGAGAGGGGCAGATTCTTCAACCTATCGGGAACCACAAGAACAAGGGGAAACTCGGAGAAATTGAAAGGGGACAGGTTTAGAACCAATGCTAGGAAATTCTTTTTCACTCGGAGGGAGGTGGACACCTGGAATGCGCTTCCGGAGGTTGTGATAGGACAGAGTACATTACGGGGTTTCAAAGAAGGATTGGATAAATTCCTGATGGATGCAGGGATTGAGAGATACAGATAGAGGTATAGATAGGATTATGTAATGGGTATAGATAGAGGGATAAAGGGGATTGAAGGGTTTTAGGCAAAGGATCACCTTACAGGTCATGGACCCGATGGGCTGCCGCGGGAGTGGACTGCTGGGCATGATGGACCTATGGTCTGACCCAGCGGAGGCAACTTCTTATGTTCTTATGGAGAACATAAGAAGTTGCCTTCCTGCAAATCATTATTCAATAGGGAAAGGAGAAAGATTGCTGGATCCTGAGAAAATTACAGCTCACTTAGTGCAGAACTAACTCCTGTGGACTGAGAAGTCTGTGGTAGGGTATGATCCTGGTATATCATTACTACTAGTACTTATCACTTCTATAGCGCTAGAAGGCATCCACAGCACTGTACATTTTGATATTTAATAGACAGTTCCTGCTCAGAAGAGTTTACAATCCAACTTGGAGGGACAGACATGACATATACAGAACCCATGGTGAGAGGAGTTAGGGAGTCCAAAAGCACCCTCGAAAAGGTGGGCTTTTTAACTGGGCCTTGAACGCTGCCAGAAACGGAGCCCGCCATAGGGATTCGGGCAGCTTGTTCCAAGCATTCCATTCCCTGGGATATCCTTGCAGTGGCTTTTGTCATTAAACGTTTTCTGCAAAAATAAATGGGGCTTTTCTGGTACAGATAAGGGAACTGACCATGATGATTTAACTACCATAATGATCAGAATTAGGGTTCAATAAGTGGTTTTGTTTGGGGGGGAGTTTCCACAGGAGAGTACAGTTCTGAAGTTTTCAGCACAGAGGTGCCATGCTGAGTATGAGCCAGCAGCATGGTCTTGTTATATAGAGAAGAGGAAAGCAAGCCAGTGCACTGGAATAATCTCTGAACAGGATAGTCTGTGGTACAACTGAACGCACCACCATGAACCCAGAATGGCCTGCTCCAAGTGGTTCGTCATAAAAATAGGGAGATATCAAAATAAACTCTGTGATGAAAATATCAACTGTATTTCCAATCAATCACAGCTCTTATAGTATCTAATTACTTCACTTGTATAATCCTATATCTTTATAGTAAAGTGCTCAGACCATATAACCTTTAATTAGGTGATAACACCCAACTGTGGTTATTATAGGGACTATCATTGCCTTTACTGTCCCTAACCCAACCCTTGAATTACTGGATGATGATAAAACCACTTATCTGAAATCACTGACGAGTTGGGAGTTCAGTAACCACAGCTGCAAAACGTGCCAGTGCTCGAAAGTACTCAACAGTGATATTGTTAAACCTTAAATCCCCTTATTGAACTCCATGGTGTCACAGTTTTGTCTATGCAAGAATTTTGAGGCAACTTCTTATTTGCAGACGACAACACTGAAGTGTTTTCTAACTTCTTACACTTAGAAATGTTAGGATGCAGTCTTCTGTGCTGAGGTGATGGTGTTTAGCAACTGGTTTTGGACCGTGTGGTTTAGAAGGTCATTCCTGCTCCTGCAGTCATTCCTGCTCCTCTCTTTCATTTGAGAATTCTCAGTCGACTGATACCCTTTCTGAGAGGTCTGGCTCTTCCATTTCGCAGTGGGACTTTTAAAGCCACTGCTTGAGAGGACAAGACTCAAAATTGATGGAGGGGTATCTGCTGGACTGTGCAAGGTCACTTGTAGCCCTTTCAGGACCAAGGGACATATTTGTCCCATAACTTTAAAATCCTATAAATTTTGATTGGGATAGTCTACAGTTCTAAATTTGATATGTACGGATTCCATATGATACTGCCTTTATGTAAACAAACTGGTTCCGACATTCATTCATTAGCGTCGTTGCTAGATTGACGAGAAGATTCACTTGCCACACTGTCCATAAGCCAGAAGTGTGATTTTTTTAAAAATAAAAATAATGATATTTCACAAAAAAAATCAATTTTTTGGCATCTGCAAGCCCTTTTTACCATAAAAATGTCGTTAAAACCACAAAAATTGGCCTACGATCCTTATGGTCCTGAAAGGGTTAAGGGCCTCTCCCAATGGTCACCAACATAGCTGAGGCAATTCTTTCAGGCTCACAGGATATGTGTTTCCACGCATAAATGGCGTTGGGAAAAGTATATACTTAGGTAAGGGGAGTACTTTGAAAAGGATCCAATGGAATAAGTTTCAAGATTGTTTAATACATTTTTATAAAATCAGTCCTGGAACTTTTTGAACAGACCTCATATATTCTGCCATGCCATGACCATGCCATGCCATGTTTTGTCATGCAATGCTTTGCCACATTTCCCTTTCACTCTACTATACTATATGTCATATCTTTCACACTAGCCCAGTACGGGTTACAAGGATACATACACAAAGTTTTCGGGAACAGAGATACATACGCTACAGAGTCAATAACATGCTACAGGATCAAAACACAAAGCTGTAGAATTTATAGAGAATGTGACTAAGAAACACATGCTTTGCAGAATCTAAGAAAATGAAACCGTAGAGTCACGAATGGGTATTAACATATCTGCAGTGAACGGAAGAAGAAATGTTTAGCAGGCACAGGTGTTTTGAGGAAAGGTACGTTGAAGCAAGGTCCGTTAAAATTTGAGACCAAAATCGAACCGGTCCACGAAAAGAAGCGTCTTTACTGCTGTCCGTAAGGTCAGTAGGTTATCAATTACCCTAATGACAGGAGGGAGTTGATTTCATAATTTAGGTATGCTATAGGAATATAATCGCTTTCGGGCTGTCTCCCGGTGAAGGCTGTTTGCTGGAGGGTTGGAGTTTTGTGGCTATCTTTTGTTTCATGAGTAAATCAAGGAAAATTTTTGTTGTTTACCTGCAATTACATCACCTTTTTTTTTTTTTTTGTCTCTGGAAAAGAAAGATTAAGATAGAACTGAATATTTCATGGGGTGTCCTAATTTTTTCACATGACTGTATATGGACAGACAGAAGTACCTATACTGCGAGTAGTAATTTTTTTTAACATTTATTTATATTTTCCAATTCAAAGAATACAATACTTTGACAAAGAAAATAAATGTAATTAATTAATGAATACAAAATTTGAAAGAGAAAATAAATGAGAAGAGGAAAAACTATCACATTCTCCACTAATTATACCACGAATATAGTCCATATTCTGAGAGAAAAGCCACACTTAGTCAAGGGAAGTTGAATTAACAAATATAAAATTAAACAAAATACAGAGATCTTTGGATTAATTAATCAATTAGCCTGATTAGTGGGCATCATGGTTGGTTCCAGAGTTCTTATGGCTGCCTTGTCTTCCAAGAAATATTGCAATTGATCCGGTTCATAAAAAATATATCTGTTTGTCTGATAAGTAATGCAACATTTACAAGGAAAATGGAGCTGGAAGGTAGCTCCCAAACTTAAGACTGATTGACGATATATCAGAAATTTCTTCTGCCTTGACTGCATCCATCTATGGCAATCTTGTGGCCATAAAATTCAACATTCTCAGTCCTATAGAAAAGACAAATAACCACTTCTTTATCTTGCAGAAAAACAAAATTCACCAACAAAGAGGCTCTTGAGGAAATTTCAGTTTGGGAAGATTCTAACATCCCAGTAAGATCCAAGTCTTCGGGATGTGAAGTTAATTTATCTTTTTCTTCTTTTAATTGATTCAGTTAATATAATTTCTGTAACGGAGGCATATTGGACTTAGAACCGATATCAAAAAGGAATGAAAAAATTCCTTAGGAGAAAGCATTCTGAAAGTTAAACAGTCTTAAATTCAAATTTCTATTCGCATTCTCCAGATTTTCAAATTTCCTAATCAATAATTTTTTTTCTTTTAATTGCGAATTAGAAGAAACTTTTAAATCTGAGACCAAACCCTCAACTTTGTCTAATCTAGTAGACTGGAGTTGAATTTTTTTCTTCACATTCTTTAAGCTGAACAGCATATTTTGAGTTGTAGTAATAAAGTGGGTGCATACCTGATAAAGGCTTTCCATAGCCCCCCCCCCCCCAATGCATCCATGTCCACAACCGCTGGTTTAACAAGCATCTCAAAGGGAAAACTGGAGGATTCAAACTCTCTAGTTGTTGCGCCAAGGGTGATTGCACTCCATTTTCCCTACTCGTCTCTCCCCGAGTGCCTCCTCCTGCCGCTTGAGAGCTGGCCGGGAACGATCAAATTACTTCCGGGGTCAGGAGAGAAATAGGCAGCTCCATTGGAGATACATACTCTAGTGCTACCTGTTGAGCCGCTGAGAACCCCATCTTCATCCCGGGTTGAGGAACAGCAGACCCAATTGGGCTTAGCAAAACATCGCTGTCCAGGTCCAAGGTCAGCCCCCCTCGTTGTCATCGGAGAGGAGGCAGGAAGATCACTCCTCTGTCTTCCCCTGTGTTTGGGCATTTCTCAACCAAAAATCTAATATTGAAAGTAGGTATATAAGCCTTAATTAAGTAAAATGCCGGTAATGCAGGAGCCTCTCACAGCGTGTACTATTCTGTCGCCATCTTGATTTTTCTTCCCGAGTAGTAATTTTTTTCATGCCAAAATATATGCATTCTAATAATCATTCTTTCCCCCTCCCACCATTTAGAACCACAGAAGGTCTCTCATATTTTTGCTTTAGAAATGTCATCTCCCAAAGGGGGACGGTTCCTCAGTTTCTTGATGTACATCAAAAACCCAGAGGAATGTCATGTGTGCTCAAAGCACAGTGGGGTGAGGCGTGATGTGTGATGTATGAATTCCTGTTTGAGGTAATTGACAAAACAATAAAAGTGTCTTCCGGCTACTTAACCCCCTCAATGACATTTACTCCAAACTAATAATTCTTAACACCCAGATTCCTTGAAGGCAGTATCCTGTGGTTATTTTTAGATGACACCTTTTATATACTCCTTACAAGGTGTACACAGAGACAGCATCCTCTCCCTTATATACCATGCTTTCCTATCTTATAATTGTAGTTCCTCTCTCTACCCCGCTATCATGTGTTGTCTTCTTTCTCCCTTTCCCCTTTTTATAATTAGACTGTATGCCACGCAGATATCTCTGTACAATGGATGGGATAGTAAATTCTTAATAAACTTGGAAAACAAACATGAAAGAATGTGCCGGATTGTCAAAAACTTACCGTGCCATTAACGTTGGTCACTAGAGTGCCAGTATTTTACCGGTTCACCATGGTCTTTCCTGAGCTTTCTAGCAGTCTCTAACTGCCATGCAAACGTATTACAACAGGGTCATTACTATTAAAATGGTAGTAAAATGGAGTCATGAATATTTAAATGAGCACTCCAGGTAATTCTCTATCATTGCCGGGTGATTCTCCATATGAAGCGCCGGCTTTTAATGACCAAAAATTACCGGCTGGTCCGGGGTGCTGGTACTGTGAAAAACATATCTCAGGCTGTGGATCATGATAAAAATTAAGAAAAAAACACACTATTCACATAAATTATAGTAATATAGTAATGGGGAAAAAAAATCTCAAAAGCACGCATTTCGAATGCATGTATTAAAGGCATGTACAGATGGGTCATTTGGCCTTTATCTGCCATCATGCTTCTATGTATTAAATGCGGTTCGCCTCATTTTTGGTTTAAAAAAATGGGAGCATATTACCCCTTTCTATCAAAAACTCCATTGGTTGCCGTTGGAATCCAGAGTCTAGTTTAAGTTTTCATGCATTTGTTATAAAGCAGTGGTCTCAAACTCAAACCCTTTGCGGGGCCACATTTTGGATTTGTAGGTACTTGGAGGGCCGCAGAAAAAATAGTTAATGTCTTATTAAAGAAATGACAATTTTGCATGAGGTTGAACTCTTTATAGTTTATAAAACTTTCCTTTAACAGTTAAAAGGAAAGATATATAAACTATAAAGAGTTTTTACCTCATGCAAAATTGTCATTTCTTTAATAAGACATTAACTATTTTTTCTGCGGCCCTCCAAGTGCTCTATTTTTTCTGCAGCCCTCACATTTAAAGTTTAATATCTTTTCTTTCTCAAAACTGGCACATTTCAATCACTAAATTGAAAATAAAATCATTTTCCTACCTTTGTTTGGTAATTTCATCAGTCTCTGATTATGCATCCAATATTTCTTCTCTTCTTTCAGTCTCCTGTATGCTTCCTCTCCTCCAGACCTCATTTCCTCCCCCAACTTTTTCTTTCTTTCTCTATGTCTGTCTTTCTTTGATTCCGTGTCCCATTTTTTGCTTTGTTTCTGGCTCCCTGTCCCCCCCCTTCTTTCTTTCTTTCTTTCTTCCTTCCTTCCTGCCCTCCCCCATGCCACTGCCGCTGGGGATTAGGCTGCTGCCGCCATCGGGAACAGGCCGAGATCTCCTTCTTTCTCTTCTCCACGGGGCCGACCAACTCTCGCCACCCGACGTCAATTCTAGCGTCGGAAAGGACGTTCCGGGCAGCCAGGCAGCGATTGGCTAGCCAGAACGTCCTCTCAACGTCAGAATTGACGTCGGGCGGCGAGAGTTGGTCGGACCCGAAGAGAAGCAGGGAGATCAAATAACACGGTGCCGGCCTGAGAAGGGAAGGGAAGCAGGGTTGGGCACCACTGCTCTAGACGAGTCGCACTCTAGGGAGAACAGTGGACCGCCCCCCCCCCTTGGTACGCCACTGGAGCAGTAGCGTGTCTGGCCGGTTCTTCCGTGGATAGCGCAAGGAGCCACGGCTTTGAACGGAACGAGCCGGCCAGACACACTGCTGCTCCAAAAGGAAGATAATAATCCAGTCTAGACCGCGGGCTGCAAATAAAATCTGGAGAGCCACATGCGGCCTGTGGGCCGTGTGTTTGAGACCGCTGTTATAAAGTAACTTACGGTATGTTACCAGGTTATCTTACTCCTCATTTTACCCTGAGTTATATTAATTAGAGTACACGAAGAGTTCATCTGTTTGCATATCCCTCTATAAAATCTTGTCATTATAAGAGGTTCCTCGAGAGAACCTTCTCATTTCAGGCTGCTAAATTGAATACATGGCTTGCAAAAATTATGTTAGAAGCTTCTTCTTATCTTGATTTTAGAAAAAAAATTAAGACACAATTATTCAATAGGCTGGTACCTTAATGTATCCTGTTTCTCAATTTAATTACTTTTTTATACTATTTTAAATTGCTGTATTTTACCTATACTGTATGCATTTAATCTCGCCGATTCATTAGATGTATTCTAATTTTGATGTATTCATCTGTATTGTATGTATTAGTCTTGACTGTTGTGAACCGCCTAGAACTTTTGGTATGGCGGTATATAAAAATAAATTATTATTATTATTGTTATGCTTCTTGAAAGCTGACGATTGCACCGCCCCTCCCTTTCTCTCCATCCAATAGTACTGGCACACCTATGATTGACAGAACAATGAGGCATTTGCTAGTAGTTCTACGCCCCTCCTATCCACCCATGCCACCCATGATATGATATGCGTGCCTATGGCATAGCTTTTCCCCCGCACATATACACATTTAGGCCTCTTTCCATGGATTATTCTGCGCATGTGCCGATTGCTATCACCACCCACTAATCTCATGTAAAATAAGCAACTCTCCGTGAACCTCATTTGCATGTGCGGTTCTTTGAGAATCGCTCATCTTTTTGTAATCGTTAGATTAACGGCCGCTACAGCGACCCGTCGGGTTTTTACTGCCCCAGGAAATTTAGCCTAGTCAGAAGAAACCAGAATCAGTGACAGACTGAAGATGATTTGAACTTAAAGAGTGCCCTTCCAAAAGAACCAAACTTGAAACTTGTTATGCTGAAATGCTTTCTCTGAATCCTGTTTGTACTAGTGCTAGACTGGAGCTTTGTACGCCCTTAGAAGGAAAGAAATGACTTTTTGAAGAATGTTAATTTTCTTCTAACACCAGCCGTACTTCTGAAAGCTGCATGCCCAGGAACGCTCTACTTTCCAGGCTCCATTAGTTTAGTTTATTTACTTATAGGGCTCCTTTTACGAAGCCGCATTAGCGGCTTTAGCGCACGGCGACTTTCTATCACGCGCTAGCCAAAAAACTACCGCCTGCTCAAGAGGAGGCGGTAGCGGCTTGCGCGGCCGGCACATTAGCACGCGCTATTATGCGCGTAAAACCGCTAACACGGCTTCATAAAAGGAGCCCATAATCCGCTTTCTCTAAAGCGGAGTGCGAAGAACACACACAATAAACTCAACATACAAACAAAAAATATCATCCTAAAATCAAAAAGATTCAGGAATCATAAAACATAAAATAATATCATAAAAGCCAAAGTTACAGTACAATCTTAAAACATAAAATAATATCATAAAAGCCAAAGTTACAGTACAATCTTAATTCTTTCTTCTCAACAACTGATTTACAGTAGCATACCTTCTTTCTCACTGCAATCAAATTGTCAATTCACATACTTCAGATGATAGAATCGATAATGCTTTAGTCATTTTCTAAACGCACTTATGCTCTCTTATTCTCTGATATATAAAGGAAGTCTATTCCATTCCTACGGTCCTGAACAGGAGAAAACTCCAGCTCTTACAGACTGTAAATCTATTAGGAAGCTACTCCGAAAGAACAGGCCTAGTGATAAAGCCCTGATGAGGATTCAGATGTTTCTGGGGAAGGAATACACTTTTCCCTTCATATTTGCAAAAAACTTTTCGGGCTGACTCTGACCCACCCCCGCCTCCCTCCTGGACCTTCCCCAGACCTTATTTGGTGGTCTAGAGGTGATGCGGGGCAGGATCGATCTTCCTACGCTCCTGCCCTGTGCAGAGCCATCACCAAAATGGTTGCCGCAAGTTCTCGTTGTCTTGAGAACTCATGGCAGCCATTTTGATGACGGCTCTGCACGGGGCAGGAACGTAGGAAGATCGAACCTGCCCCGCATTACCGCTAGACCACCAGGTAAGGTCTGGGGAAGGTCCAGGATGCAGCATTTCTGTTGTTAAAAAAACAAGGGGGAGGTATGGGCAAAAATCGCAAATAACCGAATCCACAGGTACTGAAACCGCGGATAAGGAGGGAGAAGTGTATTCAGCATCTGGCACATGCCACTCCTGAAGAAAAAATTCATTTTATATACCCTGTCTAGCGGAGCACTCCAGAGATCTTTACTGGGATTGGTGCTTTTTCTTTTTTACATATTTATAAATAATCTGGAAATGGGAATAACAAGCGAGATGATCAGATTTGCAGATGACATAAATATGGACTGTGAGAAATTGCAGAAGGACCTTTGGAGACTAACCCCTGGATTCTATATAAATCACACAAAATTGGGCACCCAAATTTGGGCACTGATCATAGATCCACATGCGAACTTATTAGATGATTGCATCAACAACCAATAATTGGTGTTAATTGGCAAAAATTTGCAATTACATGCACATCTGCCTGCCTTATACACTAGAACATAAGAATAGCCTTACTGGGTCAGACCAATGGTCCATCAAGCCCTGTAGCCCGTTCTCATGGTGGCCAATCCAGGTCACTAATATCTGGCCAAACCCAAAGAGTAGCAACATTCCATACAGAATCTCAAAGAATAGCAAGATTCCGGAATCCCAGAGAGTAACAAGATTCTAGAATCCCAAAGAGTAGCAACATTCCATGCTACCGATACAGGGTATGCAGTGGCTTCCCCCGTGTCTTTCTCAATAACAGACTTTGGACTTTTCCTTCAGGAACTTGTCTAAACCTTTCTTAAAACCAGCTACGCTATCTGCTCTTACCACATCCGCTGGCAACTCCAAAGGGGTGTGGCCATGGGCGGCTCAGAGGCATTCCCAGAAGTTAGGTGCCATGTTATAGAATACTATGAACTGTGCTGGCACCCAAAGTTAGGTGCAAAATATGCACTAACCTAGTATTTTATAAAGGGTGCTCTGTAAATGGTGTCTAACGCTGTGCGCGCGTACATCGGTGTGCGCAGTTAATGCGCACGCACCAACATGTTGATTGGCCTAATCGGCACCGATAATTGGTCATTAACACCTCGCAATAGACGGTAATTAGCACTAATTAAAAGTTACGCAGACAACTCGGAAAGCGCAATTCTATGAAAAGTTAAGTGCCAGTTGCAATACACGAATTTGAAAAGGGTGCATGGCCAGGGGCGGATCGTGGGCATTCCTAAAAGTTATGCGCGTTGTTATAGAATACGCCCAATTCACACACAACTTAGGTGCAGGCATTTAGGCCTGGTTTTAGCACCTAAGCTATGCGACGCACACAGGCGCTAAGCACGATTCTATAAAAGGTATGTGCACCTCGTAGAATCACGCTAAGCACCGTTCTAGCCAGCCCCCTGTTTTTTGGAGCACCATGTATAGAATCAGGTCCTCAATGCATGATTAGGCTTTGAAACCCACTGATAGAGGATCTGATAGTCCATAAGCTTTTATTAAGGTAGACCTAGGCAAAGGTATGGCCTAACACTGTCAGATACTTGTCAACTGGACTGGCTGCAGTTGAACCTGAATGCTGGACGAAATGTATTCAGACACTTTCTCAGAGATGCCCCTCTGCATCTTCCTCTCCAACTCACACTCTTTTCATGCCGCCCCCCCCCCCCCGCTTCTTTTCTGTCTCCCTATGCCACACATGCATCCTTCCTTCCCGCCCCCCGGTACCTCTTTATATCTTCACCCGGCGTGAGCAGCTTCTCCTAGCCTCGCGACCTGGAAGTGATTTCAGAGAGGAGCCAGGCCGGGGCGAGCAGTAGGCCGGAGAAATTGCAGCCTTACATGATATTGGCGAAGATTTAAAGAAGTACAGGGGGCGGGGAAGGAAGGATGTGAGTGTGGTGGGGGGTGGAGAGGGGTCGGTACCTCCACCAAGACCACGCCCGTGCATGTCTGCCTCCCCCTAACTACGCCAATGGATGCCATGTCTCACTCATTAGGAGTGTGTCACACTCATTCAGTAGCTTTCTCACTCTCACGCTCTTTGAGTTCTATGTCTCACTCGTCAGAGCTTCAGTACCAGTACATTGATCTTGATCACAGCTTTCATGAGAGGGAGGCCTTAGAGAAGTAAACCAAGTGGTCCAACCAGTAAGAAGAAATCTGAGCTCGCCTTCCTGCCTGCTGCTTCCCTTTGACCTGTCCCTTTTCCCTTTACTGCTCAGAAACTGATGCATATATGTACTGTTAACTACTGGGTGGGAGACAATTTTCAACTCCAAAAATTCATTCAAATTGCTCCCTATGTTGTCTGTATTTTTTTCAGAGACTCCAAAGAAAATCCAATATCATGTAATGCTGCCTTGATTCAAAGCAATGCTATGCTTACATCATTCTAGATTTATACCCTGCAAATTCTCCCACTCTTCGGCCTTCAAATCTCACTCGGGGATGGTTCACCTTTGACATCTCTGCTCTCTGGCTAGATAAACAGTCTCCATTACCTGCTTTGCTACAACTCAGCAACAACAGGAAGTGATGTATTCTTCCCAGTTGCACTTCCCCAGTTCCTAGAGGGATCATGGAGCTTTATCAACAGCTAGTATGAACTGTCACGAGATGAACTTTTGGTCTGACCCAGTGTAGCACTTATGTTCTTATGTACACTGTGGGAATTACTACAATAGTTTGAGCTCTGTCAAAACGCTGCTTTAGCAATAAATAGATTGCTTTCAGCCTCGGAGGCCTACATAGAACAGGTGATGACTGATAGTGGGATGATCACCAAAGGAACAAAAGAGTTTATGCTGGGAATCCCCCGCAATGCAATCAGGAGCCTATTATAGTGTTTTAATCTGGGAACTTTGCAGAAGAAATACAAGAACAAAACCTCACCATGAATACCCTGTTTCCCCGAAAATAAGACCTATCCCGAAAATAAGTTCTAGCATGATTTTTTAAGATGCTCTTAATATAAACCCTCTCCCAAAAATAAGCCCTAGTTAAGATCGACCCCCTCCGAATGTTCCCGACACTCTCTGACTCTATCCCTGACACTAGTGCTGCCTGATATGCTGAAAAAAAAAATCAGACTCATCGATTCAGCAAGCCTCACCCCTGTTGCTTTAGGAGGCCTCGGAGCGGAAGAATGTCAGTCTCATGGTAGGAGGGTCAGTGGGGTTCTGCTGCATAAGGGGATGGGTGAAAGGGGAGGAATGATGCTGCACATGGGGGGGAGGGGAAGAAAGAATTGGGGGTAGAGAAGAGGAAGAGAGAGATTATTGTTGTACATGAAAAAAATAAGGCATCTTCAAAAAATAAGCCCTAGTGCGTTTTTTGGACCCAAAATTAATATAAGACACTGTCTTATTTTCAGGGAAACACGGTAATACACCAGTAACAGAAGAAATGGAGTGGACAGCAACCAATGGAAACATGGAAACAATCACTAGTCAAGCTTTATTGGACAATGTTGTGATAAAAAGCTTAAATGACCTGACACTGCAATGAGAGGGCACAGGATGAAGTTAAGAGGTGATAGGCTCCAGAGGAATCTAAGGAAATACTTTTTTACAGAAAGGGTGGTAGATGCATGGAACAGTCTCCCAGAAGAGGTGATGGAGACAGAATATGTCTGAATTCAAAAGGGCCTTGGATAGGCACGTGGGATATCTCAGAGAGAGAAAGAGATAATGGTTACTGCGGATGGGCAGACTAGATGGGCCATTTGGCCTTTATCTTGTTGCTATGTTTCTACGACATGAGTCGTGCTTCGGCCAATAGTTGTTAATAGCAGCAGTTTGGCGCCTTTTTAAAGCTTTTACATTTGCAATTTCTCCACACTTGAGTTGCCATTTGTATCACATGAGCTTCAATACATTCACCTTTTGTGTACTGACAAATCAGAACATTCACTTATTCAGAAAATTTCTAACTCACTTAAACCTAAGGATGAAATAGCGGAACTACCTCAGCAAGTTTGCAATCTATCCCTGAAAACAGCAATGATCCCGGAGGATTGGAAGATAACCAATGTTACACCCATCTTTAAAAAAGGATCAAGAGGTGACCCTGGGAATTACAGACCGGTGAGTCTGACCTCAGTTCCGGGGAAAATGGCGGAAGCGCCGATTAAAGACAGCATCGATGAGCATTTCGAAAGAAATAAACTTCTAATCACAAGACAACATGGCTTCTTCAAAGGGAGATCGTGCCTAACGAATTTACTGCACTTCTTTGAAGGAATTAACAAACGGATGGACAAAGGGGACCCCATAGACATCGTATATTTAGATTTCCAAAAAGCCTTTGACAGGGTACCTATCCCATGAACGCCTACTTCGGAAACTGAAGAACCATGGGGTGGAAGGAGACATGCACAGATGGATCAGAAATTGGTTGGCGGTTAGAAAACAGAGGGTAGGAGTGAAGGGACACTACTCGGACTGGAGGAGGGTATTCCGCAGGGGTCAGTGCTCGGACCGCTGCTTTTCAATATATTTATAAATGATATAGAAACAGGGACGAAGTGCGAAATAATAAAATTTGCAGACGACACCAAATTATTTAGTGGTGCTCGGACTAAAGAGGACTGTGAAAAATTACAAAGGGACCTGAACGAGCTAGGGGAGTGGGCGACGAGATGGCAGATGAAGTTCAATGTAGAGAGATGTAAAGCATTGCATGTAGGAAGCAAAAACCCGAGGTACAGCTATACGATGGGAGGGATGTTATTGAGTGAGAGTTCCCAAGAAAGGTACTTGGGGGTAATAGTGGATAAGACAATGAAGCCGTCGGCACAGTGCGTAGCGACCGCAAAGAGAGCGAATAGAATGCTAGGTATAATCAAGAAGGGTATTACAACCAGAATGAAAGAAGTTATCCTGCCGTTGTATCGGACGATGGTGCGTCCGCATCTGGAGTACTGCATCCAGTATTGGTTGCCGTACCTTAAGAAGGATATGGAGATACTCGAGAGGGTTCAGAGGAGAGCGACGCGTTTGATAAAAGGTATGGAAAACCTTTCATACGCTGAGAGATTGAAAAACTGGGGCTCTTTTCCCTGGAGAAGAGGAGAATTAGAGGGAATATGATAGAGACTTACAAGATCATGAAGGGCATAGAGAAAGTGGAGAGGGACAGATTCTTCAAATTCAGATTCAAAACCAATGCTAGGAAGTTTTTCTTCACCCAACGGGTGGTAGACTCCTGGAATGCGCTTCTAGAGAGCGTGATAGGACAGAGTACGGTATTAGGGTTCAAGAAGGGATTGGACAATTTTCTGGAGGAAAAGGGGATAAAGCGGTATAGATAGAGGACTACTACACAGGTCCTGGACTTGTTGGGCTGCCGCGCGAGCAGACTGCTGGGCACGATGGACCTCTGGTCTGACCCAGCAGAGGCACTTCTTATGTTCTAAACATAATCATCAAAAAAATATACAAACAGATTAAAAAAAAATTCCAGTATACTCATAAAAATATCACTGCCTAAGAATAGCCTTACTAGGTCAGACCAATGGTCCATCAAGCCCAGTAGTCCATTCTCACGGTGGCCAAACCAGGTCACTAGTACCTGGTCAAAACCCAAGGTGTAGCAATATTCCATGCTACCAATACAGGGCAAGCAGTGGCTTCCCCCATGTCTTTCTCAATAAAAGACTATGGACTTTTCTTCCAGGAACTTTCTTAAAACCAGCTGTTTTCAATACCTTCTTAAATTTCTGAATATTAGAAAATAATCTTAATGGTCCAGTCAAATTATTCCATAACAACACCCTTGCTATTGAAATTACAGATGCTCTTGTATTTTCATAATGCGAATGTAAAAACTCATCTGTTGATAAATCACATTTGACTTCCGATGCAGATCTGTTGGCCGAAACACAACTCGTGTCGAGTCATGTAAGCTTTTATCACAGCGTTGCCCAATAAAGCCTGACTGGTGATTGTTTCCAAGTTTCTGCTGTCCACAATGTTTCTTCTGTTGCTGATTAACCCGGGAAACTGTCCTATATAGACTGGTAGACTCAATCTATTTCATAAATGTCCTTTAATTCATCCGAAAACTCAATGTCTCGACATGTATATGTTTCGGCCGAAATGGCCTGCTTCAAGAGTCTCGTGAGTCTTCAAAATACTGTAATTGATATATCCACTAGTGTGCCAATTTCCAAGATGATGAAACAACATTAAATCTTCCGAGAGCATTAACAGGAGCCAAAAGGTATTCTGGACGTTCTGTGTTGCAAAGAGAGTTTGCGGATTTGGTTCTCCTGTTCTATGCTTTAACCTGGGAAACTAACATGATGCACTATAAAATTCTTTGGCAACTTATACACTGATGTATTTGAGGGGGACCTGGACATAATTGGAATTACAGAAACCTGGTGGACAGAGGAAAATCAATGGGATGTGGCGCTGCCGGGGTACAAGCTCTACAGGAGGGACAGGACCCACAAGAAGGGGGAGGAATAGCACTATATATAAAGGATTCTATCTGCTCGGTCGGGATGGATATGACAACGAAGGCAGAGGGGCTGGAATCGCTATGGGTCAAATTGCCGAGAAACAAGGGTGCAGGCATAAAACTGGGGCTGTACTATCGCCCACCTGGTACGCCAGAAGGAGTCGGACACGACTTGGAAGCTGAACTGAGACAGGAATGCAGGACTGGAAGTGTAACAGTGATGGGGGACTTCAACTACCCGGGGATAGACTGGAGTACGGGTCACTCCAACTGCACTAGGGAAACAAGATTTGTAGAAGCTGTGAGGGACTGCTTCATGGAGCAGCTGGTCAGGGAACCGACGCGAGGGGGTGCCACTCTTGACCTCATCCTAAACGGATTAGGGGGGGCCTGCAAGAGGGGTAGAAGTGGGAGGACCACTAGGCAACAGTGATCACAACGCGATCAGATTCACATTAGAAAGGGGGACACCCATAATAAGGAGGACCGCAACAACTGCGCTCAACTTCAGGAAAGGGAACTATGTTGCTATGAGGGAAATGGTGGGGAGGAAGCTCAGAAACATCTTTAGGATGGAGATTGTAGGAAGCGCCTGGACCCTATTCAGGGACACCCTGCAGGAAGCACAAAGAATGTACGTCCCCAGTTTCAGGAAAGGCTGCAAGAACAAACGGTCAAAGGACCCGGTTTGGATGTCAACTGAAGTAAAGAGGGCAATAAATGACAAAAAAATATCCTTCCGGAGATGGAAAAAGGACCCAACGGAGGAAAATCACCAGGCGCACTGGAAATGCCAAAAGGAATGCCACCGAGAGGTTAGAAAAGCGAAAGGGGAATATGAAGAGAAGCTGGCCAGGGAGGCAAAAAACTTCAAGGCATTCTTCAGTTACGTAAAGGGGAAGCGACCAGCGAGAGAGGAGGTGGGGCCGTTGGACGATGGGGATAGGAAGGGAGTGATTAAGGAGGATAAAGAGGTAGCTGAGAGGTTGAACACGTTCTTCTCGTCAGTTTTCACGAGCGAAGACACATCTAATATACCAGACTCAGAGGAGCTCATGAGTGGGGAACAGGCAGAAAAATTGGAGCACATAGAGGTAAGTAAGGAGGATGTCCTGAAACAGATAGACAGGTTAAAATGCGACAAATCACCGGGCCCGGACGGGATCCACCCAAGGGTTCTGAAGGAACTAAGACAAGAAATAGCGGGCACAACCCAGCATGTTTGCAACCTATCCTTGAAAACTGGAGAGGTACCAGAGGACTGGAAATTGGCGAATGTCACACCTATCTTCAAGAAGGGATCAAGGGGTGACCCCGGGAACTACAGGCCGGTGAGCCTGACTTCAATTATAGGGAAGATGGTGGAAGCTATGATCAAGGACGGCATTTGCGAACACATCGAGAGGAATGGCCTACTGAGAACAAGCCAGCACAGATTCTGTAAGGGAAGGTCGTGCCTAACGAACCTTCTGTACTTCTTTGAGGGAATAAGCAGTCGGGTGGACAATGGGGAACCCATAGACATCATTTATCTTGATTTTCAAAAGGCTTTCGACAAGGTACCACATGAAAGGCTGCTTAGGAAACTGTGGAACCACGGGGTGGGAGGGGATGTGCACAGATGGATCAAGCACTGGTTGTCGGGTAGACTGCAGAGGGTCGGAGTAAAGGGCCAATATTCTGACTGGCGGGGAGTCACGAGCGGTATGCCACAGGGATTGGTGCTGGGGCCGTTACTCTTCAACATATTTATCAATGACCTGGAAAAGGAGGCAAAGTGCGAGATTATAAAATTTGCAGACGATACCAAACTGTGCGGCAGAGTTAGGTCCAGGGAGGAGTGTGAGGACCTGCAAAGGGACCTGGACAAGCTGGAAGACTGGGCAAACAAATGGCAAATGCGCTTTAACGTGGAAAAATGCAAGGTCATGCATATAGGGAAAAAGAACCCGTTGTTCAACTACAAATTGGGGGGGGGGGCATTGTTGGGAGACAGCAGACTTGAGAGAGACTTGGGTGTACTGGTGGATGCATCACTGAAGCCATCTGCACAGTGCGCAGCAGCCTCAAAAAAAGCCAACAGGATGCTGGGCATCATAAAGAGGGGCATAACAATCAGGACGCAGGAAGTCATCATGCCATTGTATCGAGCGATGGTGCGTCCACATCTGGAATACTGCGTTCAGTATTGGTCGCCGCACCTCAAGAAGGACATGGCGGTACTTGAGAGAGTCCAAAGGAGAGCAACGAAACTGGTAAGAGGGCTGGAACACTGCCCATACGCCGAGAGGTTGGATAGGCTGGGGCTCTTCTCTCTGGAAAAAAGGAGGCTCAGGGGAGATATGATAGAGACCTTCAAGATCATGAGGGGCATAGAGAGGGTGGATAGGGACAGATTCTTCAGACTGAGGGGGACAACAGGTACGAGGGGGCATTTGGAGAAACTGAAGGGATATAGGTTCAAAACAAATGCGAGGAAGTTTTTCTTCACCCAAAGGGTCGTGGACACTTGGAATGCGCTACCAGAGGAAGTGATCAGGCAGAGTACGGTACAGGGATTCAAACAGGGTTTGGACGGATTCCTGAGGGATAAAGGGATCGTGGGATACTGAGAGAAGTGCTGGGATGTAACACAAGTATAAAAAGCTAAACAGGTAATAAGTATAGTATAGAAAGCCAAGCAGGTCGTGCATGTGCAAGGCCGGAGGGTTAGGACTTCGATGGGAAAATAGGACTTCAATGAGAAACCAAGGTGGCAAGGGGGCCCCTTCTGGTGATTCAGACAGGTCGTGACCTGTTGGGCCACCGCGGGGGCGGACTGCCGGGCGGGATGGACCTATGGTCTGACCTGGCGGAGGCACTGCTTATGTTCTTATGTTGATCCGTCTCATATTTTGCTGTTGTTATTGACATTTGACTGGATGCATTTCAAGCTGGTGGGCAACAATCTTGATTAGGTAAATGTATTCAGCAAGTTATGTTATCCTATTGCAGTTTTCTGAAATTAATTAAGACCACTTTGTTCGATAAGTTTATTACTTAGTGAGTTTTATTATTGAAATTCTATTTTACAAATATTTGTATTTTTTTACTGTATTATTGTATTTCGCTGATTGTCCAGCTCTTTTTAGTGTAAACCACCTAGAACTTTTGGTTATGGCGGTATAAAAGAATAAAGTTATTATTATTATTATTGATTTTTTTCTGTTCTGGCAAGCAATAAAGATAATTCTTTGGCAACAAAAATTCTAAGCAATGGGGGAGGGGGACGATTTTATTTAATAAAATATATGACAAGTTTATGAATTTCTCCTAGCAAGTTGTGCGCCGAGTAGGCCAGGTGTTACAGCTTTCAGGAGCATGGCTCGAGGTTGAAGGCCTCTGTAATTTACAGTCCCAGAGAGCTTTTAAACTTCACTGGAGCATGACTTCATTGCACAAATCCTTGACTGCAGCATGGCAGGCACTTGCACTAATGAGAAATGTTGTCATTCACATGATCTGCAGTTCAGCAGTTATTAGCAAATGCCAGCTAGCTAGAAATCCACAGGGCTGAAAACTGTCCCCGCTGCGCCAGATGAAATAATCATGTATATTTTACACCACATATATTTCTATCCAGATTTTTTAAAAAAGAGATGTCCACAAGCCATGGGATAGGAGGCAACTGGTTAATGGATAGAACAGAGGGGTAGGGTTAAAAAACTGTTTCTCTCAATGGAGGAAGGTGAATAGTGGAGTGCCCCAGGAATCTGTACTGGGATTTATGCTATCGAAAAATGACCCAGAAACAGGAATGACGAGTGAGGTGATTAACCCTTTCAGGACCATAAGGATCGTAGGCCAATTTTTGTGGTTTTGACGACATTTTTATGGTAAAAAGGGCTTGCAGATGCCAAAAAATTGATTTTTTTTGTGAAATATCATTATTTTTATTTAAAAAAATCACACTTCTGGCTTATGGACAGTGTGGCAAGTGAATCTTCTCGTCAATCTGGCAATGACGCTAATGAATGAATGTCGGAACCAGTTTGTTTACATAAAGGCAGTATCATATGGAATCCGTACATATCAAATTTAGAACTGTAGACTATCCCAATCAAAATTTATAGGATTTTAAAGTTATGGGACAAATATGTCCCTTGGTCCTGAAAGGGTTAAGGGCTCCTTTTACTAAGGTGCGCTAGCGGGGGGGGTTTTTTTTCAAAATTTTTTATTTTATTTTAACAAAAAGACACATACAAATTAAATACAACAGCCGGAGCACGTACAAAACCTGTTCAAAACTTAAGATAAGATAGCGCATGCAGCAGATTAGCGCGTGCTAACCCCGTACTAGAACTGATGCCAGCTCAATGCTGGCGTTAGCGTCTAGCGCACACGGCAATGTAGCGCGCGCGCGCTATTCTGCGCATTAATGCCCTAACGCAGCTTAGTAAAAGGAGCCCTAAATGACACAAAACTATTCAAAGTCGTTAAAACACATGCAGACTATGGAAAACTGTAGGAAGATGTTAGGAGATTGGAAGACGAGACAACCAAATGGTAGATGAAGTTCAATGTGGACAAATGCAACGTGATGCGCATAGGGAAGAATAATCCAAATCATTGTTACCTGATGCTGGGGTCCACCTTAGGAGTCTCAGCACCCAAGAAAAAGATCTAGGTATCTTCGTAGGCAATACACGGAAATCTTCCTCCCCGTGTGAAAGTGGCAGCCAAGGAAAGCAAACAGAATGGTAGGAATTAATAGGAAAAGAATGGAAAATAAGACAAGGAATATTATAATGGCTCTGTATTGCTCCATGGTGCGACTTCACTGACTACCATATCTCAATAAAGATATAACAGAATTAGAAAGTGTTCAAACAAGAGTTACTAAAATGCTAAAGGGGTTGAAACCCCTCTCGTATGAGGAAAGGCTAAAGAGGTTAGGGCTCTTCAGCTTGGAAAAGAGATGGCTAAGGGGGGGGGCATGATAAAGATCTATAAAAACCTGAGTAGTGTAGAATGGGTAAACTTGATTTGACTGTTTATTCTTAGGGGACACGTGATGAAGTTACACGGTAATACTTTTAAAACAAATAAGAGGGAAGTATTTTTTCACTGAGAGAATAGTTAAGCTTTGGAACTCATTGCCGGAAGACGTGGTAACAGCCGTTTTAGTGTTATCTGGGTTTTAAAAAAGGTTTGGAAAAGTCCAGGGTCTGCTATTGAGACAGAAATGGGGAAAGCCACAGCTGTCCCTGGGATCAGTAGCATGGAATGTTTCCACTATTTGGGTTTCTGCCAGGTACTTGCGAACTGGTCTGGCAACTGTCGGAAACAGGATACTGGACTAGATGGACCATTGGCTATTCTTATGTTCTTAATAGGTTTTGTTCCAAGGGAGCAAACTTTGCACCCCTGTAAGAATTTTCAAAAGTACAGGTGGAGTTTCTCCCTCCATATCTCATACTCAAATATAAGAAAGTATTATGAGCACTTCAGCACCTGTATGAAGTATAAAAAGATTTCATAACATTATCGATTCTAATTGGCAATCTTAAAGATTTGCATGCATCTCACTGCACACTCTTCTATAAAGCATGGTGTCTAATGTCAATTGCACATATCTGAAAGGAGGGGGTGCTCAGGGACATGTTGGAAGCTTTCCAAAATGTTGCACACAGAGGTTGCGGCAGCCATTTTGAAGAGACGCCGCAAGGGGCAGGAGTGAAGGGGTTACGTTCCTTCCCCTGACACCCAGAGGATCACCACATATGTAGGTAGGCCGGGGGGGGGAGGCAACCTAGTCAGTGGGGGTAGGGGGAGTTGAAAGGGAGAGAGCACAGGGGCAGGTAGTGGTGGGGGGGGGAGGGGTCTGAGGAATTTTTAAAAAAACTTTTACTTACACAAAAAAGTTATGTCGGCCCTGGCCCGATATAAAGTTTTTGAGTTGTCCTAAATTCACCTGCTGATCATATTCAGGCCCTGACTGAATATCATTGGCACCCCCATAAGCTACTCCCCAGCACTGCCCCCAGGTACACAACTAACCAGCCCACTTTTTTTTTTGGGAGGGAGGCGGTCAGAGCTGATATTCAGTAGCCCTGTCTGGCTTAGTACCACTGAATATTAGCAGATGCTGATCGGCAATTTAAGCAGGCCATAGCCTCTCTGGAACTTTTAAATCACTCTGAATATCGGGCCCAGGATGTTTTGTTGTTGGCGTTCACCAATCTAAATGGCGTTCCATTTACCACAGCTTACAATGCCTTCCCATGGGGTGTGTTCAGCTGTCCCACGGTGATTTTGGCATCGGCACACAGGAAGGGATTAACTTGTATACCACCTTTTTGTAGTTATACAACCACAGTCAAAGTGGTTTACATGCAGATACTTCAAGCATTTTTCCTATCTGATGTAACTAAGGCAGAAGATTTTCTAAGCTTTAGTGAGTCCAGACTGAGTAGATTCCAGTTCTCCTTTACCATCTCTCCCTGAAGCAAAATTTCAGACTTAACAAATATTTAACCTCAGAGAGCGAGAACCAGAAGGCCTTGAGCATGCACAGATACTCAAGGCCCAGGCAACAGGAAGGATCTTCGTTCACCGGCATGTCCTGTGGGCTGCGTGCCGGTGCCAGATGGGGGTCAGGCTTCTGCTCGGGTGGGAGGGCGGGGGGTGCCGGTTCGCGTAGGGGAGCGTTCGTGAGCGGGGGGAGGGAGCGATGCCGGTTCTCAGGGGGGGAGCGATGCTCGTAAATCGAGTCAACGCTCGGTTTGCAAGTCACGATTTGCGAGAATGTTTTGCTCGTCTTGCATAACACTCGCAAACCACATTACTCGCAAACCGAGGTTTGACTATACTTTATCCACATTCAAACCCCGCTTCTGACATGAATTAAGTTATTTTAAAAATGTATAATCTGCCTACAACTAGGCTAAAACATTAATAAAATTGCAAAAGTCCCCATCCGGTATTATTGGTATTACTCACCTTCTGACCTGATTTCTCCCTTGTTTTTTAAGTCTCCCATTACCTTTCCAGGATCATTTTCTGTTTACTTCACCATGACCAATCTTTTCCTTTTCAAGCCAACCCATTATCCACAGTAAGTCTCCATTTTGCAGGATTCTGCACTCACAAATCTGTTTTCCACTGAGGCACATTCTAACTCTCATGCACGCATAGAAATTTCCTATTAAAGCTCTAGTTCTATTCAATGCCTTCCCTTGGCCCTCTCACATGACCACAACTCCAGCTCCAAACCCAAAATTGGCATTTTATCCGACGTGCGCATACACATACACTCACCCAGTCTCTCTCTACCCCCAATTCCCTCTGCCCATAAACCAACCCTCACTTCTGGCACAATTGGCATATGATATGCATGTACACATTCACTTTCAGGGTCAACTGAGGCCAACCCAACACTTCCTGGCCCCATCCTGGGCCTCCACCTTGAATCCCCCTCCATCTGATCACCGTATGGTCGCTGATCACCAAAGTTCATTCAGCACAGAATCCCTGAGCACATCTGATTCTGTTGGTTCAACCCAAACCATGGGCTCAGCCCAGGACCTGATGCCACAGCCTGGCCTTAAGCAACATAAGAACTTTAAAAAAAACAAACCCCAAGAATTAAAATACATCTTAGATTTGTTATATGTGTTGAAATGATTACTGCTGCCAAGTTAGAGTAAAATTGGACAAGATGTAGAGGTCATTCAAGGTCATAGTTATATAGCAATATTATTACTATAGGTATAATGCCAAAGAAATTGGTTGTTAAAAATTAGAGCTATCCGTGTGTCTAAAGCTCAAACAATGATATAGTTTTTGTATTAAAAAAAACTACTGTGAGATTTACTTATTTACAATATTATTCAATTTTTGATGATGTAATTAATTGTTGCTGCGTGGAAAGCACTTACTTTGTTTTAAAAAGTTAATAGTTTCTAATGTTTTAGCTTGGATTTGGACATACTGGTAATCTGAACAATTTTACTCTGGATATACATTTTTTTACTTCTTCTTTAACAATTGTCTCCATTAAGTATGATTTGATTTTTTTTTAACCAACCACACTTTTCCTTCTTTGAGATTCTTGGATTGCAGCACAGATTCCTCTTTCATACAGATCCCAAGGACTGGGCAGAGACAAAAGAATGTATACAGGCCAAGAAAATTGTGGCACGTCTGAAAGCTGTGAATGACACAGCTGAGAGGAGTATTAAGCTAATTCAGGGCTTGAATAATAGAGTCATTAAAAGTGGGGAACATAAACAATTGATCAGCGTAGTTCCTAAACCTGTTAAGCACGAAAAGCTGTTTTCTGGATAATGAGCATTTTTATTTTCAAGAATTCTAGTCAACATAAAGAACATTATTTTCACTCAATATCGTATGCCTTATGCTCAAGCCTTATCGTGCAAATTTCACACATGTGGAAACAGTCTTCTTCAGTTTCTCCTCCTGGTTATATCAGAATACCAGTCAAAAGGGCCCTCTTACAAAGCCACGCTAAAAAAATGGACTGCGCTATTTTTATCGCATGGATTTCTTGTGCACTGAGGCCATTTATTAGCATGGCTCTAAAGTGGCCACAATTAGTTTTTGTTTTTTTCACATTTATGGTCACGCGCTAATTGCAAAATTAGCATGTGGCTATTAGCGTAAAAAGCCCTTACCGTCACCTATTTTGTAGACAGCAAGGGCTGCTGTGCTAATCGGTTGGCTTGTGCCAATGCTCATGCGCTAAACCAGGGCTGCCCAAGTCCGGTCCTCGAGATCTACTGGCAGGCCAGGTTTTCAGGATATCCACAATGAGTATGCATGAGAGAGATTTGCATACCAAGAAGGCAGTGCAGGCAAATCTCTCTCATGCATATGCATTGTGGATATCCTGAAAACCTGGCCTGCCAGTAGATCTCGAGGACCGGACTTGGGCAGCCCTGCGCTAAACGATTAGCACAGGGCATGCTTAATCTCCACCCCCCAAACATGTTAGAAATTCCCTCCTTAGAATATACAGACAACTATACTGCTCATGGAAGTAGTTAAATTTACTTAATTGTAACACTTGATGTTTCTCTGAGACTTAAAGTCACCATGGGGCAGATTCTATAAATGGCGCCTACAATGTAGGTGCTGCTCAGCGTAGTTCTCAATCAACCACTAGGCGCCATTTATAAAATCCCACTTAACGGCATCCTTAGGCGTCACTAGGCATCCTGGAGGTAGGCGCCCGCATATTAGGCCAAGTTTTACCAAGCCTAATTTACCAGAACCTAACTTGGACATCCAGGGGTCCTTTTACAAAGGCGCGGAAACCGCCTGCCACACTAGTACCTAACGCCTCCATTGACGAGGCTTTAGGATTGTAGGCTGCCGCGGAGGTTAGCGCATGATGAAATGTCCGACGCGCTAACCCCCATAGCGCGCCTTGATAAAAGGAGCCCCTAGTGTTGCCTAAGTCAACCACACCTATTCTCTGCCCCCTAACCACGCCTACTTTTCAGGTAAGCATCATTATGTGTTGGAAGGCGCTTCTACTTAGGCATCGCTAGGCGCCATGTGCAAATCCATGCCTAATTTAATATTTTAAATTAATTATTCAATAAACTTCAATGGTATGGTCAATTACCATGCTTATGCTTATTTATGCTTATTTAAGATTTGATATACCGCTCCTAAATTTTACTGACCCAAGCGGTTTACAAAGCATCAAACTAAAATGAAATTAGGTACTTGAGAAAAACTACCCTATCTGTCCCGAAGGCTCACAATCTAGCTAAAGTACCTGAAAAACTAAAAATATGTAATAACAACATATAATACATTTCCAAGATAAAAAATCAAAGAAATAGAAAATAGAAATAATGAAAGAAGAAAAAAATTTAAAATAAAACAAATTTAAGAGATAGAAAAGTCCTGAAGTGGCCTGATAGCAAAACAGTCATATTATAGTGCAGGTCTTAATACAACTCCCGGCATAGCCCACTTCACAGATCCACCCCTGGCAGAGCTTAAGAGCATCAAAGACATTAACATTTCTAAAACATATCCACTAAAACTGTTTTATGAAATAAATCAATCCAAACCAACATGAAGCAGTACAAATTAATACAAATTAAGGAAGACTGCGGTCCCCATTCCATTATTCAATTCAGGAGAGCCATTTGAAAAAAAATGTGCTTTTAGATGCCTCTTAAAATTTTGAAATGATTCTTCCTTCCTTAACTCTACTGGTAAATTGTTCCACAACATTGGAACCAAGTAGAAAAATGCACCATTTCTGGTTGAGGCAAGGTGAGCCTTTGAGATACGGGGAACAGCTACTCTGTTGTCATTTAAAGATCTCAACAAGCGACTAGGTGGGTAAAATAACACTAGATTAGAGACATATAATGGTTGTAACTCAAATAATGCCCTATGTGCCACAATCAGGATTTTAAATTTAATTCTAAATTCCATTGGTAACCATGCCATTTAAGCGAATTGATTTAATTTAGGTTAGGCATGGATTTTACCCCCTCCCCCTTTTATGAAACCACATTAGGCGGTATCAGCTCCAACGCCCATAGGAATTCTACAAGCGTCGGAGCTAATACCACCGAGAGCCGACGATAATAAAGCCTAATTTGGCTTCATAAAAGGGGGGCGGGATTAGTTAGGTGTCGCTAGGCGGCTTCAATTACAGCGTCTTTGATGCCTAACTAGGGCACCATTTATAAAATCAGAACCCCCAAGTGCCAGAGAGGTCAATGTATATTGTAGCTGGTTAACCGGATGGGTTATTTCATCATATTCAGCAAATAGGACCATTTATATTTTCTCTTCAAACTTCAGAAAGTTAGGCTTCGATCTTCTTGCTCCTGAGGTCTCTTACCTTGTACTGTGACTCTGGTGCTGCGCGATGCCTTCCCTCTTTTGCTCTCAGCCATACAGGTGTAGACACCGTCATCCTCTGGTAAGGCATCCTGGATGGTCAGTTCAGCAACGCCGTCTTCATAGGTGGCATGAGCGTACTGAATGGGCTGGTCTGCGGGAAAGAGAAGTCGCCATTGACATTTCTTTCATACATGACTCATAAATGGCGACACCCCCCAAAGTAAATGCGCAACTTCTGCTGTTTCATTTAATCTTTTAGTTTAAGAGCACTGAAGCAATGTTTTCTAAAGATCTTTCAAATAAGTCCTTTTCAAGCATGCCAACCCAGTTCTTGATCTGAGCTCTCCATTGTGTCTGTGCTTTATGGAAGTGATCTCATACTGTCATAGAACATAAGAATAGCCTTACTGGGTCAGACCAATGGTCCATCAAGCCCAGTAGCCTATTCTCACGGTGGCCAATCCAGGTCACTAGTACCTGATCAATACCCAAGGAGTAGCAACGTTCCATACAGAATCTCAAAGAATAGCAAGATTCTGGAACCCCAATGAGAGCAACATTCCAGAGCTGAGACTATGATGTCATAATGCCTCATTCCACAGTGCCTCAAGAGCCTTCCTCATCAGTGATGTCACAATGGCTTGATTGTCCTATACTTGGCATAACAGCATATGAACAGCTATACTGGGTCAGACCAATGGTCCATCAAGCCCAGTAGCCCATTTTCAGGGTGGCCAATCCAGGTCACTAGTACCTGACCAATACCCAAGGAGTAGCAATATTCCATGCTACCGATCCAATGTAAGCAGTGGCTTCCCCCATGTAAGTATGAACCATAAATGCAGCAGGGATGTGTGCAACTTACAGTATTCCGTTATTTGTATGTATAAATGGGAGTCCCATCTAACCCACGCTCCTCCCCTGTGGATGCTCCTCTGTAAGTATGTTCTATGCAAGTTAAGAAAGCATTTGCAGAAGACCATTTAGGTGTCCTATTAGTATTTATGTGGATATAAGCACACATGCACATGTAATTGCTAGTTTTCTAAACATTTTCATGCATAACATGATAAGTAATAGAATAGCCCTTTATCCTCTTCATTCTACTGTATATATGTAGTGTGCCAAAAGTTAGACACCCAGTCGGAATCTAACTTCTGCACTACAATGAGGTCGCAGCGGCCATTTTTGATTATACTGTATTTAGGTTGCTAAAAGTTGGGTGTACATGGAAGACGCACACAAAAATTATTTGTTTAAAAACCTGGAGCCCATGCAGTCTACAATTCTCAGCAGGGAACAAGGCATTAACAATCAATACCTGGAGTAATTGGCAACAAGCTGTATTTGCTATTCTATAACATCGGCGCCACAGGGCCTAATATTCAGAGATTGAGCTAGCCGCAGATTAGTTACATGACTTGGTCAGCGTTAACTGCTAATATTCAACGGCACTTAACTCAACGTCGACTATGATGGTGGCATTCTGGGGGGTGGACTTAGCACTTTGTCACATAAATGCTGATATTCAGCTAGTAAGTGACCAGGTTTACGGCATAAAAGTCTGCTCTATTTTTATGTGGTAACCATAGGTGCCAGCTCTCTGGGTGCTAGAGCACCCCCAATATTCTTTCCAGCACTGTCTAATCATCAGGGTGGCCAACATGATGTCGATTTTTAAATAGGGTTCCAGAGGTGATCTGGTAAATTATAGATCAGCGAGTCTGACGTAGGTGCCGGGCAAAATGGTAGAGACTTATTATAAAGTAGAAAATGACAGAACATACATGTACGTAAGCATGGATTAATGAGAGAAAGCCAACATGGTTTTAGTCAAGGGAAATCTTGCCTCACCAATCTACTGCATTTCTTTGAAGGGGTGAATAAACATGTGGATAAAGGTGAACCGGTTGATATTGTGCATTTGGATTTTCAAAAGGCCTCATGAAAGACTTCTGAGGAAATTAGAAAGTCATGGGATAGGAGGTACTGTCCTTTTATGGATCGAAAACTGGTTGAAAGACAAAAAACAGAGAGTAGGTTTAAATGGTTAATATTCTCAATGGGGAAGCGTAAATAGTGGGGTTCCCCAGGGATCTATGCCGGGACCGCTGCTTTTTTAACATATTTATCAATGATCTAGAAATGGGAATAGCTAGTGAGATAATTAAATTTGCTGATGACACAAAGTTGTTAAATCCCAAGAGGATTGTGAAAAATTGCAAGAGGACCTTGTGAGACTGGAAGACTGGGCGTCAAAATGGCAGATGACGTTCAATGTGAACAAGTGCAAAGTGATCCATGTGGGAAAAAGGAACTTGAACTATAGCTATGTGATGCTGGGTTCTGTTTTAAAAGTCACTGCCCAGGAGAAGAATCTAGGTGTCATTGCTGAGGATACGTTGAAACCCTCAGCTCAGTGTGCAGTGGCTGCTAAGAAAGCAAATAGAATGTTAGGAATTATCAGGAAAGGAATGGAAAACAAAGATGAAAATGTTATAATGCCCTTGTATCACTCTATGGCAGTGATTCCCAACCCTGTCCTGGAGGAACACCAGGCCAATCGGGTTTTCAGGCTAGCCCTAATGAATATGCATGAGAGAGATTTGCATAGGATGGAAGTGATAGGCATGCAAATTTGCTTCATGCATATTCATTAGGGCTAGCCTGAAAACCCAATTGGCCTAGTGTTCCTCCAGGACAGGGTTGGGAACCACTGCTCTATGGTACGGCCGCACCTCAAATACTGTGTGCAGTTCTGGTCACCATATCTCAAAAAAGATATTGCGGAATTAGAAAAGGTACATAGAAAGGGATGGGACGACTTCCCTATATATTTTCTATACTATATATGTACTCTTATAATCTGTTTTGAATGAAAGCGGAATATAAGCAATAAACTATAAATAAATGCTATTAGTCTAGATATTTACGTACCATGTATGAGTATGTAGCATGTAAATGTCAGCACCCTCTTTACAGAATTGCCCCCTCAATGTCAGTTATATTGATGGTTTGTTTTATTTTTTTTATTTATTATGACTTATTTGTAATTTGGATTTATTTGTAATTTGTCTATTTAATGTTCACATTCCCCCCCTGCAAAAAATTATTTTAACCTTTCATTTTTAGCATTGTAAACCGGCCAGGTGCATGTCGATGGTCGGTATATCAAAATTAATTAAACTTGAAACTTGATTTATTTACAGCCTTTTTGAAGCAATTCACCCAAGCAAAAATAAGTCAAAGATAGGCAATTGACAGCTACAGCAGTAAAAATATTCAAATAACAGTACAGAGTGTGAACATAAAAACATAAGAATTTGCTGCTGCTGGGTCAGACCAGTGGTCCATCGTGCCCAGCAATCCGCTCACGCGGCGGTCCTCTGGTCAAAGACCAGCGCCCTAACTGAGATTAGCCCTATCAGCGCATGTTCTTGTTCAGCAGGAACCTGTCTAACTTTGTCTTGAATCCCTGGAGGGTGTTTTCCCCTATGACAGACTCCGGAAGAGCGTTCCAGTTTTCCACCACTCTCTGGGTGAAGAAGAACTTCCTTACGTAAGGAATGTTCCAGAAACTGGTTGGAAACCACCAGGAAGACAAAGCAACAATGGAAGAGTGGGGTGGAGTGATGGCTTTGCAATGAGGACCAGAGGAGAACCAGTGGGTTAATTTTCAAATTTATAAAATTTGGTGTGATCTTTTAGGGATGTAATAACATTTTCCCTTTTAGAATTATACAAGCTAACAATATCCCCCCTCTTTTACTAAAATGGCTAGCACGCCTTAGTAAAAGAACCCCTATGTTTAGTGTTGGAGTGGCCTAATGGTTAGAGCAGCTGCTCGGCACCCTGAGGTTGTGAGTTCAATTCCTACTGCGCTTCCTTGTGACTCCGGGCAAATCACTTAACATTTCATTGCCCCATATAAACTACTTTGATTCCGTAAACCACACAGAAAAAACAATATATCAAATCCCATTCCCCCATTTATTTATCTGCATGTTTACAGTATATCTAGATATGTATTTCTTTCATTCCACATGTCTAGTGTTTTCTTTTCATATTTATGGGCATCTCATTTATTGAATTCTAGTCCGTTCATCATGTAAAGAAACACAAATTTTTTTGTTACACCATTTATACACATTTTTATATTATGCTTTTTTATGTGTGTGTTTTGATTAATGGATGTATGTTTTTTAATAACAATTTTCTATTTATTTATATATTTTTCTTTTTGCTTATACAGTATATAGAATGTATGACCCCCGTCATAGCTGTTATTAGCCGAAAAACAGTTCCGTGTTGGAGATTAACCCTCTGGCTCTCCTCTGGTCTTCACTGTAAGTCCATTGCACCACCCCACTCTTCCACTGCATAAGGAATGTTATTAAGGGTGTAATGCAGTGGTCTCAAACTCAAACCCTTAGTGGGGCCACATTTTGGATTTGTAGGTACTTGGAGGGCCGCAGAAAAAATAGTTAATGTTTTATTAAAGAAATGACAACTTTGTATGAGGTAAAACTCTTTATACAGTTTTACCTTATGCAAAATTGTCATTAACTATTTTTTCTGCAGCCCTCCAAGAACCCTATTTTTTCTGCAGCCCTCACATTTAAAGTTTAATATCTTTCCTTTCTCAAAACTAACACATTTCAATCACTATATTGAAAATAAAATCATTTTCCTTACCTTTGTTGGCTGGTGACTTTATTTTTCTGTGCTTTTAACTATGTTTCCAGGGCCTTCTTGTCCTTTGACTGTTTTTCTCTCCGTCTTCACTTTCTGCCTTGTATCCATCTTTGGCATTAACTTAATATTAAATTTTTCTGCTTTCTTTTCAAAATCTACGTTTCCATGTCTTACCTTCCCTTCTATCTCTCTTCTTCCATCCCTATTTCCATGATCTGACATCTCTTTCTTTCTCTCCCTCCCTCCTTCCCAACCCCAACTTTTTATTTCTTTCACCTGCCCCCTTTTTCTTTCTCTCTCTTCATGCCCACTTTCTTTCTATATGTCTAGCTTTCTCTCTCTCTCTGTGCCTCCTTTCTTTCTTTTCTTTCTCCATGCCCGCCCTTTCTTTCTGTCTTTCTCTCTCCATGCCCCTTTCTGTCTGTGTCCCATCTCCCTTCTTTCTTTCTGTCTCCCTGTCCTCCCCTTTCTTTCTTTATTTCTCCCCGCCCTCCCCCAAGCCACCACCTTTGGGGAACAGGCCAGTGCCGAGGTCTTAGCTCTCCCTGCTTATCTTCCCCAGCGCGGGGCCGACCAATTCTCGCCACCCGACATCAATTCTAATGTCGGAGAGGAAGTTCCAGGCCAGCCAGGCAGCAATTGGCTGGTCCGGAACTTCCTCCCCGATGTTAGAACTGACGTCAGGTGGCGAGAATTGGTCGGCTCCAAGCTGGGGAAGATAAGCAGGGAGAGCTAAGACCTCGGCGCTGGCCTGTTCCCCGATTGCGGTGGCTTGGGGGAGGGCAGTGAGAAGGGAAGGGAAGCAGATTGGGGACCCCTGCTTTAGGCAAGCTGCAAGCCATTTGCCGACATTCCCTCCAGAGAGACTTCTGCAAGTCCAATTACAGCAGTCGCGGTCTGTACAGGATTGTCCTCTCCACAATCGGAAAACTTGTGAAGTTGAGAGGACAGATTGTGGGCTGCAAAATAGTCCCTGGGGGGGCCACATGTTTTAGACTGCTGGTGTAATGGGTGTAATTCTGCAGTGTGAGTGTTAACATACACTCACTGAATGAATGATTAAAATAATGGCAGATATGTTCACAAATGCTGAGCTTCCACTTCAGTGCTAGTAAATCCTGTCTGTGGTTATTGTGTCCCAACCTGTGTTTTATTGTCAGGTCAATATTCTCGCAGCATGCACAAAGCAAATACATCTCCAAAGCCTGCTTTTTTAAAAAAATATATCTTTATTCATTTTAAAGCCAAAAATAAGTGCAACGTATTTTACAGACATCTTACACTTTAACAACACTTAAATTCTATCAAAGCCTTGCCAAGTCTGCCTGGTAGTGCCGAGTACTACAAGTTCAGAAAAGCAAGTTTTTCCTTTATTTGGATGTGGCCAGACATGTTTCTCTCTCTCACAGACAGATTAATTTGGAATTTTCCTGATGCCACAAGTCTTCAGTTAGGTTGCTTGAGATTGAATTTTGGTATAGGAGAAGTAGTTTGTGCTGCTTTGTCAGGCTGGTATTTTATTTTGATTTTATGTTCAATAAGATATGTATTTATTTATTTATTTATTTTTTTGTAAGATGTCTGAAATGTTTGTAAAGTACTATTATGTGTGTGGTGTTGTGCTTGTAAAAGGCAGATTATAAGCAAACCATAGTCTAAAAATGAAAATATGCACTGCGACTTTAATTGCAGCTTCAATTCAAGTGGTGGAGCATGACATGTGCACAACTCTTGCAGAACTAGATTTAGATAGTTGATTTAGGGCTCCTTTTATGAAGCCGTGTTAACGCATAATAGCGCGCCCTGAACCGCCGGATGCGCTAGCCGCTACCGCCTCCTCTTGAGCAGGCGGTAGTTTTTCGGCTAGCGCGGGGGTAGCATGTGATTAAAAGTCGTGCGCGCTAAAGCTTCGTAAAAGGAGCCCTTAGAGAGATGGGAGGTGTCTATATGGACGAGAGTTAGGTGAAAAGGTGGGATTTTACAGCTTTCCTGAAGTTTAATAAACCTGCCAGTGATCTAATAGCTGGCTGGATTTCGTTCCGTAACTTGGGCAGGAAGTCTGAGTAGGCATGTTTGCCGGCGTTTTCTAGAAGAAGGGTTCGTGAGTCTAGAACGAGTTACAGATAAAATTAATGCAAATATGAAAATCATTCAGTTACTGTTGATACTAAATCAATGTCAACCCCTCCCCACCCCAGCATTTAGATATCAACAGCATTCTGTTTTATCCAATGAAAGAACTGTTAGAAATATAAACTAAACCACTTATTACTCGTTGTTTTTGATTCCTGAAGCCTGTCTGCCAACATAAAAGGCATTGCAAGTAAGGCTGTGAATTAGCACTGCTGGCAAGATAGATTAAAAGGACCTCCATGGGTAGTGAAAGGGAGAATGAATTAGAGTTTGTAGGTGAGAAGGGGGTTACAAGCTTATTTTATAGCCTGGACTAGGAATGGGTGTACCGATTCTCACAAGCCCCCTCTAGTGGTGAAAGAGAAAATAAGACCAGAGAGATCAGAATGTTCAACAGAATGCTGAAGCCGTCTTTGGGCTCCTATTACAAAGCCCTGGTAGAGGTTTCTACCGTGGACTGGCGAGGTAAATACTCCGACGCTCATAGGAATTCTACGAGCGTTGGAGCATTTACCTCGCTGGCTCACGATACAAACTTCTACCGCAGCTTTGTCAAAGCCAGCATATATCATTGTCTCTATATTTCAATTACAGTTTCATATTTTATCTTTTATACTATGTCAATAAAATACAGTTGAAATGTTTACTTTTTTTTAAACTGCCCTCGATTGCTTGGATACAGTCCTGAATTAACTTTTAAGCAAAAAGAGTATGTGCTTAGAGCAGCAAAGCGGAGGGGGAGAGGGGGGGGCACCACAAATATTGTCCCCTATTTTGCCCTAAACCAGGGATAGGGAACTCCGGTCCTTGAGAGCCGTATTTCAGTCGGGTTTTCAGGATTTCCCCAATGAATATGCATTGAAAGCAGTGCATGCAAATAGATCTCATGCATACTCATTGGGGAAATCCTGAAAACCCGACTGGAATACGGCTCTCGAGGATCGGAGTTCCCTACCCCTGCCATAAACTCTTTCACTGCTGTCTGCCACACCTATTATCCAACATGAATTTCAGTGTTTTTTCTAATTATTAAATATGATGTTTTGTTTCGTACAATAATTACTGTATATTTCTCATCACCTATTGAGTCTTAGGGCTCCTTTTACGAAGCGCGTTAGTGGCTTTATCACACGCACCTTTTTAGCACGCGCTAACCCCCGCGCTAGCTGAAAAACTACCGCCCGCTCAAGAGGAGGCGGTAGTAGCTAGCATGTCCGGCAAAGTAGCATGCGCTATAGCGCGTTAAACCACTAACGCGGCTTCGTAAAAGGAGCCCCTAATGTCATGCCAGAAAAGCAATGGAAGGGCCAAGGAGCACCATTGTAGGACTACGCTTAGAGCATTAGTCAGCCTTAATCCGCCTCTGCTTAGGTGACATAATGTACACACTGTCATGTCAATAGATTTTCGTGAATCTGAACTACAACTGAGAAAAGACCAGAACTGCTGCCAATTTCGATAGCTGAACTTCATTTCGGCTAGGTTAAAAAAAAGGGGTTCATTGGAATGACATTTTGATCATGTAGTGGTGAAAAAGAGGGAAGATTCCACCTCCCAAATTAACCCCCCTTCCCTTTTTATCAAGCTGCGTTAGGATTTTTTTTATCGCAGGCTACAGCGGTAAAAGCTCCTATGAGCGTCGGAGCTTTTGCTGCTGTGGCTCAGAAGTCTTTCATGAGGCACTTTATCAAATGCCTTTTGAAAATCCAAATACACAATATTAACTTGCTCACCTTTATCTAGTTGAGAAGAAGCTCTGTAATGAGGGGGGGGGGTACAGAGTGAAGGTTAAAGGGGACAGATTCAGAAGTAACCTCAGAAAATATTTTTTCACGGAAAGGGTAGCGAATGGTTGGAATGGCCTCCCAGTGGAGGTGATAAGAGACAAAAAGTGTATCTGAATTCAGGACCGCTTGGGACAAGAACATTGGATCTCTAAGGGAGAGGAATGGATAATGGATGGCATGGCTGGATAGACTAGTTAGGCCGGTTCATAGACAACCCCGCGAAAGACAAAGGCGCGCGCCGACAACTGAGCGCAAGACTGAGGCGCGCGCCGCAGAAAATTACAGTTTTTAGGGGCTCTGACAGGGGGTTTTGTTGGGGAGCCCCCCCAGTTGACTTAGTAGAGATCGCGCCGGCGTTGTGGGGGGTTTGGGGGGTTGTAACCCTCCACATTTTACTGTAAACTTAACTTTTTCCCTAAAAACAGGGAAAAAGTGAAGTTTTCAGAAAAATGTGGGGGGTTACAACCCCCTACACCCCCCACAACGCGGCGCAATCTCTACTAAGTAAAGTGGGGGGGTTCCCCCCCACACACCCCCGTCGGAGCCGTTAAAACTGTAATTTTCTGCGGCGCGCGCCTTTGTCCCGGCACGCTTTTGACCTGACACCAGTTAGGCCATATGGTCTTAATTTTCCTTAATTTTTCTCTGTTTTTATGAAGTCCAACTTTACACATTTGGAACGCTCTTTGATATGGTGGGAAAAACGGCCGATACTAAGGACCTGTTTTGCAAAGCTGCGCTAGTGGATGCTGCGCGGTAACGGCTCCATAGCCCATAGAGGTTTAAAGGGCTTTGGGGCTGTTGCCGCGCAGCTTTGTAAAACGGGCTGTAAGTCAAAGGGCTCAATGGCCCAGGGAGGACAAGTAACTAGAATGTCAAAAACAGTCAACACTCCTGGGAGGGAAAAAAGGGCTTGGAATGGCCTGAAGGCCAAAACCAAAAATTTGTCAAAAATTAACCAAAGTCAGGTAAAATACTGGAACACGATAAAAAGAACAAATTATAGGGAACCACAGAAAAATATGTATGGGAATGAACACTGCCGCACTTACACAATTGCATTTACGTCAGGTGCCCTAAATGTAAGGTGTGGCTCTCGCTGGTAGAGCTGCTGCCTCTGCACCCAGCGGTTGCGAGATCAAATCCCAGTGCTGCTCCTTGTGACCCTGGGCTAGTCACTTAGGACTCCTTTTACGAAGGTGAGCTAGTGTTTTTAGTGAGTGCTACAATGCTGCACGCGCTAACCCTGCGCTACACGGAAAATTCTATGGAGGCGTTAGCGTCTAGCACGCGCACTAAAACCGCTAGCACACCTTCGTAAAAGGAGCCCTTAAGTCTCATCAGCTTCGAAATGCCAAAGCCACAAATAGGCGATACAAGTCTTCATTCCTTTCCCTACCAGGTTATGCCAGTGTTCTATAATGGAACTTGGGCGTCAAGATGCCACTATAAATAGGCTGTCATTGGGTAGCATTGAGGCACTTATAATGAGGTGCCTCTTACAGAATTACCCCCTAATTCTATAACCTGAGGGTCCGATATTCAAAGCAATTTAGCTGGTTGCTGACCAGATAAATCATTTGGCTGGGCCTAGCTGCTAATATTCAGCATGTACAAAATGACAAGGGGACAAATTTTACCCATCCATGCAGGATCTTTATATCCCCATCCCATCCCTGTGAGCTCTGTCTCTGTCCCTTTAAGGTAAGCTCTGTCTTAACCGCACAAGCCTCGAACACTTATGATTTTAAAGTGTTTGAGGCTTGTGCAAATGAGGACGGAGCTTAGGCATTGGTGGAATGAGGCATTATGACATCACAATCTGAGCTCTAGAACGTTGCTACTTATGATTTTAAAGTGTTTGAGGCTTGTGCAGGTGAGGACGGAGCTTAGGCATTGGTGGAATGAGGCATTATGACATCACAATCTGAACTCTAGAACGTTGCTACTTATGATTTGAAAGTGTTTGAGGCTTGTGCAGATGAGGACAGAGCTTAGGCATTGGTGGAATGAGGCATTATGACATCACAATCTGAGCTCTAGAATGTTGCTACTTAGGATTTTAAAGTGTTTGAGGCTTGTGCAGATGAGGACGGAGCTTAGGCATTGGTGAAATGAGGCATTATGACATCACAATCTGAGCTCTAGAATGTTGCTGCTTATGATTTTAAAGTGTTTGAGGCTTGTGCAGATGAGGACGGAGCTTAGGCATTGGTGGAATGAGGCATTATGACATCACAATCTGAGCTCTAGAATGTTGCTACTTATGATTTTAAAGTGTTTGAGGCTTGTGCAGGTCAGGACAGAGCTTGCAGGAATGGAGTAGGGACAGGGATAGAGCTCGTGGGGATGGGGATAGAGAGATCCTGTGGGGATGGGGAAAATGTGTCCCCATGTCATTCTCTATACAGCACTTAAATGACTAAAGTGTTGCTGAATATCATGGTTTGCACTGAACTTAAAGCCGGCTATGATGGGAAGGTGTTCTGGGAACAGAGTCAGCACTTGGCTGCTTAAAGAGCTGATGTTCAGCCCTTAACCACCTAGATTTACTGCATAAAAGTCTGTCCTATTTTTAGGCAGTAACTTAGGAACACTTAAGTGATGAATATCTACTTAAATGGAAATGTCGTAGCCAGCTTGAAAAAAACTGGAGATCCAAAGCCAAAGCCCGCGAATAACACCATCAGCTGTAAGCAAATGCTCACCGCTTGACGGCTTGACCATTTGTGCGCTACGATTATAGAATACTAGCCCCTGGGCACAGTGGCACAGCGAGGGAGGTTGCTGACCGGGGCAGCAGCGCCCAACTCGCTATGTCGTGTGCCCCCCCCCATTCTTCCCCCACCGTGCCATGAGCCCCTGTGTACGTCTTTAAATGTTTGCCAGTGCAAGCCGCATCTTCCACCTGTGGCTCACACAGGCCTTGGCTCCCTTCTGATGGTCCCATGACCAGGAAGTGACGTCAGAATAGAGTTGAGACTGACGTGAGCAGCAAGCAAACATTTAAAGAGATACATGGGAGGGCGGTGGAGAGGAGAGGGGAGTGGAGGAGAGGCACTGGTGCCCCCAGCGTGATCCACCTCCCCCTTTGATATGCCACTGCTTGGGCACTAAGCTGTATTCTACCAACTCAGCACTTGATTGCTAGACGGATGTACATGTGAACGGAGAACAGGCAAATCTCACACCTAGGCATGTAACTTACAGAACACTAGACTTTTATCTTCTAAAATGCAACATGTGTGTGCTTACATTTACACCTGCCTTTCACAGGGCATCAGTGACCATGCCTAAATGTTGGCATGAAAATGCCGACTTAAGCTCTCTCCTGTAGCAAAACCTGGTTGCTCAGATGCTGTTATAGAGCTTGTGCTCAGCAATCTGCATTTTAGCACCCAGATTTGGGCAATCTTTACAGAATAACAGGGCTGGATATATGTATTAATTTAACCGCCAGTGCTGGGATTTATATCCATAGGTTTACCGCCGCACCGACTCCAGAACAGGCGATGCTTTCTTACCATTTAACAGCCAGGAGATATCGGGCACAGGTTTGCCCTCCACTGAGCACTGCAATACAAAATCCTGCCCTTCGCTAATGACGCAGCCCTTCAGAGGGCTGGTAAAGTACGGGGCAACTTCTTCAACTTTTGGTCCTTAAAAAAAAAAAAAAAAAAAGAGGGGTGGGGATTGGAAGAGAGAAGGAAAAAGATATTTCAGAGTTAATTTCACCTTTATATTGCTTGCAGCTCTGACATCAAACTGATAAGTTGCAAGCAAAATATAGTGCTTAGAACTTCTGCCCAAGCCCATAGGCTGAAAAAAATCATTTCCACCTTAATTCTATATGGTATCTCCATCTCTCTTGTCCCTTTATTATGGAATGCTTATCGATTCACCTACGCAAGAGGCATCCAGCAATTCAAACTCTCACTTCCTTCAGTGAACGGAATCAAAGCAAATCAAGAATTTCAGTCAATCCTTGGTTTTCACATTTTCTCAACTATGGAACGAACTTCCTCTTATCTTAAGGCAGGGGTGTCAAAGTCCCTCCTCGAGGGCCGCAATCCAGTCGGATTTTCAGGATTTCCCCAATGACTATGCATGAGATCTGTCTGCATGTGCTGCTTTCATTGTATGCTAATAGATCTCATGAATAGTCATTGGGGAAATCCTGAAAACCCGACTGGAATACGGCTCTCGAGGATCGGAGTTCCCTAACCCTGCCATAATGGAACCTTTGCTGAGACATCCTAGATCAGGGGTGTCAAAGTCCCTCCTTAAGGGCCGCAATCCAGTCGGATTTTCAGGATTTCCCCAATGACTATGCATGAGATCTGTCTGCATGCGCTGCTTTCATTGTATGCTAATAGATCTCATGAATATTCATTGGGGAAATCCTGAAAACCCGACTGGAATACGGCTCTCGAGGATCGGAGTTCCCTATCCCTGCCATAATGGAACCTTTGCTGAGACATCCTAGATCAGGGGTGTCAAAGTCCCTCCTTAAGGGCCGCAATCCAGTCGGATTTTCAGGATTTCCCCAATGACTATGCATGAGATCTGTCTGCATGCGCTGCTTTCATTGTATGCTAATAGATCTCATGAATATTCATTGGGGAAATCCTGCAAACCCGACTGGATTGCGTCCCTCGAGGAGGGACTTTGACAACCCTGTCTTAAGGGGTCCCGGTCCTTTTCAACTTTTTTCGCAAATCTTTTAAAAACTATTTTATTTGCCCAACACTTTGGAAATCAGTCACATTAATATTTTCTGACTGTTACTTTTTTTTTGTATTTTTTTAAATACTGTTAACCTAGTTGAGCTCCATTTTGGTTGAAGACCCAGTATACAAAACTAAGTTTTAGTTTAATTTAATATAAGTAAAACTGTAAAGAAAGAAACCTTTTGTAATGAAAATTATTCTGATGTTTTCCTCTGAAAAAAAAACAAAACAAAACTGCTTGCATCAAAGAAGCTTACATTTTTTCCCCTTCCTCTTATGCTTTGCATTATGCCTGACATGGCCAACTCCGGTCCTCGAGGGCCGGAATCCAATCGGGTTTTCATAGTTGGCATAGTAAGGGTTTCTCGCTGCTGCATCATCAGTGATGTCACTGATGATGTGGCAGAGGGGAGGTCCTGGCATGGCAGGCCATGAGCAGCCCATTCAGAGTGCTGCCTCTGCTGACCAGTCACCGTATGTCCTCATACGCATTATCTAATCTAATCTAAACCTTAGGTTTGTATACCGCATCATCTCTACATTCGTAAAGCTTGACACGGTTAACAAGAGTTAGGGTAGAAAGGAACTCCAGTGGAGGGAAGAGGCAAAATGAAGAGAAAATTTAGAGGACTAGAATAACCAGAGAGGGAGGAGGAGTTACATTTTTGCGAATAACCAGGTTTTCAGATGTTTACGGAAGAGTTGAAGGGAGCTCAGATTCCTAAGAGGGGAGGTAAGGTTGTTCCAGAGCTGAGTGATTCTGAAAGGGAGGGAAGAACCTAGTTTTCCTACAAGTGAAACGCCTTTTAGAGAGGGAAAGGAAAGTTTCAGTTTTTGGGTGGATCTGGCAGAATTGGGGTTAGAGGAGTTCCAAGAAAGACCACCAATCCTTTTAGTAGCCTTCCTATGGACCATTCTGTTTATATCTTTATGAAAGTGCAATCTCCAGAATGGTACACAATATTCTAAATGAGGTCTCACCAGAGTCTTATACAAGGGCATCAATAACTCCTTTTTTCTACTGGCCATACCTCTCTCCCTATGCATCCTATCATCCTTCTAGTTGTCACCGTTGCCTTTTCAATCTGTTTGGTCATCTTAAGATCATCATATACAATCATATCTGAGTCCCACACCTCTTTCACCCCCTAAACTATACCATTCCCTGGGGTTTTTGCAGCCCCAAAGCATGACCTTGCATTTCTTAGCATTAAATCTTAGCTGACAAATTTCAGACCATTCTTCAAGATTCGTTAGGTCCTTCCTCATGTTAGTCACACCATCAGGGGTGTTTACTCTATTGCAGATTTTGGTATCATCCACAGTACTTCCGCGATATTTACAGGGGTTCCATTTCAGGAACCCCTGCGAACCTTGAAAACCCACGAATACGTTTTTTAGCGAGGGAGAAAGGAGAGGCAGGAGAGAGCAGCCGGAGTGCCGGTGAGTGAAGGAAATCACTTGCGGTATGCTCCGACCACCTCTTCCTGCACTAAAGTCGGGTCTCACCAATCAGGAACTGCTTTGACAGTTACGTTTCTTGTAAAACTCTAATTTTATTGCCGGACATTTTGCCCTTGCCTGTTTGTGGTTCTTTCTTGTTAATAAAAACATATTTCAACTACAAAATTGTTTCTAGGGTATACGATATGACGTTAACTTATTAACAAGGGGATCCAAGCTTTATTTCACTTAGGGCCTCACTAAGTCTAAATCCAGCACTGGCTACATAGCTGATTTATAGACAATCATATCTTGTGTGTAGGGATTTTATTGATGCACGTATATGACTGGATCCAAATGTGTCAATGTCGAGTGCAGAGGATGTATGCACACCTATGAGCAGCATGAGGACTGTGTGTTTGACTTTGGAAGTGGTGAGAAGTGGTTCCCAAAGTGCCTTGTACAGTATGTCGTCATCCTTGTCCAGTTGCTTCAGTAGCATCACACCGCTTAAGTTGCACTGGATCAAAATACTGGGAATGTAAAACAGGTGGTGGTGATTGGGGTGGGTGGGTGGATTTGAAACGCAGCCGTGATCAATATTCTACAGCTCTTACAATTTTCTTTTGAAAGCAACAGGGACTTTTTTGGAGGTTTGGCTCTAAAAATTCTGATACGACGTGTCTAGTATTCAAACTCATCTGATATGTTTAAATAATTTTTATTATGAGAAAATATCAGCAAACAGATCCAATACTCCTTACAACAAAATAAAAGCTCAATCATTTTAAAGAGTGAACTCCCACCCACCCTCCCATCCCTCCCCCCCTCATCCGGAGTCCCACAACGACTAGCACTAATATAAAAGGCACATGTTCAATAGTTCAAAATCCGGCTTCTGGCAACAGGTGTCATAGTATTCCAAAGAGGTTCCCAAATAGCCGTGAAATGGAGACCACGTATTGAGGAAAGGTCCGGAACACTCCGACGTTCCCAAGCAAGCAAAGTAATCATCTGGACCCTCCACAAGGAAAGCGTGGGAACTGTTGGCTCCAACCAGTACAATAAGATAGCTCCGAAAAGTAGCTCTGATGAGGGAAAACTCATCTGCTATATTTACATGTTATCCTTGCATGGGAGTGGCCTAGTGGTTAGAGATACAGCCTCAGCACCCTGAAATTGTGGGTTCAAATCCATGCTGCTCCTTGTGACCCTGAGCAAGTCACTCAATTCTCCATTGCCCCCAGGTACGTTAGGCAGATTGTGAGCCCACCGGGACAGATAGGGAAAATGCTTGAGTACCTGATTGTAAACCGCACAGATAATTTTGATAGGCGGTATATAAATACCTAAAATAAATAAATGTCAAATTTGGTGAGTGTCTGTCCCTTTTTTGGACAGCTTTTCTGTCTATAACAGATGGGCATTGGTTCCTTTTAAAATGTTCTAACTATAAGTTTATTAGAAAGTATAACACAGGGGTGTCAAAGTCCCTCCTCGAGGGTCGCAATCCAGTCGGGTTTTCAGGATTTCCCCAATGAATATGCATGAGATCTATTTGCATGCACTGCTTTTATTGTATGCTAATAGATCTCATGCATATTCATTGGGGAAATCCTGACAACCCAACTGGATTGTGGCCCTCGAGGAGGGACTTTGACACCCCTGGCATAACATAAATGATAGTGAAAAAAAACACATGTCTAAGCAACTTTGTCACTTCATGTCCATCCTGGAGTCTGATTTCATTTACTTGAAGACAAGTACTAAGCTCACCCAGATCACTTACTTTCTACTTTTAATGTCGAGATGCTGGAGACACATCCTTTGTTGTTGGAGACTGTGCAGGTGTACAAACCACTATCGCCCAACCGGGCTTTCATCAAACGCAAAGAATGAAATCCATCTTTAAAATTTATTTGTAAGCCTCCTCTTGCTTTCAGTGGGGATCCATCTTTGAACCATTCCACATCTGGTTTGGGTCTTCCCAGCACTAAAAAAAAAAATAAATGTATGGTTTCAATTAAATTATGATCTATATAAGCATTTCAAACAACATATGTGGATCTCTCAAATATGTCATTTATTTTAGCAATATGAAAAAGACCTGAGGACATACTATGAAGTTTTAAAAAGGATTATTTAGTTTATTCAGAGGTTATCGTGTTATGGAACTATTTGCCATTGAAAGCATTACATGTAACCTTTCTAGACATATTTAGTGGAAGTGGATGATTTAATGAATATTAAACAAGTCATGTAATACATCACTCAAATGACGAGAAGATTTACTGCTGAGGAACACAGAGCCTTTTATCGATGTAAAATTGTCATTATGTAGAAGACAATATCCAGTTAACTTGATGCTATAGAAATTATAAGTAGTAGTAAATATGTTTGTGGGTGACTATATCCAGATATCCTGGGATTCTATACATGGCTTACACAACTGCACACTATCCCGAGATGGACATTCAACTAAATTGGCTAATGATCTAATTATTGAGAATAAACTTGGTGCCAACAATCATTTTAATTGGCAACAATTTGGATTTGTGCGCCATCGCTATTCTATAAAGACCCGTGCACAAATCTTATAGCGTGCCATTCAAAAAGAGGCGTGGCCAAGGGAATGGCTCGGGTGGGTCAGGGCATTCACTTAAAGGCGCATGCTGTATTACCGAATACTGGGGGATCCACCCCTAAATTACACGCCCAAGATTTAGCCCAGGTTTCAGTTGGAATAAATTATTGCGTCGAGAGAATGGCACAGACGTTGGCTCTAAGTGCCAGTTTACAAATGGCACCCAACACTCCGTGCAGATTTTTTTTTTCCAGAGCTCCTAATGTTACTTAAACTTAGGACAGTGATTCCTGTGACCCTACTTACACAGCTAAACAACAACTTGGACAATAACTTCCCCAGACAAAAATGTAGCTGGTGCATGGAAAGAAATTCCCTTTGTTACGGGTTGTCCATTGCATTTGACGTCTTTATTCATGTTTCCTCCTGTCAGAGGAAAGGTTTGGAGCGCTTGCCTGCTTATCAGGCTGCAAGCTGGGATAGGGAGCTACGTACTTCTGCTTGCGCGTTCGTGTTCATATACCCACTTTATAAAACTATTAAAATCGATTCTATTTGTGAGGTTTCTCGGAAATTAAATGTGTTTATGATTGCTCTGTAGATCACTGGGGTTGTCCAGTCTCTTGTTTCTTGTAAACTGCACCGATCTGAGAGGTTTTGCGGTCTATAAATGTGATGTAATGTAACTGTAGCATCTAACTGGAGAATTTGGCCAGTGAACCCCTTTAAATACCAACTATTCTGCAACTTAACCCCTTCCTTTACAAAGCCGCACTAGTATTTTTAGTGCTAGCCGTGTCAGTAGAGCTCACAGGAATTCTATGGACCAATTGGTAAGAGCTCACAGGAATTCTATGGACCAATTGGTAAGAGCTCATAGGAATTCTATGGACCAATTGGTAAGAGCTCACAGGAATTCTATGGACCAATTGGTAAGAGCTCACAGGAATTCTATGGACCAATTGGTAAGAGCTCACAGGAATTCTATGGACCAATTGGTAAGAGCTCACAGGAATTCTATGGACCAATTGGTAAGAGCTCATAGGAATTCTATGGACCAATTGGTAAGAGCTCACAGGAATTCTATGGACCAATTGGTAAGAGCTCATAGGAATTCTATGGACCAATTGGTAAGAGCTCACAGGAATTCTATGGACCAATTGGTAAGAGCTCACAGGAATTCTAAGGACCAATTGGTAAGAGCTCATAGGAATTCTAAGGACCAATTGGTAAGAGCTCACAGGAATTCTATGGACCAATTGGTAAGAGCTCATAGGAATTCTATGGACCAATTGGTAAGGGCTCATAGGAATTCTATGGACCAATTGGTAAGGGCTCACAGGAATTCTATGGACCAATTGGTAAGAGCTCATAGGAATTCTATGGACCAATTGGTAAGAGCTCATAGGAATTCTATGGACCAATTGGTAAGAGCTCATAGGAATTCTATGGACCAATTGGTAAGAGCTCACAGGAATTCTATGGACCAATTGGTAAGGGCTCATAGGAATTCTATGGACCAATTGGTAAGGGCTCACAGGAATTCTATGGACCAATTGGTAAGAGCTCACAGGAATTCTATGGACCAATTGGTAAGAGCTCATAGGAATTCTATGGACCAATTGGTAAGAGCTCACAGGAATTCTATGGACCAATTGGTAAGGGCTCATAGGAATTCTATGGACCAATTGGTAAGGGCTCATAGGAATTCTATGGACCAATTGGTAAGGGCTCATAGGAATTCTATGGACCAATTGGTAAGAGCTCACAGGAATTCTATGGACCAATTGGTAAGAGCTCACAGGAATTCTATGGACCAATTGGTAAGAGCTCACAGGAATTCTATGGACCAATTGGTAAGGGCTCATAGGAATTCTATGGACCAATTGGTAAGGGCTCATAGGAATTCTATGGACCAATTGGTAAGAGCTCATAGGAATTCTATGGACCAATTGGTAAGGGCTCACAGGAATTCTATGGACCAATTGGTAAGAGCTCACAGGAATTCTATGGACCAATTGGTAAGAGCTCACAGGAATTCTATGGACCAATTGGTAAGGGCTCATAGGAATTCTATGGACCAATTGGTAAGAGCTCACAGGAATTCTATGGACCAATTGGTAAGAGCTCACAGGAATTCTATGGACCAATTGGTAAGAGCTCACAGGAATTCTATGGACCAATTGGTAAGAGCTCACAGGAATTCTATGGACCAATTGGTAAGAGCTCACAGGAATTCTATGGACCAATTGGTAAGAGCTCACAGGAATTCTATGGACCAATTGGTAAGAGCTCACAGGAATTCTATGGACCAATTGGTAAGAGCTCACAGGAATTCTATGGACCAATTGGTAAGAGCTCACAGGAATTCTATGGACCAATTGGTAAGAGCTCACAGGAATTCTATGGACCAATTGGTAAGAGCTCACAGGAATTCTATGGACCAATTGGTAAGAGCTCACAGGAATTCTATGGACCAATTGGTAAGAGCTCATAGGAATTCTATGGACCAATTGGTAAGAGCTCACAGGAATTCTATGGACCAATTGGTAAGAGCTCACAGGAATTCTATGGACCAATTGGTAAGAGCTCACAGGAATTCTATGGACCAATTGATAAGAGCTCATAGGAATTCTATGGACCAATTGGTAAGAGCTCACAGGAATTCTATGGACCAATTGGTAAGAGCTCACAGGAATTCTATGGACCAATTGGTAAGAGCTCACAGGAATTCTATGGACCAATTGGTAAGAGCTCACAGGAATTCTATGGACCAATTGGTAAGAGCTCACAGGAATTCTATGGACCAATTGGTAAGAGCTCACAGGAATTCTATGGACCAATTGGTAAGAGCTCACAGGAATTCTATGGACCAATTGGTAAGAGCTCACAGGAATTCTATGGACCAATTGGTAAGAGCTCACAGGAATTCTATGGACCAATTGGTAAGAGCTCACAGGAATTCTATGGACCAATTGGTAAGAGCTCACAGGAATTCTATGGACCAATTGGTAAGAGCTCACAGGAATTCTATGGACCAATTGGTAAGAGCTCACAGGAATTCTATGGACCAATTGGTAAGAGCTCACAGGAATTCTATGGACCAATTGGTAAGAGCTCACAGGAATTCTATGGACCAATTGGTAAGAGCTCACAGGAATTCTATGGACCAATTGGTAAGAGCTCACAGGAATTCTATGGACCAATTGGTAAGAGCTCACAGGAATTCTATGGACCAATTGGTAAGAGCTCACAGGAATTCTATGGACCAATTGGTAAGAGCTCACAGGAATTCTAAAGACCAATTGGTAAGAGCTCACAGGAATTCTATGGACCAATTGGTAAGAGCTCATAGGAATTCTATGGACCAATTGGTAAGAGCTCACAGGAATTCTATGGACCAATTGGTAAGAGCTCACAGGAATTCTATGGACCAATTGGTAAGAGCTCACAGGAATTCTATGGACCAATTGGTAAGAGCTCACAGGAATTCTATGGACCAATTGGTAAGAGCTCACAGGAATTCTATGGACCAATTGGTAAGAGCTCATAGGAATTCTATGGACCAATTGGTAAGAGCTCACAGGAATTCTATGGACCAATTGGTAAGAGCTCACAGGAATTCTATGGACCAATTGGTAAGAGCTCACAGGAATTCTATGGACCAATTGGTAAGAGCTCATAGGAATTCTATGGACCAATTGGTAAGAGCTCACAGGAATTCTAAGGACCAATTGGTAAGAGCTCACAGGAATTCTAAGGACCAATTGGTAAGAGCTCACAGGAATTCTATGGACCAATTGGTAAGAGCTCACAGGAATTCTATGGACCAATTGGTAAGAGCTCACAGGAATTCTATGGACCAATTGGTAAGAGCTCACAGGAATTCTATGGACCAATTGGTAAGAGCTCACAGGAATTCTATGGACCAATTGGTAAGAGCTCACAGGAATTCTATGGACCAATTGGTAAGAGCTCACAGGAATTCTATGGACCAATTGGTAAGAGCTCACAGGAATTCTATGGACCAATTGGTAAGAGCTCACAGGAATTCTAAGGACCAATTGGTAAGAGCTCACAGGAATTCTAAGGACCAATTGGTAAGAGCTCACAGGAATTCTAAGGACCAATTGGTAAGAGCTCACAGGAATTCTATGGACCAATTGGTAAGAGCTCACAGGAATTCTATGGACCAATTGGTAAGAGCTCATAGGAATTCTATGGACCAATTGGTAAGAGCTCACAGGAATTCTATGGACCAATTGGTAAGAGCTCACAGGAATTCTATGGACCAATTGGTAAGAGCTCACAGGAATTCTATGGACCAATTGGTAAGAGCTCACAGGAATTCTAAGGACCAATTGGTAAGAGCTCATAGGAATTCTATGGACCAATTGGTAAGAGCTCACAGGAATTCTATGGACCAATTGGTAAGAGCTCATAGGAATTCTATGGACCAATTGGTAAGAGCTCACAGGAATTCTATGGACCAATTGGTAAGAGCTCACAGGAATTCTATGGACCAATTGGTAAGAGCTCACAGGAATTCTATGGACCAATTGGTAAGAGCTCATAGGAATTCTATGGACCAATTGGTAAGAGCTCACAGGAATTCTATGGATCAGTTGGTAAGAGCTCACAGGAATTCTATGGACCAATTGGTAAGAGCTCATAGGAATTCTATGGACCAATTGGTAAGAGCTCACAGGAATTCTATGGACCAATTGGTAAGAGCTCACAGGAATTCTATGGACCAATTGGTAAGAGCTCACAGGAATTCTATGGACCAATTGGTAAGAGCTCACAGGAATTCTATGGACCAATTGGTAAGAGCTCACAGGAATTCTATGGACCAATTGGTAAGAGCTCACAGGAATTCTATGGACAATTGGTAAGAGCTCATAGGAATTCTATGGACCAATTGGTAAGAGCTCACAGGAATTCTATGGACCAATTGGTAAGAGCTCATAGGAATTCTATGGACCAATTGGTAAGAGCTCATAGGAATTCTATGGACCAATTGGTAAGAGCTCACAGGAATTCTATGGACCAATTGGTAAGAGCTCACAGGAATTCTATGGACCAATTGGTAAGAGCTCATAGGAATTCTATGGACCAATTGGTAAGAGCTCATAGGAATTCTATGGACCAATTGGTAAGAGCTCACAGGAATTCTATGGACCAATTGGTAAGAGCTCACAGGAATTCTATGGACCAATTGGTAAGAGCTCATAGGAATTCTATGGACCAATTGGTAAGAGCTCATAGGAATTCTATGGACCAATTGGTAAGAGCTCATAGGAATTCTATGGACCAATTGGTAAGAGCTCATAGGAATTCTATGGACCAATTGGTAAGAGCTCATAGGAATTCTATGAGCGTCGGAGCCGTTACCGCTCCGGCCAGTGTTAAAAATGTTATTGTGGTTTGTAAAGGAAGGGGTTAGTTTTGGTGATGAGGGTGGTTGGTTTTATTGAATTGTTCATCCCTACTGTACCAGGCCTTTAGTTTCTTTTTCTATCACCATATATTAAGCCCTTTTTAAAGCCGTGGGCTCCCGTCTTACATTAAACATAAAAAAAAAATTTGGATGCCTTTAAGAAATTGTTTAAAACGACATCCGTTTTGTTGTATGAAATACACAGTATGAGAAGATGGCTGTTGAAAATCTGAGTTGTATTAGGTTGCTTGAGATTGATTTTTGGTATAGGAGAAGTGATTATTTTCAGGCTAGTATTTTATTTAGATTTTATGTTGAATGTTTATGTATATTTTTTATTTTTGAAAGCTGTTTGAAATGTTTGTGAAGCGTTATTATGTGTGGTGTTGTACTTCACCTTGTAAAAGGCGGGTTATATAAATAAACAAACCATAAGCCATACAAAATTCACTGATATTAATGCCTCTGTAACAAGATTGGATACAAGAATACTAGAAAGATTTTGAAATCTAATAAGCTACAATTTCACTCCAAATAATTTCCATCCTAAGTTTCCTTCCAACGTGAAAAGCAGTGATAACTACTGTGTAAATAGCAGAGAACTGCTCCCTTCAGAGTTAGAGGGGTGGAACACATCACTTTCCCCGTTTTATCAATGAATACAGCCAGACACAGCACATACTTGGTATGATTTTATGCAATATATTCCAGTGCCTGCAATAAATATTACACTGTCAGATCTACATGAATTTGCCAACTCCTGCTCTACAGCAGCTACTTCCTCCAACCTCCAGTTGCTACTTGGCATGAAAAATGTCATTCTTGTGCTCTTAATTCTTTTATGGAGAGAAAATTCTATGTACATGTTTATTCGGATTTTATATACCGCTGAATCTTACTCAGAGTTCTCAGTGGTTTACTCCTGTATGCTTCTGGCTTTCCGGCAGTTGTGTTCGAGGATTAGTCGACTTCATATGTTAATTTCAGACTCACCCTGTTTCAGTTTTCAAGAGTTCAATCAGTGCTCACCGTGAGACAGGACCCCTGAGGAAAGCAATTTGATTGCCGAAACACGGCCCGTGTAGGGTCTAAGTTTCTAGTTTGTTCCGAGACATGTGGTTTACTTTGTATTGCTCGACATACTGTTGCACTTTAAATTTCAATAAACATTATATTTTAAATTTATATCCCGGGACTCTAGAAACTGGTCCCACCCACTCTCGCTTGTGCTGGGGAACCTTGGTCCTTTTCCTGTGGATTTCGGGCTCTCTGTCTCTGAGTGCCTGGGGATTTTAGGATTTTGCTCAGTCAGAACAGGGCCTGGGATTTGGCATCACGTGTCTTTTCATTTACAGCCAAGCCAAGATTTTTCCCTCATTTTACCTTACAGCACCAAGTTTCTTAATGCAACCAGCTGCAGTAGTTCCATAGCCAGAAGCCAGTTAATATGCAAGCTAAATATCACTGTTGAGCAATGACTGAGGCTTCCCACCTACTGGGCTGGAAATGTTATGTCTGTGGCTCTATGGTGCATCCTCACCTTTGAGTATTATTGCATTCAGTTCTGGTTGCAAAAATATATAGCGAAATCAGAAAAGGTTCAAAGAAGAGCGACCATATGCGGTCGATGTCAAGAACTGGATAGCCTGAAGAAGGAGGTCGGGAGACTGCAGGTCAAGGTCAAGGTCCAGGAGCTGGAGGGACTCCGCACCGTAGAGGAACCGTGGGCAATTGAGGCAACAGAGGATGCCACCAGAGAGAGCCACATCAACGAACAGGTTAGAGAGCTTGAGAGATTCATCGAGGAGGCCTGCAAGATAGTAGAAGCATAGGATCAACAGCAATTCAGAAGGGAACCAACAGATGGAGGACAGAATCCACCAGACGCCAGGAGGGAAGGACCTTGCGGAGGAACTGAGCGGGCAGAGGAGGCAGAGATCCATCAGAACCCGGAGGAAGGAATGGAGGATCGAGTCACTGATACGGACCTGAGACCCAAGAGGATGCCGAGAAAAGGGAAATCTGCAATCGTAGTGGGAGACTCAATCCTGAGAGAGGTGGACAGTCACATAGCAGGAGGCAGAGAAGACCGACTAGTGACATGTCTCCTGGGGGCGAGGACAAAGGACATCTCCGACAGAATCGAGAGAATCCTGGAAGGAGCTGAGACGGAGGAGACAGCAGTGATAATCCACGTTGGAACCAACAACGTCAGCAGAAGGAACTATAACAGGACTACACTGACCGAGCAGTTTAAGATCCTGAGGAGGAAACTGAAGCTGAGGACAAGGAAGATAGCCTTCTCAGAGATCCTGCCAATACCGAGGGCGGATGCAAGGAGACAGGCCGAGCTGCAAGCAATAAACGGTTGGCTGAGGAGATGGTGTGAAGAGGAGGGTTTCCACTTTGTACGGAACTGGACAACCTTCCTGGGGAAAAACAAGCTCTACAGGAGGGATGGACTGCACCTGAGCACGGCTGGGACGAGGATGCTGGCACGCAACATCCAGAACGGCATAGACATGGCTTTAAACTGAGGACAAGGGGAAAGCCAACAGTCGATCTACATTGACACATCGGACTAGAGTATCAAACAAGGATACTGAACCGGGAAAAGGCGATAGAGGGTTCGAGACTGAGTGGACATTTTTTGAAAAAAAAAACCCCAAAGACGCTATGCAGGGGCCCAAAGAACTATTAAAACTAAAGAGCGGGAAAAGGAGGAAACAGCTGAAACCAGAGGGATATCCAAAAATGGGGAAGCAGGCTGAGGATGAGATAGACACACCACAGGAGGGGGATGAGGATGAAACAGACACACCACAGGAGGGGGATGAGGATGAAACAGACACACCACAGGAGGAGGATGAACGGAACGAGGCTCGGGGACTGGCAGCCCATGAAAGGGTCAGCAGGAGCACCAAACCACGAGGAAAACCAACTGAGAAGGTAAACAACCAGGACTTAAATTGCCTATACAATAATGCTAGGAGCCTAAGAACCAAAATGGGAGAGCTAGAAGTTATAGCCAGTAAGGAGGACATAGACATAATTGGAGTCACAGAGACATGGTGGTTCGAAGACAACAAATGGGATGTGGTCCTACCAGGGTACAAACTCTATAGGAGGGACAGGACACACAAGAAGGGTGAAGAAATAGTGCTATATATAAAGGACTCCATTCCTTCAACCAGGATGGAAACAACAGTAAGGGTGGACGGCTTGGAATCACTATGGGTTAAGCTGACAGGAGGAAACGGATCAGACATAAAATTGGGACTATACTATCACCCAACCGGAAGCAAAGGACAACCGGAAGCAAATGACCAGGACCTGGAGGCTGAACTGAGACATGTATGCAAAAGCGGAAGTGTGGTGGTAATGGGGGATTTCAACTACCCTGGAATAGACTGGAGTATTGGACACTCAAATTGCACGAGAGAAACAAAATTCCTGGAGGCAGTGAGGGACTGTTTCATGGAACAGCTGGTCACAGAACCAACACGAGGAGATGCCACTCTTGACTTAATCCTCAACGGGCTAGGGGGACCCGCAAAGGAGGAGGTAGTACTAGCACCACTAAGAAACAGCAATCACAACATGATCCAGTGCAAGCTAGAAATAGGAACATCAAAGGTGAAAAGTACCACAACGACAGCACTCAACTTCAGAAAAGGAAATTACGAGGCCATGAAGAAAATGGTGGGAAAGAAGCTATGCAACAGCTCAGGGAAGATGGAGACCGTAGAGGAAGCCTGGGCCCTATTCAAGGGCACGGTGCACGAAGCACAAAACCTGTACGTCCCCAGGTTTAGGAAAGGGTGCAAAAAGAATCGAACAAAAAACCTGGCGTGGATAACAAATGCAGTGAAAAAGGCGGTAAGTGACAAGAAAACATCGTTCAGAAAATGGAAAAAGGACCAAACTAGGGACAACCAGAAGGAGCACAAAAGGCACTAAAAGGATTGTCACCGAGTGGTTAGTAAAGCAAAAAGAGAATATGAGGAGAGACTGGCGGGGGAAGCAAAAATCTTCAAACCATTCTTCAGGTATGTGAAGGGGAAACAACCAGCCAGGGAGGAAGTGGGACCATTGGATGATGGAGACAGGAAGGGAGTGGTAAAGGAGGAAAAAGAGATAGCTGACACGTTAAACAAGTTCTTCTCGTCAGTTTTCACAAGAGAGGATACATCCAATATCCCAGAACCCGAGGAGATCATAAACAGAGACCATGATGAAAAGCTGGTCCAACTAGAGATAAGCCAAGAGGATGTCCTTCGACAAATAGACAGACTGAAGAGTAACAAATCACCAGGTCCGGACGGCATCCACCCAAGGGTACTAAAAGAACTGAGAAACGAAATAGCGGAAACATTTCGCCAAATATGTAACCTATCCTTAATAACTGGGGAGATCCCAGAGGCCTGGAAAATAGCAAATGTCACGCCCATCTTTAAGAAGGGATCAAGGGGTGACCCGGGAAACTACAGGCCGGTGAGCTTGACCTCGGTTCCGGGAAAGATGATGGAAGCACTGGTTAAGGACACAATCTGCGAACACATAGGAATCAATGGACAACTGAAGGCGAGCCAGCACGGCTTCTGCAAGGGAAGGTCGTGCCTCACGAACTTACTGTACTTCTTTGAGGGAATAAACAGCCAGATGGATAAAGGGGAATCCATAGACATCATTTACCTTGACTTCCAAAAAGTCTTTGAAAAGGTACCTCACGAACGACTCCTTAAGAAGCTGTGGAGCCACGGGGTGCAAGGGGATGTCCACAGATGGATCAAACACTGGCTGGCAAGCAGGAAACAGAGGGTTGGAGTAAAGGGCCATTATTCAGACTGGCAATGGGTCATGAGCGGAGTTCCACAGGGGTCGGTGCTGGGACCACTCCTGTTCAATATATTTATTAACGACCTGGAGACGGGGACGAAATGTGAGGTTATTAAATTTGCTGATGACACCAAACTTTGCAGCAGGGTTAGGACCACGGAAGACTGTGAAGACCTGCAAAGGGACCTAACGAGACTGGAAGAGTATGCAAAAAAGTGGCAAATGAGTTTCAACATAGAGAAATGCAAGGTCATGCATGTAGGGAAAAAGAACCCGATGTTCAGCTACAAAATGGGGGGATCATTGCTAGTGGTGAGCTACCTTGAAAGAGACCTGGGGGTGATGGTGGACACCACATTGAAAGCATCGGCACAGTGTGCGACAGCCTCAAAGAAAGCGAACAGAACGTTGGGTATCATTAAAAAGGGTATCACAACCAGGACGAAGGAAGTCATCATGCCGCTGTATCGTGCAATGGTGCGCCCACATCTGGAATAATGTGTCCAGTACTGGTCGCCGTACCTCAAGAAGGAAATGGCAGTACTTGAGGGGGTCCAGAGAAGAGCGACTAAACTGATAAAAGGTATGGAAAACTTTTCATACACTGACAGGTTGAAAATGCTGGGCCTGTTCTCCCTGGAAAAGTGGAGACTTAGAGGAGACATGATAGAAACCTTCAAAATCCTGAAGGGCATAGAGAAGGTAGACAGGGACAGATTCTTCAGACTGTGGGGAACCACAAGTACAAGAGGTCACTCGGAGTTGAAAGGGGACAGGTTTAGAACAAATGCTAGGAAGTTCTTTTTAACCCAGAGGGTGGTGGACATATGGAACGCGCTTCCAGAGGCTGTGATAGGCCAGAGCACACTACAGGGGTTCAAGGATGGTTTAGATAAGGATAAGGATAAGGGGATTGAGGGGTACAGATAGAAGTAAAGGTAGGTTATAGAAATGGTCAGAAACCACTTCACAGGTCATAGACCTGATGGGCCGCCGCGGGAGCGGACCGCTGGGCACGATGGACCTCTGGTCTGACCCAGTGGAGGCAACTTCTTATGTTCTTCCTATGACCAAGATGATAAAGAGGACAGAACGCCTCGCATATGAGGAAAGGCTAAAGAGGTTAGGGCTCTTCAGCCTGGAAAAAAAGAAGGCTAAGGGGAGATATAATTTAAGTCTACAAAATTCTGAGTGATATAGAAATCCATCAAAAATTACAGATTAGGGGGCACTCAATGAAGTTATAGGGAAATATTTTAAAAAACCAACAGAAGGAAATATTTTTTTTTCAGTCAGAATAGTTAAGCTTTGGAATGCGTTGCCAGAGGATTTGATAACAGTGGTTAATGTTGGCAGTTTAAAAAAAAAAGATTTGGAAAAGTTCCTGGAGGAAAAATCCATAGTATCCTATTGAGACAGACATGTTGGAAGCCACTGATTGCCCTGCGATCAGTAGCATAGAATGTTGCTACTATTTGGGTTTTTGCCAGGTACTTGTGACCTGTATTAGCCACTGTGGGAACAGGATACTGGGCTAGATGGACCATTGGTCTGACCCAGTATGGCTGTTCTTATAACAAAGCATTGTTGGAAACAAATGGTGACTAACGTCAAAAGTTAAACACGGGAGTTGAGAACTTAACCGTGGAATAGAAAAAGAGAAAAATCCATAAACGAAACCCCTACTAATTAGGATGAAAAAGAAGAAGGGAATACAAGTGCTAGAACAAACAAATAAAAAACAGTTAACAACTATGTTTCCCATGAGTGCTCTCTGAGCCAGGAAGGAAGGAATGGAAAGAATTTCTACCTAGAGGCAAGAAAAGAAGCACAAGGGGCCTTCACGTTCCGAACAACCAAATTTCTATTTATTGATGGATCCAAAAAGGGCCATGTTTCAGCCTACCCACCTGCATCAGGGGTCATTCGATACAATCCTCATGACAAATCAATAAAAATAATTTTTAAAAAAAGTCTGTCAAATGAATTTTGGATAAATGCTTTAGCGTTGCTGAAATGAAAGTCTGCACAAAGGTGAATGGACAGCACATTTCCCAGCAGTTCATTTCAGCAACGCTAAAGCCTTTGTCCCGGTTTCATTTGACCGGCTGTTTTTCATTTTTATTGATTTCTCATGGAAGATTGTATAGAATGACCCCTGATGCAGACGGATACGCCGAAACACAGCCCGTGTCGGATCCATCAATAATTAGAAATTTAGTTGCTCGGAACGTGAAGGCCCCTTGTGCTTCTTTTCGTGCCTCTTTTGTTGATCTGTACCTCGAGTCCCTTTCTTTTTTTATGGAGAATTTCTACCTAACCAATGGGGCTCTGAGGGGAAGGGCTCCAAGAATATAGGATATTGGAGAAGTATTCCAAACAGATAACAGCTGAAGCTGAGAGAAAAACAAGCAGTGCCAATAAAAATGGAGACACAAAACCTGATCTAAGGGGCATGAAATAGAACACACATTGAATGATAAAAGCCTTCTGTGTATATTAAATTAAAATGTCCATAAAATACTCAAAAGTTTTCTAGCCAATAATAATATTTTTTGTTCTGTGTGTGTGTGGGGGGGTTGCATTGCATGCTGTATTTTAGTTTAGTATGCTTATCTTGATTATTGCAACGCATTCTACAAAAGTACAGCGAGAGATTAGAGAAACTGGACCTCTTCTCCCTCGAAAAGAGGAGACTGAGAGGGGACATGATCGAGACATTCAAGATACTTAGTAGATCGAGACATTCAAGATACTTAGGTAGATAAAGACAGGTTGTTCGCCCTCTCCAAGGTAGAGAGAACGAGAGGGCACTCTCTAAAAGTTAAAAGGGGATAGATTCCGTACAAACGAAAGGAAGTTCTTCACCCAGAGAGTAGTAGAAAACTGAAACACTCTTCCGGAGGCTGTTATAGGGGGAAACAACCTCCAGGGATTCAAGACAAAGTTGAACAAGTTCCTGCTCAACTGGAAAGTACGCAGGTGAGGCTGGGCTCATTTAGAGCACTGGCCTTTGACCTGGGGGCCGCCGCGGGAGCGGACTGCTGGGCACAATGGACCACTGGTCTGACCCAGCAGCGGCAATTCTTAGGTTCTTATAACTCAAAAGGAAATAAAACAATTACAGATAATTCAAAATATATCGATCAAAATTATTACTAATTCAAAAAAAAATATGATCATGTGATCCCATTACTCTTGAAAGCTGAGTGGTTGCCTGTCAATCACTCGTATAAAGTTCTCCTTCTAACCTTCAAGACCCGTGCTTCTACCTGTCCAAAGGTCATAAACAGACATCTATCCGTTACCCAGGGGTGTCAAAGTCCCTCCTCGAGGGCCGGAATCCAGTCGGGTTTTCAGGATTTCCCCAATGAATATGCATTGAAAGCAGTGCATGCACATAGATCTCATGCATATTCATTGGGGAAATCCTGAAAACCCGACTGGATTCTGGCCCTCGAGGACCGACTTTGACACCTGTGCGTTACACCCTTCTAGATCACTCTGTTTAGCTTCACAACGTCTCTTATGCATTCCTTCCATAAATCATATCAACACAATGCAAACATCTATATTTTCAGTTAACATCAACCCTCCCTATGGAACGCCACGCCTCTGCATATAAGGGAAGAAACGTCTTTGACTCTTTTAAAATCAAAATTAAAGACATTTTTATTCAAAGACGCCTTTGACAAATAATTGTCCTATTAAGGACGCCTGGTGAACTTTTCTCATTTTTAACTTGGGTTTGTTTGTTTTTTTCTCTTATCCCTTACCTTCTGTTTTTTTTGCCTTATTTGTAGCTCTGCCCTTTACCTTTTGTACCCCGTCCGTTTGTTTGAATGTTATTTAAGTTTTCAGAAGACTGTATATGTCTAAACCCTATTTTTACTATATGCTGCTTAGAAACTTTGTATAGGCAGTTTAACACATTTTTAAATAAACTTGGAAACTTGTTGATGATGGAGCTGTGATTGGGAAAACAGAAGCATTTGTTTTTTATGATGAGGATTCAATTCAGAGTTACCGGGACCATGTTTGGAGAACAGCGGCCTCCATTTTGTAAAGAGGGTTTAATTCAGAGCTGCTGAGCCAGTGTTTATTGGTATAGAGCAACTTGCTCTAAAACAAATTGTGAAAGCGATTCAGGACTGCAGCTCATCTACTCAGGGTGTTTTAATTTACCTTGATATATATAAGCAGGAAAAAAGGATTAAGAACAGGCAGTATCAAAGGAGACTAGTCTTGATGGAATACTTTTGCAGGGCCTGACCTTTAGAGTCACACTAGGACAGGGGTAGGCAATTCCAGTCCTCGAGAGCCAGAGCCAGGTCAGGTTTTCAGGATATCCACAATAAATATGCATGAAATAGATTTGCATCTGAAGGAGGCAGTGCATGCAAATCCATCTAGTACATATTCATTGTGGATATCCTGAAAACCTGACCTGGCTCCGGCTCTCAAGGACTGGGATTGCCTACCCCTGCACTAGGTGGCTGCCTAGTGTGCACTCGAGCATGACAGCTGATCGGGTATACAATATTTTTGTTTTAGGGCCTAGATCAGGACTGGAGACTCCCTCAGAAGGCCGAATAAAACCACTACACACTCCTTCCACACACAAAAACCTCAAGCCACACCATTGGATGTGCTCTCAACCATAAAATGTGTTTACTGAAGAGACGGCTGAGGGGATATATGATCGAAGTCTACAAAATCCTGAGTGGAGTACAATGGGTTCAGGTGGATCGATTTTTCACTCCGCCAAAAATTACAAAGACTAGGGGATGCTCGATGAAGTTACAGGGAAATAGTTTTAAAACCAATAGGAGGAAATTTTTTTTTCTACTTAGAGAATAGTTAAGCTCTGGAACACATTGCTAGAACTTGTGGTAAGAGCGGATAGCGTAGCTGGTTTTAAGAAAGGTTTGGACAAGTTCCTGGAGGAAAAGTCCATAGTCTGTTATTGAGAAAGACAAGGAGGAAGCCACTGTTTGCCCTGGATCGGTAGCATGGAATGTTGCTACTCTTTGGGTTTTGGCCAGGTACTATTGACCTGGATTGGCCACCGTGAGAACAGGCTACTGGGCTTGATGGACCATTGGTCTGACCCAGTAAGGCTATTCTTATGTTCTAAGAACTTGACAACATAAGAATTCTTGAGACATTAGGCAGAGACAGTCACAGTGCAGAAGTTATAGAAAATTTTTACACTTCTCCTTTACAGTATTTCACTTTACTCACAGCCGGTGAGGCTCTCTGAAGAGTCCTATCTCTCTTTTAAACTTCTTCCCATCTTCAATCTTATGTGCAGCCAACCATAAGGATGTTAAATAGGAAAAGGCATACAGTTCTGCAGATCCCAAAAGGGTGTCAGGCACGCAGGGGCTGAGCCCGGGTAGACATGTAGGATAGGAGAAGTCTTTCATCTCCCAAAGATATAGCCATAATAGCCGTAGTGGTTTCCTGTCTCACCCTTCAAATAGAACAAGAACTTTAGAGTGCCCAAATGGCTAAAAATGAGTAGGTTAGCACAGCCTTCTCCTTTAGTCTGGAGCTTGGGGTGAAATGGTTTATTGCAGACTGCAAAATACAAAAATAATACAAAATACCACTTCCAGAGAGTATGTGTTCAAAATTAGTTCTACAATGATTATATCTACTCAGGAAAAGGCCTCAGAATAGGAGCTTACGCAAAGTCCTATCATGGACTAAAACTTCAGCGTAACTACTCCTTGCTCCAATCATTGGCCTAAAAACACCTGAGGATATATTCAGCACAGTCTACTCCAGGTTTCAATAAATATAATTATTGAATAATATAGTTATTGCAGACTGCCACATCAAGTTTGGACTATAAGGAGTTTTACCCCTGAAGATGCAGAGGAGAAACAGGGTACTCCTGTAGGGATTGTTACAGACTATTGTGAGGACGATTGCTAAAAATGGAAAATTATGACAGACACTTGGAAGTGAGGATTGTTGGAACCAGATCAATTTGTTCAATGCGGCTGCTGACCTCGTTCGCAGAAAGGACCCGATTATATATGTGAAACTGAACAATGCTTGTTTGTAGAAGACAAGTGACTGCACTTATAGTTGTGTATACTGTGAATGTATAGGTGGATAATTCTGCTTATTTTATGCTCTAGGACAGGGGTAGGGAACTCCGGTCCTTGAGAGCTGAATTCCAGTCGGGTTTTCAGGATTTCCCCAATGAATATGCATTGAAAGCAGTGCATACAAATAGATCTCATGCATATTCATTGGGGAAATCCTGAAAACCCGACTGGAATACGGCTCTCGAGGACCGGAGTTCCCTACCCCTGCTATAGGATGAAAATGTGGGTATGCAACTGATTTGACCGTTGGGTTTTTTTGGGACATAAAGACAGACTGTCTGAAGAAGTTAAAATGTTCCGAAGGCGTTTCCTGTTGACTGAAGTAACTGAGAGGCTTTTCTTGTTTATCAAGAGTGGAGTTTTTTTTGTTGTTGTTGTTTTTTTCTTGACCAATGATTGAATGAAAGCCTGCTGCTTATTGGAAGCTGTTCTTATAACCGCAGTGCTTAAGTCTTTTTTCTCCATTGTTACAGATCCAGTTCCTTCTTTCAGTAGAAGAGAACGGGTTATTTAGTAGTTTGGTGAAATAGTTCCCCCAGCTCCCATTTCACTAGATGTAGAGCAGAGCTCCGAGTGACACTTCTGCTTGCTCTACATCGCTCAGATTTCTTCTATAGCTTTAAAATGCTGCTTGTCTAGCAAACTCTGCTACCTGAATAGCTATGCAGTAATTATTTCATCTGGGCCTAAGGATGGCATGTTCTCACTAGCTTAGGGTTACCAGATTTTCTGGACCCATGGCCCCGCCCCCATGCCCGTTCTGTTCTGCCTGGATCCGCCGCATTCCACCTAAGTCATGGTAGAATTCATGGTGGATTCTATGATGGTGAGCTGGCCAGATCCTGCTGCAGCAAAGTATCCCCAAACCATGACATTTCCACCTCCATGCTTCACAGGTGGTATGAGGTTCTTTTCCTGGAATGCTGTATTTGGTGTAAGCCAAACATGTCCTCTTTTCTGGTGTCCAAATAATTCAATTTTAGACTCCTGTCCATAGAACATTATTCCAGAAGTCCTGGTGTTTGTCTACATTCTTCCTGGCAAACTTCAGTCTTGATGTTTCTCTTAGAGAGCAAAGGTTTCCTCCTTGCAAACCTCCCATGCAAGTTAAATTTGTGCAGTTTCTTTCTGATTGTAGAGGCATGCACTTTCACATCAACAGTAGCAAGAGTTTGCTGTAGGTCCCGTGATGACATTCTAGGGTTTTTTGGAGACTTCTTTTAGCATCTTGCGGTCTGCTCTGGGGGTCAACTTGCTTGGCTGGCCAGACCTGGGCATGTTGGCAGTTGTTTGGAAAGCCCTCCACTTTCACACTATTTTCCAGACCATGGAATGGCTAATGTCAAATTCTTTTGAGATCTTTTTAAATCCCTTACCAGACTTATAAGCTGCTACAATCTTCTTTCTGAAGGCCTCAGACAGCTCTTTTGATCTCACCACGGTGTTCACTCTCACCGCAGCAGTCATGAGCACACCAAACTAAATGTCTGAGGTTTAAGTAGGGCTGAGTAATGATGTTCTAATCATGTGCGCCTGATGTGATACCCCTGTATGTGATTTGAGCCACTTTAAGTGGAATAATATGTGGGGGTGTCCTAATTTATTGTTCAGTTAGAATACACATTTTTGTGGATATCTTTTGTTTTATGAGTAAATCAATGAAAATTTTTGTTGTTTACATGCAATTACATCACTTTCTTTTCCAAAGATAAATAAAAAAAAGATTTGATATTGATATGTGAACATTTCTTAAAGAACTGAATATTTCATGGGATGTTCTAATTTTTTCATGTCTCTACATTGTGTATACATTTCTTTTATTGCCTATATCAAACTAATTTTAGCTACAGTCAATGCACTGACACCAAATTCCATTAATAGTACATTAATTTAAAATATTTTAATTTTTTAATATATTATGTTTGTGGAGTTTTGTTTTTTTAAGATCATCAGTTAAAGGGAGATCCAATCTCATGTGCATAAATAATACATATTAGACTGGTGATAAATTGGGACAACTCTAGAGTTAATTGAATTAAAAGAGATAAATACAGTACTAAATTTCTCTATAGAAGTTATTTTGAAATGTTTTTGAAATTTTGACATTTGTATGAAAAACTTTTTGTCAAAACATATTTCAAATAGACCACATGTTTGCTTTGATTCAAAAGACCTAAAATACAGGTATGTTGATTACACACATGAGATCAGGTCTCCTGTTGACCGATTGTCTTTACAAAACTATTCAAAAATTCTATAAATAAAATTTAATAAAAATTATTTTTGAGATTAATACTTACAATATTGTTTATGGAATTTGACATCATTGCACTGATGGATCATAGAGTGAGATTTTTTTCTTACCATTCTGTATTAAGGTTTTTGTATAATTTATCTAAAGCTAATCTTAAAGCAAATGAAATGCATAAGGTGTGGGGTAAGGAGGTGGTCCTGGAACATGACAATGGCATTTCTAACACCACCAGTGGGGTCTGCAGTTTTCCAATTCAAACAGAGGAGCTAGTCAAAAGTTCAAAACAGCATACCAAGACTGTTTCACTGTAATATTGCAATTAAGGAATTGTACCTTCCATACATCTTTCCCCTCTCTCACCCACTCACAGACACACAGAAAACCAACACACATATAAATGCATTCCTACACATGCAAACACAACCCACACATGTGCAGCCACACACATGCAAGCATTCATGCACAGGCATGCAAAAACAACAAAACGTGCTCCTAGATACAAAAACGCACAGACTTGCCAACCCATGAACGTATACGCACACACGAACAAAACAGATAACCAAAGAAAACAAGAGATTTCTACAGATACTCAATGCAGATACAAACATGATGTATGTGCCTACGCACACAAAAACGAATGGATGTTAGAAAGAAATTATAAATGAGGTCGACTAACTTTCTGAAAATTTAACAAACAGAATCAAAAAATGATCTAATGCATTTCTATGGGAGAAGCAAGTAACCAGGTAACTTCGAGGTAGCCATCTACTCAATGGCACGTACCCCAAAACAGGCATGGTTAGGGGAGAATTCTGGGTGGATCTTGGGTGTGTTTTGACTTAGGCGCTGGTAAGTGCCTTAGGCCTAGAAAACCCTAGTATAAATAGATTGCACCTAAGGTTTCAATGCCTACTGGCACCTAAGACCACTTAGACACTGCTAGGCACAATTCTAGAAATGGTGCCTTATGAAAGGGAAGAGGTCGCGGGCGCGCGTGCATATGCCACCGCTCACCCTTACTACGCCATTGGGTAAAGAGAACCACGACCCTGGATCAGACTCACTTAAGAACCTGAAATGATACTCTCGCCTCACAATGCCAATCCCACTCTTGCCTCATAATGTCAAAACACTATGCTATTATCCAAATAATAGACTTGTCAGACTTTATAAGGTATAAAGAGCCCCAAAAGAACATGAGATGGTTGGAAATGGTGCATCTCTTTTTTTAATTAAGCACCGAAGGTGGCCTCTGGAGGCTTGGCAGCAACCTATGCTGAATTCTTCTCAAGCAGGTTCCATGTAACACTTAAAAAGTTAAAAAAAACAAAAAACCCTTCATCAAAGATCTTCAGTAAGATTTTAAACCGAGGATGGGTTTGTCAGACAAATATTTTGGCTCCCCCGGCAGTGATACGCTGGTGCTCACTTGAGTTCTACAATGCAATATTTGTCCATTTATGACCATCTTTTTTTAGGAACAGTAAACAAATCTTATTTTACTAAAAACTTGTAAATACCAGCTGCTTCCTGAGCTTTGAAAGCACTTAGTTTATAAGTATACATTTGTCATTTTCTGGAATTAGAAATATAAACCTTACTGCAAGAGAGAAAAGCCAGCCAAATGCTAAATGCAGACTCAACCACCAGAAAATATGTTTGTGTAATAATATATAGTGTGCCACAAAGGAACCTTTTTATCATACTTCCTCCCCCCCCCCCCCCAAAAAAAAAGGGAAGCCATACTAGATTGCTATGTATCTGTATGTGTGTGTGCATTCCTAATATCTTTTTGAGTACCTGAATAAATTCATGAAAACTGTTCTAAGCTCTCCTTGGAGAACGGTATAGAAAATTGAATAAATTAATAAAAAAATTAATTACCGTAATTAAATTTGTCCTAGCCACACCAAAATGTCAGAAATCTAACAAGGTTTTTTTTTTTTCCTTTCCAGATCCATGCACAAGCACAGACAAAGGACGCAGGCACGTGCAGATCTCAGAAAGCAAACTTGGTTTTTGGATGGAACTTCATGTACTGTCACCATACAGATCTGTGTGAATAAATTTGATGTCCCTCTGTGAAGTCTCCAAATAAGGCTGTTTCACACATACCAGCACAGGAATTAACTTCATTTTTTTAAGTTAAGGTATACAGGTTGGAATCATTATACCACAGATTTGCTTTCCTGAGTTGCCCACATTGGGCTGGATTCGGTATACTGCAGCCACAGTATTGTTGATTTGCAAATGCAACTTAATTAGATAACAAGACAATCAACACCGATAATTGCCAATTTAACAAGCAACATGCACAACTATCTATGCATATTCTATAGCACTGTGTGTGTAAATTCTAGTGTGTGGATCTCAAAGGGGGCGTGGCCAGGAGAGGAGCACAGGTAGATCTTGAGCATTCGGACTGTGAAAAACTTAGGAAATTGGAAGACTCGGCATCCAATTGGCAGATGAGATTTAATGTGGACAAATGCAAAGTGATGTGCATTGGGAAGAGTAATCCAAATCATAGCTATCGGATTCTAGGGTCCACCTTGGGGGGTCAGTGCTCAAAATAAGATCTGGGTGTCACCATGGACAATACGCCGATACCTTTCGCGGCCAAAAAAGCAAACAAGATGCTAGGAATTATTAGAAAAGAGATGGTAAACAAGACTAAGAATGTTATAATGCCTCTGTATCGCTCAATGGTGCGACCTCACCTTGAGTATTGCATTCTGTTCTGGTCTCTTATCTCAAAAAAGATATAGTGGCATTAGAAAAGGTTCAAAGAAGAGTGACCAAAATGATAAAGGGGTTGGTACTCCTCTCGTATGAAGAAGTACTAGAGGTTAGGGTTCTTCAGCTTGGAAAAGAGACAGCTGAGGGGATATATGATCGAAGTCTACAAAATCCTGAGTGTTGTAGAACGGTTACAAGTGGATCGATTTTTTTTACTGTATGAAGATTTACAAGCACTAGGGGACACTCAATGAAGTTACAGAATAATACTTTTAAAACCAATAGGAGGAAATATTTTTTTTCACTCAGAGAATAGTTAAGCTCTGGAATGCGTCGCCAGAGGATGTGGTAAGAGTGGTTAATGTAGCTGGTTTTAAGAAAGGTTTGGGCAGGTTCCTGGAAGAAAAGTCCGTAAACTGCTGTTGAGACAGACATGGGAGAAGCTACCGCTTGCCCTGGATTGGTGGTATGGAATGCTGCTATTACTTGGGTTTTTGCCAGGTACTTGTGACCTTGATTGGCCTCCGTGAAGACGGGATGCTGGACTAGATGGAACCATTGGTCAGATCCAGTAAGGCTATTCTTATGTTCTTATTGGCACAAATCCTGTATCTACATGTTAGTCACATGAACGCAAGTCTCAAACTCCACCTCTCACTAAAGCCAACTACCCCAAACAAATAACCTTACCCATTTCTCACTCTTTTTGAAAATGACCAATTTTTTTTTTTTTTGTAAGTTCTTGTTGTAATACATCTTGGATAATTCTTTTGTAATCCGCCTTGAATTGCAAGGTAATGGCAGAATAGAAATCCCTAATGTAATGTAATGAACAGAGGCTATGTTTGATTCTATAAATTGTGCCTAGCTTTGGAGAGTTTATAGAATCATGCTAAGCTCTGATCTTTTCGGCGCTGATTCTCTGGGCGACATATACAGAATTTGGCCCATTATCTCTTTGATTGCCCAAATTTGGATGTGGATCCCAGACCTGTGCAGAAGCCAATTGTAGTTAGGCATTATCAATCAATTATTGGTGTTATCAAGCACTACACTGGCAGCAATTAGGAGTTGCACGCAGATCTGCCGTCCACCCCCATTCAATAACATGCGCAATTGCATTTTTTGCATGCAACTCAAAAAGGACGCGTGGTCATGGGAGGGGCATGAGCGAGTCAGGGGCATTCCCAGAATCTAGACGCGATGTTAAAGAAAAATGTCACATACGCGCCCAACTGTCATAGGGTAGGCGCCAGCTTCTACACCAACTTTTTGCAAGGTTTAAATGCTCAAGCCCAAAGGAACGTGCGAGATACTATATTTGTACGGGATACTATATTTGTGCTGATCATAATGGTGGTGGCATATCTTTGGGCGGAATAGATGAAAAATCAGCAGCAACAACAACAACAAAAAAAAAACAGCACCCAAAAATTCCACAGGAGAAAGGAAAATCCAATACAAAAAGACACGGAACCTTACACCTTTTAGCACCTTTCTCACTTAAACACTTGCATCTTTTCCAAATTATTCACATTTGGCAACTAACCACATTGCCACAATCACTTTAGCACACCATTATAACTGATTGCATTTACTCACACATATTTACATATTTCTGCAGGACCCCCGCGGAAGGCTTTTTATAGCCAAAACACGGACCGTACCATCTACCTTGTTTCCCTGAAAACAAGACCTATCCCGAAAATAAGCCCTAGCAAGATACTCCTAATATAAGCCCTACCCCCAAAATAAGATTGAACCCGACACCCCCCTCACACCCGAATGTACCCGACACTCCCCGACTCCATCCCTGACACTTGTGCTGCCTGATTTGCTGAAAAGATTGGACTCGTCGATTCAGCAACCCCCCCACCCCTGCTGCTTTAGGAGGCCTCAGAAAGGAGGTATGTCAATCTCACGGTGGGAGGGTCGGTGGGGTTCTGCTGCACAGGGGGATGGGAGGGAGGGATAGAAAGGTGCTGCACAAGAGGATGGGTGAGAGGGGAGGAAAGATGCTACACATGGGGGGGGAAGAAAAGAGGAAGAATTGGGGTGGAAGAGAGGAAGTGAGAGAACTGTTGTACATTAAAAAAAAAATAAGACATCCCCAAAAGTAAGCTCTAGTGCTTTTTTTGGGCCCAAAATTAATATTAAGACACCGTCTTATTTTCAGAGAAACACGATATATACAGTTCTATTGGATTTGAATTACTACACATTTGCCCTACATATATGTATATTTTGTATCATGTATGAATTTTTTACATATAGCAGTATTTAGCTATGTTGACTATTTTTAATTTGTTTCAACATTTTTAATAGGTTTTGTCATCCAGAACATTGGTTCCACAGTCTTTTTTGCTTTGGCCTATCTTTGGGCACCATTTCCTAAATCTGGCACTATTTTACAACCACTAGTATTCCTACTCAATAGCACTACTAGACGTACCCAACACTATTCCCCAGGGACCGGCGCTGATCCCTCTCCTATTCAACATGGCCCCAATTGTAAACATGTCACCTAAAAAAATTAAGTGCTAATGCGGCGCTGAGCACAATTCTATAAAAGTTAGGTACACTGTACAGAATCATGTTAAGTGCCGCTTAAGTGGTGTTAGGTGTTGCTAGATGTCCTAACTTTTAGGTGCACCTTATTTATACCAGAGGTTTCTTGGCCTACATGCAAACATCTAAGGTGCACCACAGCACTTAAATCAAAAACAGTTGTCTAACTCCAGAACACATTCATGATCCGCCCCTAAACATGCCCACTTTTAGGCAGGCGCTTTAAGACAATGTGCCTAACTTTTAGAGAATCACGCCTACCAAGTTAGGCACCTGTCAATTAATTCCAATTATCTAATCTAATCTTCTACTTGTGCGTCGCTCATACCTATACCAGGCTCAAAGCTACTGTAAAGAGAGGTAAGAAGGGAGAGAGAGAAAGGAGGTGGATAGGTAAGAGGGAGAGGGAGGGGAGAGAAAAAGAAGGGAGAGAGGAGGAAGGGAGGAAGGGAAAGGGAGAGAAGAGAGGGTAAAGGAGGTTAAGTATCGAACAGATGGGTTTTCAGTTTTCTTCGGAAGATGATGTGGCAAGGTTCAGTTCTGGTCCTTTCTGTAAAGCCATTCCAAGTTTTGACTCCTAGGAAGGTAAGCATGGAGTGGAAAACTCATTTATAGTGAAGATCTTTAGTGGATGGGAGATTTAGTAGCATCCGGTTGAGGGTTCTGCGGGAAGTAGGCCATGCTATTGAGAAGAGTTGGATGAGTTTGGCCGCAGAGTTTCCATAAGTATTGTGACCAGCCAGGTATCCTCCCTGCCCAGGTCCCAGTTAGGACAAAAGAAAATGGAGGAGAAAAGAAATCCCGGAGAGGAATTGGGAAGGGACAGGTAGTTTCTGAGCTTGATAATTACATTGACCACCGGGGGAGCTCAAGAGGCCCTTGGAACACTGCCAGGGCTGACACTGCAGGGCGTCGCCCCAAGATATTTAAACCTGGTGCAGAGAACAGGAAGAGAAGCCAGCTAGGGAGAAGCTTTAAGCCCTTTCTCCCTAGAGAGCCCAGGGAGCCAAGCAGGTGCAACAAGCCTATTCCTATGGAGGTGATAGAGGCTGGCCAGGCTGAGGAATTAAATTTTCCAGAAGAACAGGACATGGAATTGGAAGAAAGCCTGACAGAGTTTGCTCCTGTGATTGTTGAGCCTATGCAGGTGAACTTGACTTCCATCTTCAAACAGTGAGTGTGGTTTGTGCTTATGAACTGTTTGAGAGACTATTTTTTTGAATACAAGCTAAGGAGTGATTGTATTTTGGGGAGAGGTTTTGCATACATCCTGGGTGGGAATTTTTGAAAGTCTATTTAAGGACTTTGTTTTGGCAAAACCTAGCACTCTCCTGACCTGGCAGTGAATGGAACTGGCCAGAGGCTTGTGAGGACTTTTAAGGCACTTGTGCTGAATGTATGCTATGAACTATTTTTGATTTTGGGTTTTTGAAACTGCCTGCTTGGGAGCAGACAACCCTAGGACTGGGAGGGGGAGCAATCAAACCCTCTGCCACAACTGAAAAGAAACGTTGCTGAGCAAGTTAATGACTTTATTTGGGACTGTTATTTTTGCTGGTTGTGGTTTGCTACTTTATTGGTGTGTTTTTTTTTATAAAGAACATTCTGATAAGTTTGGCATCCATTTTTGAAAGTCTACTTACCTGGAGGATAAAAAGAAATAAAAGCTGATATTATTTTGATATTGAAAAGTAATTGTGCTGACTTTTGCTTTCTGGTTTTCTTTTCTCTTGGGTTCCTGTCTGGAATCCGATCCTGCAGGGTGGCTCCAGTCCGGGCCACACGTCGGGGTGTTATTTTGTGGGCTATCCACTGAGTGTGCTATTAAACACTGGTTTTGGAGTTACAGTGGGCCACAGTATGTGGTGAATGATGCAAGATATTTTGAATGTTATTTGTGATGGGATGGGTATTTGTGATGTGATGAAGGTTGTGACTGAGTCGTATTTCCTCAGGTTGAAGATAAGTCTTACGGCAGTGTTTTGGATGAGTTGGAGTTTGTGAATTAGAGCAGTGTTGATTCCCATGTAGATGGAGTTACAGTAGTCCAGTTGTGGTAGGATCATCAGTTGTACGATTAAGACAAAGTGGTATTGGTGAAAGTAAGGTCTGATTAGTCTTAATTGTCTCAGAGACTAGATATTTGGGGTTCCATGGTTAGAGTGGAGTCCAGTATGCAACCTAGGATTTTGGAGGTTTTAGTTGTGTTTAGTTTCAGTTTGTTGGTTGTTGCCCAATTTTGGATTTTTTCTATATTGTGTGAGATTTTGTTGGGTAAGTCTGATTGATTTTTGGTTATTGGAATAATGAGAAAAATGTCATCTCGTATGACATTGTGCTTTCATCTTCGAATTTGATTAAGAGGTGTTAAGTACCAATTATTGACCCCAATTAAGTCTATTAATCAATTAGGTGCCTACACTGGCCAGGCATGCCAATGTAGGCGCTTAGGCAGACTTTATAAAATTTGTCCCTATATCCTTAAGTCTGCTAACCATGTTGGTTCATAATTAGGGTGTTAGTGTTTTCTACTATGCAGATGATGGTCTTTTAATTCGTAAAGATGAAGCTGAATGATACAGAAATGCTTTAGAGTTAGCGTTAATGGCAAGTGTTACTTAAAGTTTTTAAATGGACGACTCTCCCAGCTGTTACTTCTTGTAAGATTGGGAAATAGATGGGTCCTAGAATAGGGAACAGGTCACTGTGCCCTAAGTGAACACGTTGCTACAAGATGTCCAATGCATTGATATAGAACACCCCTTCTATTGCTGACAGGTTAGGTAAATGTTCGCCCTTTACTGTACCTTGACGACTAACAGGATTCAGTAACCTGCAGTATCCCAGTACTGCAGGTTGCTGAATCCTATCCTATAGGAATAACACTGCCTTCAAGCCACCTTCTAATCAGCGTTATTCCTGTGGTCCAGAAGTATTGGGCCGTGCAAAGTCACAGCCCAATGCTCCTGGGTTGCTGGGATAAATTCCCCCCCCCCTTCTGCCTGACCCCCCCAGGTCACAACCTTTCCCCATGTAAAAAAACAAAAACCAGCCCTTCTTTACAATCCATGGTGGTTCAGTGGTGGTCCATTGCAGAAATCTTTGTTTTTTTTATTTAATCCGCAAGCCTACTTATAGGACCTATAGGGACCCCTGAAGAAGATCATAGTGTCGAAACATGAACCGTGTTGGGTTCATATGTTTCCAGTGGTGCAGGCCCTAGACATTTTTATGTGGATTATTTATTTGTTCTAATAAAGCCTTCATCTTGAACATCAACCCTCCACAAGTCTTTTGTGTTTTGGTCCAGTGGGAGTGGCCAGGAGTGATGCCCATTGGTCCTGGCCTTTATGGCGTTGCTAGGAAATTGGCATCCCTAGCGGCCATCTCACTGCAGGGGGGGGGATTAACATGGGGTGGTTGGACCATGGGGTGCCTACATAGAAGGTCAGGCCACGGGGGAGGGGAGGGACTTTATCTCGGCAGCCCTGGAGCATCATTTTTCTTCCTTAGCACACAAGTTGGCATTATAAAATTTGCATAGTAATGAAATGCAAAACAAGCATTTGCATATGTTGCATCTCATTACTGAGTAACAGAAGGAGAGTGAAATATCGCCACTCAGCATTTGGGCTCTTTAAGTCACGGTAAGGGCCATTTACTGAGACTTAAAGCTCTAACGCTGTTTGATGAATTCCCCCCTTATTGTGATATTCAGCACTTAACTAATACTTACATGACACCATATAAAGATAGGACTGACTTTTACATTGTTCAATTTGTCCAGTTAACGTAGGCAATTAAGTACTGAATATCAGCACTTAACTGCACAAGTGCCAACTCCATCCCCGGCCCACCCAGAAAATCTTTGGCTATGAGTTTGGCTGTTAGTACAGATATTCAGTGTCACTATCTGGTTAAGTACCACTAGGTTACCATATTTTTATGGCAAAAAAAAGAGAGGGCCTGTGGCCCCATTCCACCACGGCCCAAATCCAAACCCAGCCCCATCCTGTTCCGCCCCCCCCCCCCCCCCAGCCCCCGCACATGCTGAGAGGCCCTCCAGACGCAGTCCCTCGCACTGGTAGAGCCAAGGTCAACCGGAGAAACCGAACAAAGTGCTGGGTTTTCTAAATCCATTGGGATGTCCGGACGGTCCTCTAAAAAGAGGGCATCTTCGGGTAAATCTGGACGTCTGGTAACCTTAAGTGTCACTGAATATCAGCAGGATAGCTCCGCATGAGCGATTTAATCAGGCAGGAGCCTCTCTTAGAAACATAATGGCAGATAAAGGCCAAATGGCTCATCCAGTCTCCCCATCCGCAGCATCCACTATCTCCTCCTCTCCCTATTGGCTAAGGCTCTTTACACCTGCATCGTGATGTCATAGAACTTTATGTTTATAGAAACATAGTAACATGATGGCAGATAAAGGCCGAATGGCTCATCCAGTCTCCCCATCCGCAGCATCCACTATCTCCTCCTCTCCATATTGGCTAAGGCGCTTTACACCTGCATTGTGATGTCATAAAACTTTATGGTTATAGAAACATAGTAACTACTTTTATATCACAATACAAAAAATGTTTTTTTATTTTATAAATATACTCATATAAATTTTTAAATAGTGCTCAGACCCACAACCTTAACTGTTTAAGTGTCCCTATTGGTAGTAATATAGAAACATAGTAACATAATGGCAGATAAAGGCCAAATGGCCCATCTAGTCTGCCCATCCGCAGTAACCATTATCTCTTTCTCTCTCCAAGAGATCCCACTTGCCTATCCCTGCCAGGTTAAATCTCTTTGAATATTGGCTCCTATCATTCTTGCTCAGTATTCATTAATACTAACTATACTGTATGCAGCAAGATATAAATTTATGCATGCCGTGTCTCCTGTGCATGAAGATTTAAGTCTGCTCATTCTGAAATGGCTGTGGGGGTCTTCCAGGAGAAGCTCTGATAATACTAAAATATAGAGATTTAATTCTTTCCCCTATCCTAGTAAAATAAAATACTTAAATAGTCCTAATATAACTGTATACAAGTACGCTGCTGTACGTACCTTTGCAAGCGAATACAACTTCCTCGCCTTCTAGCGCCTCCTGACTTTGTGGATGAATCTCAAACGATGGAGGCGCTCCTTGGGCCTCCATTGGCTGCTCTGTTATGAGCTTTTTGGTTTTGCTTTCAGAGGGTCTTAGCTGAGAAAACGGGACCATCTTTTGAGTCTGTGCTAGAAGATCTCGCCTCCCCACCTCACTTTGTGCCACAGAAGGACAGCCGCTATCGGTCTTTGGTTTGGTGTTCACTTTGCAGGCTTGGAGGGTTATGGTGCTGGAAGATTTCTGTGCTGCTTGGGAGTGGGTTGTCTCTTTTGTGGGCTCTGGAGGAGACTCTGGTTTGTGTTCTTGTCTACGCGGGCTGATGCCGCTCTTTTTTGGGGCGGGGTAGATGGTCATTTTTGAAGTAATTTGAGGCGTCGCTTTAGAGATGGTGCAAGAGGTGTCTGCCGAAGAAACGCGAGTAGCCTCTTTTGAAGAAACCGCGCTGATCTCTTTCTTCGTCCCTGGTCTTTCTTTGGTTTGAACTGTGCCAGTAGCAGCGCTGAATTTTTCCTCCTTAACGATGCCGTTTGTAGCCGTCCTTCCGACTTCCAAACTTTCATACACTTTTGCTACATTATTCATTGACTGTGTTGAAATTCTAAAGAAAGAAAATTATGTTACTGACACTCAGATGTTATATTACTGTAGTGTATACTATGAAAATATATTGTGACTTTTCCTTAAACAAAACTAAGGGCCCCATATTTAAAAAAAAAAAAAGCTGAGCTCCCAAATTTAAGCTAAATTAATGTTTCCCCTATTTTCAGTGAAAAATAGAAACCTACATTTTCTCCTGAAAATTCTTCTAAATTTAGAAGCCTGAAAATTATGCTCTTAAACTTAGGCCTGACATTCATTTGCCTAGATTAATTAACTAAATAAGCTGCATTAGGGTTGTTAAATCCTTTAAGGGGATTTGGGGTCCATTAACTAATTTTGTCACATTATAATTAAAGTGATTCCTTTTTCTTTATGTTAGATTCCTTTGCACATCCAGGGTGGGTGGGGGGGTGGGGGGTGTATTATTTATTTAGAGGTATAAATTTCATAATATTCTATAATATTGATGAGTATAATATAATATCATTACTGTTATAGGTTAAGAAGGGATTTAAAATTTTTATTGTAATATTTCTGATGTTAATAGTGTATTTTCATAGTTTGTTTGTTTTTTCCGATTTTTCAAATGTATACATTGTCAAGTTCAAAATATCAATAAAGAAATTAAAAAAAAAAAAAAAAAATTCACAGGCCACAGCAGTAAAAGCTCCGAAACTCATAGAATTCCTACGAGTGTCGGAACTTATACTGCTGCGACCTGCGATAAAAACCCTAACGCAGCTTGATAAAAGGGGTGGGGGGGGCCGCCCTTCGGTTGAAAAGCAGTGCTAAGCGCCTCACCTTTTTCCTTCCTTTAAATTAACCCTTGTTGCCGCCTACTTTTTGAGCTCCAGATTTAGATGTTTAGGCCCCGATTCTATAAATGATGCCTAAAGTCGGGTACCTAGATCAGCAAGCCTAACATTTAAAAAGCTTAATCAGCACCGATAACAAAGCAATCAGCACCTCATAATTGGCTTAAATTAAAATTAATTGGGCGGTAGGCGTCTACCACTTCCAGGTAGGCGTCTAGTCCAAGGCACCTACCAGAAAGTAGGCGTGGTTAGGGGGCAGATCGTGGATGTGTTTTGCATGGAGGCACCTAAGTGGACTTAGGTGTCGGTATTTAGGCCAAGAAAACCCTGGCATAAATATCATATGCCTAAGGCTCAAGCGCCTACATTCATTTTAGGCGCCGCTAGGTGCGATACTTTATGTAAAAATTTCTCCCCAAATAATGTGGGCTTGATAGGATTTCCTTGTTGATTTATGATTGATTTAAGTTGTATATATGAGTTTGTACTTCCATTCCTGTATACTTGATTGATATGATTGATATATTTGAAAATTTTTTTTTTTAAAAAGGCGGTCTTCCTAAGGGCGTGATCTTCCTAAGGATGTGGTCTTTCTAAGGGCGTGTCCTTCCTAAGGGTGTTCCTCTCCTCTTTTCCATCCCCCGTTCCCCTCCTTGCTGTGCGTGCATGCCCCTTGCCTTCCCCCGAACCTTACTTCCCCAGCGCAAGATTGCTGCCCGCGTCTATGTTGGCGCTAACTCTGACATCACTTCCGGGACCTGCACCTAGGAAGTGACATCAAAGGGCGAGCCAATGCCGACGTGAGCATGCTGGTCACGCTGGAGAAGTTAAAAAGGCAGAGGGCGGGGGAGGGGGCACCACCGCCCCAGGTGCCACTCACCCTTACTACGCCACTGCCAGTAGGCGCCTTATCGGCGTCAAACATAAGTTGAAAAAGCCATTTTAAAAACATTAAAAGCAACTTAAGATTAAAAAAAAATATACAGAGCCTGCATTATGCCTTTGGAGGTGCTTTACAACACCCAACGCCACTGTAGAAAGGTTTGGACAAGTTCCTGGAAGAAAAGTCCATAGTCTGTTATTGAGAAAGACACGGGGGGAAGCCACTTCTTGCCATGTATCAGTAACATGGAATATTGCTACACCTTGGGTTTTGGCCAGGTACTAGGGACCTGGATTAGCCACCGTGAGAACGGGCTACTGGGCTTGATGGACCATTGGTCTGACCCAGTAAGGCTATTCTTATGTTCTTATGTGACATTAGGTGTCGTGAAGTGCCTCCATAGGTGTGATTCACATGAACGGTAAGTGCCAGAAATGTAGGTCTTGAAAAACCTGGCCTATATTTCCGGCACCTACCTTTCTTGAAGCCACAGTTCTAGATATAGCTCCGGGCATGCGACCGACACACGATTGGTGGCCATTTCTAAGGTGGCAGCCGCCGGCAGCAGCGTCATTTTCAGAATCCGGGCCTTAATGTATTGCAAAGCAGGCCCAATGTAGCGCCAGACTTACGTACAGTTCCTGCTCAGAGTTGAAGGAACAAATGAAAAAAAAAAATTCCTCTAGTTAACAAGCTTTCCTTTGTTAATAACCTTCAACCCTCTTGGCACTATTGGTTTTAATCATGGTCTGTGCAGCTCCCTAAGGAACAATTAACTTAGAAAGTCTATTTTCAACTAGCACACAATGAAATTATTTTTCATCTCCAACTCTTTCCTAACCCTTAGGTTCATATGACTACAGATGTACAAACAGGTTGATTCAGACATGAAACAGGCAGATTTCAGTCTGGTTTCAATAAAAAAAAAAAAAGGTTGATCAGCCTGACATCTATAGGGTGGGGGGGAGGGTGGTGGAATCCACTGGATCTTTTTTTTTTTTTTCACCATTTGCCAGAGAAATGGGCTGTGATGCACTGATCTATAGAAATCAAATATGGGTTTCTGGTAAATCAGCTGGAAATGTTGCCAACTGCTGCCCCCTTTTCTGCAGCATGCAATAAACACACACATTTGAATTGAGTTTTGAACCTCTTCCAAAACTATTCACACATTCTTACTGGCAGTCACAGGAACCAACACTGCTGGCTACCCACACGAAACTACAAGTAATATAACACATGCTGCTGAGTGTTTTCACTTGTCTGGAGGATTGCATGAGAAGTGTTAAGATGCCAAATTAAGCTTGAGTACAGCAAGTACTTACAGCACTCATTTTAAATTTGAGGAAGAACAGTGACATCTGCTGGTCAGTAGGTGCACTGGTCTTCACACAGTCCTATCCTTGCAGCAATTTATCTATGGTTTGGATATCAGGGAAAAGACATGTAACCTAATAATGCAATAAGCGGCCAGGGATCTCAAAGTCCCTCCTTAAGGGCCGCAATCCAGTCGGGTTTTCAGGATTTCCCCAATGAATATATATTGAAAGCAGTGCATGCACATAGATCTCATTCATATTTATTGGGGAAATCCTGAAAACCCGACTGGATTGCGGCCCTCAAGGAGGGACTTTGAGAACCTTGAACAATATAGTTTGACTAGTATTTTAGCCCGTTACATTAATGGGTGCTAGAATATATGTCTGTGTGTCTTTATTTCTGTCTCTCCCTCCCTCCCGCTGTCTGTCTCTCTCCCTGGCCCCCTTTGTCTGTCTGTCTTTCTGTGTCTCTCCTTGCCCCTGTGTCTTTCTTCTTTTCTTTCTATCTATCTGTCACTCTCCCTGCCTCCTATGCAGCAGCATTTCTCTCCCACCACTTCTCTGTGCAGCAGCCACAGCAGCATTCCCTCCCCCTCAATTTCCCTCCTCCCACACCACTTCCCTGTGCAACAGCAGCGTTTCCCCTACCCCCCTTTCCCTTCCCGCGGTCTGGCCGGCTCCCTTAGTCCCTTACCACCACCTTCCTTCCCTTCCCACGGTCCCAACAAACCTTCCGATTCCAGCAGCGTCTGCAGCACTCTACACATGCTGCTTCGGGGCCTTCTACTGCCCAGCAAATCAGGGCAGTAGAAGGCCCCGAAGCAGCGTGTGTAGAATGCTGCAGACGCTGCTTGAATCGGAAGGTTTCAAGACCCGCAGCCCTTGCCGGACCCGAAGTGAGGGCTGCGGGTTTTTGGATTTTTTACACGGGCCCAGCCGGACCAGGAGGAGAAACCTGGGAGGCAGGAATTAAAGTCCATTGGGGGAGGGGAGGAGAGCAGCTCCTCTCCCTTCCAGCTCCGGTCCGGCTCCCGCTGATCTCGCCCTGGCCAGTTCACACTCCGAAGCCGCGGGAGACACGGCGCTGTATGGCCTCTTCTTTCTGCTGCCGTGAGCGTGTGCCGCATGCATGCGCACTCCTACTGCGGATCCCTACAGCGCACAGAAAACAGGAGCACGCAGGTGGGAGTGCGCATGCGCGCTTAGGGCTTTATTATATTAGATATAATAAACTGTGATTTACAACCCTGATTTTGTTTTGAGGAGTAACATGGTGGAATGAAGAAAACAAATGGGACACAGTGCTACAGGGATACAAACTATATAGAAGAGATCGAGTAGGGCAGAAAGGTGGAGGTATTGCCCTATATGTTCAGGAAGGAGTAGAATCTGTTGAAGTGGCTACGACGGAAATGAAAGAGAAGCTAGAATCCCTCTGGATCAAGATTCTTGGCCAAAACAGCGCAGACACAAAAATTGGCCTTTACTATCGTCCCCCAGGACAGGCGGAGGAAACTGACTCAGAAATGATAGAGGAAATCAAACAAGAATGCAAGACGGGCAATGTAATAATATTGGGAGACTTCAATTTCCCGAGGATAGACTGGAAACTAGGAACCTCCAACTGCGGCAAGGAGGCCAAGTTCCTGGAGGCGCTAGGGGATTGCTTCCTGGAACAAATGGTAAAAGAACCGACAAGAGGCAACGCCATCCTGGACTTGGTACTAAATGGCCTCACGGGTCCGACAAAAGAAGTAGAAGTTACGGTACCGCTGGGGACGAGCGATCACAATGTGATCAGCTTTAAGCTTGACATCGGGAATAGAAAACATGCCAAAACCTTAAACTTTAAAAAGGGCAAATACGATCACATGAGAGCCATGGTGAAAAAACGACTCAAGAAAAAGGTGGACAAACTTGAAACGGTAGACCAGGCATGGTCCCTACTGAAAAATACTATCACAGAAGCACAAAATCTCCACATTCTGAGGATCTCCAAAGAGAGGAGAACAAAAGGTAAGGGAGAACCGGCATGGCTTACCAGACAGGTGAGGGAAGCCATAAAAGAAAAGAAGGACTCTTTCAAAAAATGGAAACACATGAAAACAACCGAAGCATGGAAAAAACATAAAGATGATCAGAAGAAATGTCACAAGGCGGTGAGGGATGCCAAAAATGACTATGAGGAAAAAATAGCGCAAGAGGCCTTCTTTAGATACGTGAAAGGGAAAAAACCCACAAAAGAGGCGGTGGGACCCCTGGACGACCAGGGAAGAAAAGGGTACATCAAAGAGGATAAACAAATTGCAGACAAACTAAATTCCTTCTTTGCGTCCGTCTTTACGGAGGAGGATACCGCAAAAATACCAGAAGCAGTGAAAGTGTTTAGTGGAGTAATAGAAGACAGCCTCACCACAGTTGAAGTGGAGTTGGACCAGATATACTACCAGATCGACAAACTTAAAAGTGACAAATCCCCTGGACCGGATGGAATTCACCCGAGAGTTTTAAAGGAATTGAAGGTTGAAATCAGAGAGCTATTGCAAAAACTTGCCAATCTGACAATCAGAACTGGACAGATACCAGAAGACTGGAAGATAGCGAACGTCACGCCAATTTTCAAAAAAGGATCGAGAGGGGAACCGGGCAACTACAGACCTGTGAGCCTTACGTCTGTCCCTGGAAAGATGGTTGAAGCACTGATCAAGGATAGCATAGTCCGGCACCTAGATACACACGACTTGATGAAACCCAGTCAACATGGGTTCAGGAAAGGGAAATCATGTTTAACGAATTTACTTCAATTTTTTGAGACCGTGAACAAGCAAATTGATAGTGGAATGCCGGTGGACATAATATATTTGGACTTCCAGAAGGCGTTCGACAAAGTTCCACATGAAAGACTTCTCAGGAAACTACAAAGCCATGGAATAGAGGGAGATATACACAGGTGGATAGGCAAATGGCTGGAAAACAGAAAGCAGAGAGTGGGCATAAATGGGAAGTTCTCAGACTGGGAGAAAGTGACTAGTGGTGTGCCCCAGGGCTCGGTTCTTGGGCCGATCCTATTTAATATTTACATCAATGACCTGGAAGAAGGAGTATCCAGTGAGATCATTAAGTTTGCAGACGACACAAAGCTATGCCGGGCAATCAGATCTCAGGAGGATAGCGAGGAACTCCAGAGCGACTTGTATCAGTTAAAGAAATGGGCAGAGCAATGGCAGATGAAGTTCAACGTGGAGAAATGCAAAGTAATGCATTTAGGTAGTAAGAATAAGGAACACGAGTATAGAATGTCAGGCGCAACTCTGGGTAAGAGCGAACAAGAAAAGGACCTGGGTGTACTGAAAGATAGGACCCTGAAGCCGTCGGCACAATGCGCGGCAGCGGCAAAGAAAGCAAACAGAATGTTAGGCATGATAAAGAAAGGAATCACGAGTAGATCGGAGAAAGTCATAATGCCGCTTTATAGAGCAATGGTCAGACCACACTTGGAATACTGTGTCCAACACTGGTCTCCCAACCTAAAGAAGGATATAAAACTGCTGGAGAGAGCGCAGAGACGAGCAACGAAGCTAATAAGAGGTATGGAGAACTTGGAATATGAGGAACGACTCAAGAAACTGGGGCTGTTCTCCCTTGAGAAGAGGAGGCTGCGAGGGGACATGATCGAGACGTTCAAAATGCTGAAAGGCATCGATAAAATAGAGCAGGAAAATAAATTATTTACATTGTCCAATGCGACACGGACAAGAGGACATGGTTTGAAGCTAAGGGGGGACAAGTCCAGGACAAATGTCAGGAAGTTCTGCTTTACGCAGCAAGTGGTGGACGCCTGGAATGCTCTCCCAAAGGAGGTTATTAAGGAATCCACTGTGCTGGGATTTAAAGGCAAATTAGATGCACATCTCCTTACGAGAGGCATAGAGGGATATGGGTGACTAAAACTACATCAGGTGTATACCTGACTGGGCCTCCGCGTGTGCGGATCACCGGACTCGATGGACCATGGGCTTGATCCGGAGATGGCAGTTCTTATGTTCTTATGAGTAAAAACAAGTTCTCTGTGGTACCTTTTTATCGGTCTATTTCAGTGATTCCCAACCCTGCCCTAGGGGACCCCAGCCAGTCTGGTTTTCAAGATATCCCTAATGAATATGCATGAAAGAGAATTGCATATAATAAAAGTGACAAGTATGCAAATATCTCTCATGCATATTCGTTAGGGTTATCTTGAAAATACGACTGGCTGGGGGTCCCCCCAGGACAGGGCTGGGAACCGCTGGTCTATTTGAATAAATTTCTAACTAGCTTTTGAATACTGTAGAGAATGACAAAGGGACATATTTTTCCCCATCCCCGTGAGTTTTGTCGCCATCCCTGTCCCATTCCTGTAAGATCTGCCTTAATTGCACAAGCCTCAAATACCTACGATTTTAAAGTGTTTGAGGCTTGTGCAGATGAGGATGGTGCTTGCAGGAACGGGGCAGGGACAGGAAAAGAACTCGCCAGGATGGGATGGGAAAATGAGCTTTCGCAGGGGAAAAAATTTGTCCCCGTGTCATTCTCTAGAATACTGAAGATGTGAGGAGAGATGTTACATCAGTACAATCAGTCAATAAACAAGAGTTCATCTGAGATGGTGCAGTATGTCACCTCAGATGATCCTAGTCGGGAAATATTTCTGGTGGTCTAAGTGGGTTCTGGATAACCCCAACCCCTGCAAACGTCAACAATCTCTGATGGCTCACGTTGGCCCCAGACTCCCCGTACATCCCATCCTTTGCCCCACTCCCCCCACCAAGGCCAGCCTTGTGACTCTGGTGGGCCCTTGATCCCGCCCCCCTACCCTCCTTGATTTCTCCCATTTTTCTTTTTATTTATTTAATAAACTTTTTATTATATTAAAAAACATTTAAACTCGAGATAAAAAAAACTGGAACTTACTTGAAGGAAAAAAAACAATCAAGGAAAACCACTCAAACATATGAGTAAATTCTATTATCATTAAACCCTAATCTAAAAGTAAATTAAAGGAAAAGAGAGGCAAGAAAACAGAAATAAAAACAAAACAGGGGCAATCCATCAAGGAAATAACACATTCAACAATATTGAAAAGGAAAAATATAACAGACAGATAGGGCTTAATATCTATACAGCCACATTTTTATACATCATTACGTTTCAACACATCTGAGGGGGTAAATACAGCTATAGGAGCAGAAGGTTGCCTTAATACAAGAACATTTTTCAAATGCTCTGGGTCCAAGAAAATATAAGTTTTATCTGAATTGTTTACATATAATATATTTACATGGAAATTGGAGGGGAAAAAAGACTCTCCTAGGGCCAGAACTTGAGACCTAAAAACTAACAAAACCTTTCAACTCAACTGCATGGCGTGACAGAGGTCAGAAAACAAAGCAAAACTGAGGACCTGTTTTACAAAGCCGCACTAGCGGCCCCGAAGCCCATAGAGATTTAAAGGGCTTCGGGGCTGTTGCCGCACGGTTTTGTAAACAGGCCCTGAATGTCCCAGAAACTTAGAATCTTTAAAGTGAAAATATAACTGAATAATCCAATTCCTGTCATATTCCAGAGCAAATGAAGCTATCAAGCCAGAACAGGTGTAGAATTTTCTAAGAGGTCAGTAAGATCCAAACTGGCTCCCTCACCTTGGCTCCTTAGCCTCCTTTCCTCCTGGTATACCTGAGTTAAAATAAGAAGCTTTCATAATTGGTGGTAAAGTCTCAACCGGAATCTGTAAAACGTCCTTTAGATATTTTTTTTTACCATCTCCACAGGAGAAAGAACTGGAGACTTAGGGAAACTCAAAACCCTTAAGGTTTTTGAAGTTCAGTCTGTGATCATAATTCTCCAAAGCTTCCAGTTTCTGAAGGATATTCATATTCTCTTTAATTAACGTTTTCCTACAGATTTTTCAGACTCCTGCACCCTTTTCCATAGTGCAGATATAGGCTCCTCACAATACTTCTTATGTACATAACTCAAGAACCTGTATTCTGGAATTCGCTGACTATCCAGCCCGCCTCACTGCAACATGTTGATATTGTGTTCTCACTAATTGTGCCCTGTAATCACTGACTGTTCAGCAACATCTTCCCTATTTGTACTCTGTAATTCGCTGATTGTCCAGCTCTCTTCACTGTAAACCGCCTAGAAGTTGCAAGATTGTGGCGGTATAGAAAAATAAAGTTATTATTATTATTAAAACATCATCAATTCAAGCAAATAAGGAACATATCATAGCTTCTCATATTTCCTCTAATGTGGTCGTCTCAGATCTTTTCTTCAATCGGGGAGTGATCTTATCCCCAGTCACAGTCAGCCACTCAGCAAGCAGTGCGGGGGCAGACTGGATGCCGAAGAGATAGCGACTGCCCTGCACCGCTGGAGATTCGCGCCATGCCCTGTCCAGTGAGGGGGATGATTTAAAATTGATACATAGGCCACCCCATTTAACTAGGCCGTGCCCCATACATGGGTTTATAAAACCCATGTATAAGCCGCGGCCTATATATGGGGAAATATGGTATTTGTTTCAGTTTAATTATTATTGTTAACCTGCTATGAACCTACATCTAGGGATAAAGCGGGATAGAAATATCCATTATTATCATTCCTACATATATTTTAGAAAAAAAAGCTCTACATCAGCAAATCCTTTTCTACCAGCATTTGACACAGCCCAACCTGGATGTCTCATTTCTAATTTCTATATTCTACCTATATTGGGACTGATACAGTGACATCAAATAGCCTTTCCATAGATATAAAAGTTAAAACACATTTTATGTATCATATTTATCCTTTAAAAATAACATGCAGTGGAAGAAAATACCAAGTGGGATGAACCTACCTGTCTGTCTTTTCTGGATCTGGATCAAAAAAAAAAAAGAGCAAGTGTTAAAACTTACCAGAAAATCATCATTTTATTCTAACTTTTATAGAAAAAAAAAAGGTTCTGTAACTTTGGAAAAGGGAGACTTAGATGCTACGTTAACTGATACTGCGTGCAGCTATGAGTTCCAGAAGGAGTTCAAGTGAGGCTTACAAAATTACGCATCCCCCTTTCTGGTGTTTCTTATGTTTTCTCAGAGACGGTCACATATAGATCCAATTAGAGAATGACACAGGGACAAATTTTTCCCCCGTCCCCGTAGGAACTCATTTTTCTGTCCTGTCCCCCCCGTGAGTTCTTTTCCTGTCCCTGCCCCATTCCTGCAAGCTCTGTCCATATCTGCACAAGCCTCAAACACTTTAACATCATAAGTGTTCGAGGCTTGTGCAGTTAAGGCAGAGCTTATAGGAATGGGACAGCGAAAGGAACAACGACAAAACTCACAGGGATGGGATGGGGAAATTGAGTTCCTGTAGGGAAAAATTTGTACCCGTGTCATTCTCTAGTTCCAGTGAACTGTCTCCCTTAAAATGGTGCTTCTTGATCCTTGGCATATCTAATATTTTTTGTTATGTTACTTTGTTATGGTGAAAATGCTTGAGTACCTGATTGTAAAAACCGCTTAGATAACCTTGATAGGCGGTATATAAAATCCTAATAAACTTGAAACTTGAAACTTGAAAATATTTCTTTTAGGGGAGTAATTTCTCTTTGAAAATTAGTGCAAAGCAGCCCTTTATCCAACAATTACACTTGTCATTCTTTATAGTGTCACTGGAAATACACAGCACTGTACTCCGCCGCTGAAAGCACAGTTACTTACCGTAACAGTTGTTATCCAGGGACAGCAGGCAGATATTCCCACACATGGGTGACGTCACCGACGGAGCCCCGCAGCGGACAGCCTCGAAAGCAAACTTGCTTGAAGATCTCGATCTTTCGAGGGCTGCACCGCGCATGCGCGCGTGCCTTCCCGCCCGAACTAGGGGGGCGCATCTCCTGAGAGGATCCTCAGTTCAGATACCTAGCCAAGAAGCCAACCAGGGGAGGTGGGAGGGTTGTGGGAATATCTGCCTGCTGTCCCTGGATAACAACTGTTACGGTAAGTAACTGTGCTTTATCCCAGGACAAGCAGGCAGCATATTCCCACACATGGGCGACCTCCAAGCTAAGTAAAAAGGGACGGAGGGAAGTTGGCAATTTACGAAAAAAGATTTTGTAAAACAGATTGGCCAAAGTGGCCATCCCTCCTGGATAAGGTATCCAGACAATAATGAGAGGTGAAAGTATGAACCGAGGACCAAGTGGCAGCCTTGCAGATTTCCTCAATGGGAGTTGATCGGAGGAAAGCTACAGACGCCGCCATAGCTCTAACTTTGTGGCCCGTCACTCAACCTTGTAGAGGAAGACCAGCCTGAGCATAGCAGAAAGAAATGCAAGCAGCCATCCAGTTGGAGATTGTGCGCTTTGAGATAGGACGTCCCAACCTATTCGGATCAAATGAGATGAAAAGTTGAGGAGATGTTCTGTGCAGTTGAGTGCGTTGGAGGTAGAAAGCCAAGGCACGTTTACAATCCAAGGTATGAAGGGCCACTTCTCCAGGATGAGAATGAGGCTTTGGAAAAAAAATACAGGTAGAACTGATTGATGTGAAATTCTGAAACAACTTTAGGTAGGAATTTAGGATGAGTACGGAGGACCACCTTGTCATGATGAAAAACTGTGAAAGGTGGATCTGCAACCAGCACTTGTAACTCGCTGACTCGTCAAGCAGATGTGAGAGCAATCAGGATTACAGCTTTCCAAGTGAGATATTTGAGGTGAGCTTTGTCAAGCGGTTCAAAAGGAGGTTTCATAAGTTGAGCTAAAACAACATTGAGATCCCAAACCAATGGAGGTGTTTTAAGTGGTGGATGGAGATTGAGAAGTCCTTTCATAAAGCGAGAAACCATAGGATGTGCAGAAAGAGGTTTTCCATCCAGAGGCTGATGAAAAGCAGCTATAGCACTAAGATGGACTCGAATAGATGTAGTTTGAAGTCCAGATTGTGACAAATGAAGCAAGTAGTCCAGAACTGATGCTAAGGAGGACGAGATAGGTTGCAAGTGACGTGTAGAACACCAAGTAGAAAATCTAGTCCACTTCTGGCCATAACATTGTCTAGTTGATGGCTTTCTGGAAGCAAGTAAGATATCTTGAACAGACTGAGAAAATTGAAGAAAGTCTGTTATGCAGAAAGGTACCAAGCTGTTAAGTGTAGAGACTGCAGATTGGGATGAAGCAAAGATCCTTGACTCTGCGTGAGTAGAGAAGGAAAGATTAGCAGAAGTAGAGGCTCCCTGGTGCTGAGTTGAAGTAGTAGGGAGAACCAAGGTTGCCTGGGCCACCGAGGAGCTATCAGAATCATGGTGGCATGTTCTGACTTCAGTTTGACTAGAGTCTTGAGAATCAGAGGAAATGGAGGAAAGGCATAAAGGAACTGATTCCTCCAATCCAGTAGAAACGCATCCGCTTTGAGACGTTGAGGGGTGTAAATGCGGGAGCAAAATTGAGGCAGCTTGAAGTTGAGAGGTGATGCAAACAGATCTAACTGCGGAGTTCCCCAACGAGCAAAGATTTGGTGAAGAGTAGGAGAATTGAGCGTCCATTCGTGAGGTTGTAGAAGATGACTCAATTTGTCCGCCAAACAATTGTGTTGACCCTGAATGTAAACAGCCCTGAGGAAGAGGTTGTGAAGAATTGCCCAATGCCACAATTTCAGAGCTTCTTGACATAGGGAATGAGATCCCGTCCCTCCCTGTTTGTTGACATAATACATGGCTACCTGGTTGTCGGTACGTACAAGAATCACCATGTCGTGAAGGAGATGTTGAAAAGCTTTGAGAGCATAGAATATCGCTCTGAGTTCCAACAGATTGATATGACACCGACGGTCTGCTTGAGTCCAGAGACCCTGAGTGCGAAGACCGTCCACATGAGCTCCCCATGCGTACGTTTACGAGTCAGTTGTGAGGACTTTCTGATGAGGAAGAGGGTGGAACAGCAAGCCTCTGGAAAGATTCAAAGAGAGCATCCACCAATGGAGAGACTTCTGCAATGAAGGAGTTATGGAAATCAGTCGAGTTGGTGGATCCACGGATTGCTGCCATTGGGATGCCAGTGTCCATTGAGGAATACAAAGGTGAAGTCTGGCAAAAGGAATCACATGAACTGTAGAAGCCATGTGACCGAGCAGAACCATCATCTTTCGTGCTGGAACAGTTGAAAGTTGGAAGACTTGTTGAGAAATCTGAAGAAGGGCGGCCTGACGTGGTTGTGGAAGGTAGGCTCTCAGATTGATAGTGTCCAGAGTTGCTCCTATGAACTGGAGAGACTGAGAAGGAGTCAACTGAGATTTGGGAAAGTTGATGTGAAATCCCAAATTTTGTAGAAAAAGAATAGTCTGTTGGGTCGCTGCAATAACCCCTGAAAAGGAGGGAGCTTTGATGAGCCAGTCGTAGAGGTATGGAAATACTTGGAGACCCTGGTTGCGAAGAGCTGCAGCCACCACCACTAGACATTTTGTGAAAACTCTGGGAGAAGAAGCCAACCCGAAGGGGAGAACTCGGTACTGTAGATGAAGGCTTCCTACTTGGAATCTGAGGTACTTGCGAAATGCTGGATGAATAGGGATATGAGTATACGCCTCTTTGAGATCGAGGGAACACATCCAATCCCCTTGATCCATTAAGGAATATAAAGCTGGCAGAGTGAGCATTCGAAATTTCTCTTTGACTAGATATTTGTTGAGAGCTCTGAGATCCAGGATCGGTCGCAAATCCCCCGTCTTTTTGGGAACTAGAAAATAACGGGAGTAGAATCCCAAGTTCCTTTGTGGAAGAGGAACTTCCTCGACAGCTCACAGGCGAAGCAGAGCCTGAGCTGCTTGAAGAAGAAGGGGAAGATGCGACTGATCGGAAGGACACTCTCTTGGATGGCGATCTGGAGGCACCTGCAGCAACCGAAGAGAGTATCCCTCTCGTAGGATGGAAAGCACCCAGAGATCTGATGTAATGAGCTCCCACTGGTGATAAAATGTGGACAGACGACCCCCTATGGGGAGGGGAGAATTTGGAAATAGAGAAATTGGAATGCTCAGGCTGAGACTGTCAAAAAGACTGAGCTGGTTTGGTGGCAGCAGGAGTCTGAGACTTTTGCTGGCGCTGTTGTTGAGGACGACGACGAGGAGGAGGCCTGGAAAAAGCAGGAGTCGTTTTCTGAGGATAACAACGTGGAGTCTGTTTGAAACCTCTAGTTGGTGCAGGTTTGGGTTTTGGTCGAATGAGGGAAGCAAAAGAGCGTTCATGTTCTGAGAGACGCTTGGTAGCTGCTTCAATAGAGTCATCAAACAATTCATTACCCTGACAAGGGAGATTCGCCAATCGATCTTGAAGATTGGGATCCATGTCAACAATACGTAACCATGCTAAGCGACGCATGGCTACTGCAAAGGCAGATACTCGAGAGGAGAGTTCAAAAGCATCATATGAGGCTTGTAACATGAAGAGTCGCAATTGAGAGAGAGTCTTGAGGATGAGTTTAAATTCTGAAAGACGAGTTGTGGAGATATCCGGGTAAAAAGATGGTAATATCTTCAGAAAATGGTTAAAGTAAGAAGTAAATATGTAGCTATAATTAAGAACTCTATTTGCCATCATAGAATTATGGTATAAACGGCGACCAAACTTATCCATGGTACGACCTTCTCTGCCTGGAGGAACTGAAGCGTAGATTTTAGAAGGATGTGCTTTCTTCAAAGATGATTCCACTACCAGGGATTGATGAGAAAGTTGAGATTTTTCATAACCCTTACATGGAACTGTTCGATAACGAGATTCCAATTTAGAAGGAATGGCAGTGATGGAATAAGGAGTCTCCATGTTACGAACAAAGGTTTGTTTGAGAACAGGAGTCATGGGTAAACGTAGTGACTCTTTAGGTGGATGAGGAAGCTCCATATCTGCTAAATATTCAGGAGTATATTTAGAATCAGAATGAAGATCTAGTTTGAGAGCTTGTCCCATATCAAAAATAAATTTGGCAAATGAAATGGATTTGGAATCAGATGCTTCCTCAGGAGACACACTGCGAGATCTAGGGAGTGCTGAGTATGAAGGAGAAGCCTCTCTGGAATATGGTGACAGTGGTTCCGAGTCAAGGAATAGAGTCACCGAAGAAGCTGCACTGTGAGGTGGAGTAAGAGAATGTTTTCTCTTAAGGCTCCTGGATAGAGAAGTACCAGGTGTACGTATGAAATGTATGTATGAAATGTGAGCTTGTTATTATACGTATCACCAGATTTTAGGTTGTAAGCCGCCCAGAACTGTCCATGGTGCAGGATAGTAAGAAGATGCGGAAAAGTGATATGTTCAGTTGCTCACAGTTATTTCTATTAAAGCCGTTAAATGTATTTTGCCTGAGTTGAGGTCTGAGGCGACGTGTCTCGACGAGCCGGTTTCGATGGAGGAGTCTTCGGTCGAGAAGGACTTCGAGTCGAGGCTCGATGGTGTCGAGATCTGTACTTCGACTTCGAAGAATGGGGCAGAGAAGTCTCGGTATCCAAAGCTGAAGACTCCCTCCGAAGCTTAGAAACACTATGTCTCGAAGGCTTCGACCGGTGCTTCGAAGGAGGTGAGTCCGGAGAAGAATCAGATGAAGGTATTCTCTTCGGTGTCCGGGATCGGCCTCGAGATACTAGATGCTCCGGTTGGGTGACAGGCTGATCCACCCGAGGCAAGGTCGAGGACGGGACCAAATGAGCCACTAAAGAGGAAATCTGTGTGGTCAGTATAGATTTTAGCATGTCTTCCAGCCTCGGCACCGAGACAGAAGGTTCTGATCTCGTAGGTGCAGCAGTACGCTCCGAAGAGGGCGACCTCTAAGGTGAGTATTCCCTTGTCTTGGAGGTATGCTTGGAAGATGGACGTGCAGAGGACTCTGGTGGCTTCTTAGGTACGGCACCTGAAATAGAACCAGGAGACTTACCCCCTATGGAAGGTTTCACCGAAGTCACTGTCTTCGAGGGCATTGAAGGAGGCAAGGTCGAGGCTTTCGAGACCGAGGCTCCAGCCGGAACCAGGGTCGAAGCCTTCGAGACCGTGGACGTCGATGGTGTCGGAGTCGAAGCCTTCGAGACCGGGGCAGCCGCCGCGGTCGAGGCCGGATCCGAAGATTGCTCCATGTCTCCAAAAAGTTGAAGAAATTGGGCGCACCGGCGTCGAAAGGCCCGTGGAGTTAGAGTGAAGCAACGATGACAATCTTCTGGGGAATGGGTCGGACCCCGGCACTGAAGACAGCGGCAGTGGGGATCGGTGACCGAAATCACACGATTACACTGACGACAACGTTTAAACCCGGTGAGAGGCCGGGACATAGAAAAAATAAAGTCCGTGTCGAACGGAAGGAGCAATTGGGCCTAGGCCCAAGGCTCACTGGCCGGACAAGAATAAAAGAGAAACAAAAATTCAAGTTGTTTTTTTTTTTTTTTAATATTTGAGAAAGGAGAACTAAAGTAAAGCACAGCGACCGAACTTTGAGAAAAAAAGAAACAGCCGCGGTGAAGAGAAGGCAAAAGTGCTGCAGAGCTGAAGAAAAACGTGTCTTCTTGTCTCCGCGGAATTAAATGAACTGAGGATCCTCTCAGGAGATGCGCCTCCTAGTTCGGGCGGGAAGGCACGCGCGCATGCGCGGTGCAGCCCTCGAAAGATCGAGATCTTCAAGCAAGTTTGCTTTCGAGGCTGTCCGCTGCGGGGCTCCGTCGGTGACGTCACCCATGTGTGGGAATATCTGCCTGCTTGTCCTGGGATAATACTCTGATACACTCCCTTGTCATATCCTGTTTGGATTACTGTAAAGGCTTACCGTATTTTCACTCATATACCGCGCACCCGTGTAAAACGTGCACACGGGTATAGCGCGCGGGAAACTGTAATTTATGTAAAGAAATTTTTATATACCGCGCACACCCGTATACCGCTCATGCCGCCCCGACTCTCCCGTCGCCGCCCAACTCTCCTTTCGCCCGCCCCAACTCTCCTTTCGCCCGCCCCGACTCTCCTTTTGCCCGCCCCGACTCTCCTCTGGCCGCCCCAACTCTCCTTTCGCCCGTCCTGACTCTCCTCTGGCCGCCTCAACTCTCCTTTCGCCCGCCCCGACTCTCCTCTCCTCCTTGAAGTCCTGTCCCCACCCTGAAAGCCTGATGCCCCCCCCCGACGTCCGATTCACCCCCCCCCCCGCAGGACCGCTCGCACCCGCACCCTGAAGGACCGCTCGCACCCCCACAGCCTCCCCACCCCCCCCCCACAACATGGAGAAGCTGCCTACCGTTGTCCTGCTGCTTCCTTTGCCGGCGGTCCCGCCCCTTCTCTGAGCCCTGTGTCTGCGCTGCTTCCTCTTCCGGCGGTCCCGCCCTTTCTCTGACATCAGAGAAAGGGCGGGACCGCCAGAAGAGGAAGCAGCGCAGACGCAGGGCTCAGAGAAGGGGCGGGACCGCCGGCAGAGGAAGCAGCAGGACAACGGGAGGCAGCTTCTCCATGATGGGGGTGGGTGGGGAGGCTGTGGGGGTGCGAGCGGTCCTTCGGGGTGGGGGTGCAAGTGCGAGCTGTCCTTCGGGATGGGGGTGCAAGCGGTCCTGCGGGGTGAATCGGGCGTTGGGGGGGGGAACTATGTAAAAAATAAGTTGTACAACGCGCTCACGCGTATAACGTGCATGGTTATGCACGGTTTGTAAAATCGTGTATAACGCGCGCACTATATGCGTGAAAATACGGTATACAATAATACCACCTAAAATGAGATAAGGCGTTTGCAAATCATATAAAAAAACATTGCAATAAAGCTAATCGAAAATGCAAAAAAAAATGCAATCACATTACACCACTCCTAATAAAAGCACACTGGTTACCCATAACACACAGAATAACATATAAAACCCTGCTCCTAACATTCATAAGACGCAACTCTAACTTTCTAGAATTCGTGAATAGTGTTCTAATCCCTTATACCCCATCAAGAACGCTCAGATCGCATTCTCAACCGTTCCATCGATCAAACTCCTTAGCATATCCCAAACAGCAACTTTCTCTGTTACAGACCCTACATTGTTGAACGCAATACCTACTGAACTACGAGCAGAAACAGTACTAGAACCCTTCAAAGGCAAATGGAAAACATTTTAATTTAAAGACGCCTTTAACCTCTAAACTTTGTCTTTGATCTCCGCTTACAGAGAGGATCCCTCCCTCCCGTTCAATCCCTACATGGCTCCCAATCCTACCTGAATTGTATTTCCTACCCTCCAAACCTATCATATGTTAGTTCATTGCATTGTCACCCAAATTTATAATTTTAAATGTGTACACCACTCAGTAACCTGATGAACAGTATATCAAATTTTAATAAAAAACTTGAATTTCAAGGTCCAAACAATTGTCTGCTATAAAGACAGTGTAAGTTCTTGCACCTAAAGTTACTTAAAAAATGGACTTTTGTTAATATTCTGTAACAACAACAACAAAAAACCCCCACTTAATTACCATTATAGAACTCATGCTTACTACACACTAGAGAATGACATGGGGACAAATTTTTCCCCATCCCGTCCCCATGAGTTTTGTCACTGTCCCATTCCTGTAAGCTCTGCCTTAACCACCCAAGCCTCGGGCACTTATGATTTTAAAGTGTTTGAGGCTTGTGCAGATCAGGACAGAGCTTGGCATTGGTGGAATGAGGCATTATGACATCACAATCTGAGCTCTAGAATGTTGCTACCGGTACTTATGATTTTAAAGTGTTTGAAGCTTGTGCAGATGAGGACGGAGCTTGCAGGAATGGGGCAGGGACAGAAAAAGAACTCCCCGGGATGGGGAAAAATTTGACCCCCATGTCATTCTCTATTGCTCACACTTTAAGTGCTAACCTTAGGCAGCCAGTACAGAATTACTTCCTTTCAGGATAAAGAGGGTCTGGGAGGCAATGTGGGCTAAAGCAAGTAGCAGAAGTAGGATTTGAGCCCTGAATGTTCAACTTGTTCCTCTAACTGCAATGCCATTTCCTCTCTTTGCTTATGTGGAATGAAGGTGAAACAGCAGGCATAGTTTTGAAAAATGTCATGTACGCGCACTATTTTCTTCCTCTGAAACTCGTAGAAGCCGCGAGTGCCTCTTCAAACTCCAGAAATAAAGACACCCACTGTGAACATCAGAATAAATTTATAACTAGCCAGAGAAGGGCTATTTTGAGACAGGGCAATCTAGGCACATTAATTTATTTAAATGCCATCAAACTTGCATTTAAAAATTCTCTCTGTGTTGTACTATTCAGTCCCATATTATGCTTCGCAACCCATGCATCTCTAAATCCCCAAGGGTAAACATTACATCTCATACAGCAGCCGAAAGTATGTGTGTACTTTCATAATACGAGAAGACTAGTCATACTGGATTAGACCAATGGTCCATCTAGCCTAGTTGACTGCTTCCAACAGTGGGCAATCCAAGTCTCAAGTACCTGGCAGAAATCTTACCAGTAGCAACATTCCAGAACCCCAAAGAGTATCAAGATTCCATGCAGAATCACAAAGAATAACAAGATTCTGGAATCCCAAAGAGTAGCAACATTTCATGCTACCAATCGCAGGGCAAGCGGTGGCTTCCCCCCTGCCTCTCTCAATAGCAGACTATGGACTTTTCTTCCAGGAACTTGTACAAACCTTTTTTAAACCCAGCTAGGTTAACTGCAATTACCACATCCTCTGGCAACAAGTTCCGCAGCTTAACTATTCGTTGAGTGAAAGAAATATTTCCTCCTATTTGTTGTAAAGGTAGCTCCATGTAACTTCATCGAGTGGCCTTTGTACTTTTGAAAGAGTAAAAAAAAAATCTGATTCACTTTTACCCACTCTGCATATACTGTTGGTCATTTTTTGTTGTTGTTTTTTGTTGTTTTTTTTTAAAAAGACTCTCTCGGAGAAGTGTTATGTCTTGGGAGTAAGCAAATCACACATGCAGATTTACCCTCTGTTCCTCTACCTACAGAAACAAGATGTTCAAAAACTCTTGGGTGCATACATAGATTGCAACTAATTTTCAAGGAGAAACTAGGCAAATGTCCCCAAATTTATATAGCTACTGCAATATTAAACCTTGAGACCTAGAGGTCTGAGGGGGTACAGTGTTTCCTTATGGTTTAAAATGTCCTTTTTCCTGAAATTAAAACCAGAAGGATAGATGGATATTATGTTTTGACATTTACTGCTATTTAAGTCCATGATGCTGTCATCATTATAGTCCAAGAAGATATACTTGGTGAAATTAAAGATACTATTTGAAAGTAGATCCATAATAGGTAAACAGTTAAAATTGCTACTCATTACATCAATTTGGTTTTCATATATTAAGTGTATTATTAAAGGGGCCCCCGAAATATGCCAGTATTTGAGCGGTCATCAATAAATCTGTAGCTGAAATGGTTCAATTTATTCCTGTAACCTGGATTTTGTTTCTCTCTCTACCTTGAACGGTAAGCTCTGTAGACACAGAGATTTTTCCAGCACTGTTCTGCAGTGAGCATGTGTAGGTCCCAGCATCGGCAGGTCGGACATCTTGGATTTCTAGGACATGAATGCCCGACTTCTCAAACATTCGGAAATGTTCATTTGGCTGTAACTGTATGTCATCCTGCAGTAAAACATAATTAGAGATAAAAGGGGGATGGGATGTGACATACTGCTTTTTCTGTGTGGTTTACATATAGTCTAGGTGATTTACATGTTTTACTCAGGTACTTATTTTGTACCTGTGGCAATGAAGGGTTAAGTGGCTTGCCCATATTCACAAGGAGCTTGTGGTGGGAATGGAACTCGTAACCTCAGCATGCTAAGGCAGCTGCTCTAACCACTAGGCCACGCCTCCACTCCCCTGGAGTAGTCTAATGGTTAGGCCTAAGAACCAGGGTACCAGGTTCCATTCGCACTACAACATCTTGTAACCCTGGGCAAGTCACTTAACCCATATAACCAATGAAAACCGCTTTGATTATAACACAGAATGGTGATACATTAAATCCCTTCCCCTTTGATAAACTGCAATTCTTCATTCGCATTAGCTTCAGTAGAATATCGTCATGAAAGGATGCTCAAATACAGTAAAATTTTCTGCCAAGATTCTGGGAGTCTTTTTTTGACTGCTCACTTTCTTTCAAGGATCAGATCAACTCTGTGATTAAGAAATGCTTTTTCAATTTGCGCATGTTGAGGAAGGTTAAATACCTTTTCCATCAACACCACTTCTCCATTCTAGTTCAGTCAATCATTTTATCTCATCTTGACTATTGTAATGTCATTTATCTTAGTATTACAAAAACCTGTCTTTCTAGACTGCAATTGGTCCAGAATACTGCTGCTAGATTGATTTTCGGGAAGCATAAATTCAATCATGTGACACCATTGCTTCATAGTCTTCATTGGCTCCCTGTGTATTTCGGAGTCCAGTTTAAATGTACCTGTGTCATCTTCAAAATTCTTCATGGCATTTTCACTCCCCAAGTTCCTTTATCTTGGAATCTTTATAGATTCTCTTTTGCAAGGGGTGACCAACAACTCAAACTATCCTGTCCTTCTAACGAAGGTATCAAAGGAGCCAAGATCTTTGGTCATTCTTTGACCTTTAAGTTTCCTCAATTTTGGAATAACCTTCCACTCTTTGTAAGACGTTCTGTGTCCCTTCTTTTTTTTTTTTTTTTTTTTTCGGAACTCTTTGAAAACTATCCTATTCACTAAGCATTTTGGTAACTAATTCTTTTTCGATTTCATTTTCTCTTCAGTTCTTATTGGCCTAAACTAATTATTGTAAACCGAGATGAGCTTTCCTGGATTGTAGTCTCGGTATACAAAGCCAAGCATTAGATTAAATTAGATTACTTTTTAGGTCAAAGACCTCTCAGTGTGATGATTAGCAGATTCTGCATTCTCAGGGGTGGGTGGAAGGCAAACTTCCTTCCATTTGCTCAAGCATCATCGGCATTGTACAGAATTTTCGTCATTGCTCTGTCTCTTTACTGAAGGAACATCTACTGGTTTTTAGGCTAGCAGTTGACTGAAGTGGTCATAAATCTTCCTTTGCTACTACTATTTATCATTTCTATAGTGCTGAAAGGCATACGCAACGCTGTACATTTAACATGTAATAGGCAGTCCCTACTCATAAGAGCTTACAATCTAATTTGGACAGATAGACAGGACATATAGGGGTTGGACAGTTTCTTGCAGAGAGAACGAAAGGATGGACAGGGATTTAGGAGTTAGGAGTGGGAGTTAGGAGTTGAAAGCAGCCTCAAAAAAGTGGGCTTTTAACTTGGATTTGGATTTGCATAATGACTCAGACAGTCTGTTCCATGCATACAGTGCAACAAGATAGAAGGGACGGAGTCTGGAGTTGGTAATGGAGGAGAAGGGTATGGATAGGAACGACTTGACTGATGAACGAAGTTCACGGGGGGGGAGCATAGGAGGACAAAAGTTTTGAGAGATATTGAGGGGCTGCAGAGTGAATAGACTTGTAGGTCAAAGAGGAGTTTCAACTGTATTTGGAAATGGATATGGAGCCAATGAAGTGACTTGAGGAGAGGGGTAATGTGAGTATGGCAGCTGTCATGGACTATAAGTCATGCAGCAGAATTTTGCACGGCTTGAAGGGGAGAGAGACGGTTGAGTGGAAGACCTGAGAGAAGCAAGTTACAGTAATCTAAGCAAGAAGAGATGAAAATGTGGATAAGGGTTTTGGGTGGTATTCTCAGAAAGGAGAGGTCAGATTTGGGTAATATTATAGAGGAAGAAGCGACAAGCTTTAGCAGTTTGTTTGGATCTGGAGAAGGAGAGAGAGGAGTCAAAGATGAACCTGAGGTTGTGAGATGACAAGACAAGGTGGAGGAGAGTGTTGTCCATAGAAATAGAGAATGGGGGGAGGGGAAGGTGAGTTTAGGTGGAAAGATAAGGAACTCAGTCTTAGCCATATTTAGATTTAGATGGTAGCGAGACATCCAGGCGGCAAGGTCAGACAGGCAAACTGAGACTCGGGCCTAGATTCCTGTAGAGATATCTAGTGCGGAGAGGTAGATATTTATGTTTATTAAAAGATTTGTTATACTGCCCAATCATACTTCTAGGCGGTTTACATCTTTTAAAAATGAAAAAATAAAATTGTACAAATACAACATTACAGACATCAATACTACTGAGGTAATGAAACAAGTATTTTAACATAGATTAAGTTAAATAAAAAAGGGTAAAAAACTACAATTAAAAAAAACAAACAAAACAAGAGGGAGGGGAAAACATAGGGTCCCGAAAGAAGCGAGTCTAAAATGATTGTAAAACGTCTTTAAAAAGACGGTCATAGACCAAAGGCATCCTTAAACAAGATCCCCACTACCGCCCATACTATTCAACCTCTTCATAGCTTCCTTAGGCACTGCCCTAGACGCCCTAAATATAACTTCTTTCAGCTACGCAGATGACATAACCATCATTCTCCCATTTGACATCCAAGACCCCAGCTCCAAAGGACACCTAAAAACAACACTGGAAACAGTAGAAAAATGGATGATGAACCATAAGCTGAAACTGAATGCGGAGAAAACCAAATTCCTACTACTAGAGAAGGAACAAAAGCCATCTATAACAGAACTGGAAGTAAACGCAATCAAATATTCCATACAGAGCACTCTCAAAATTCTAGGAATACAATTAGACAGACGCTGCACTATGCAGACACAGATACACAAAGTCATACAGAAGGCATTCTTCACCATGCGAATCCTAAGAAAAATAATAAAGTTCTTTACCAAAGAACACTACAAGATCATTGTACAAACCCTCACACTCAGTACCTTGGATTACTGCAACAGCCTCTACCTACCATGCCCAAACAACATGATAAAACAACTACAGACCGTTCAGAACACAGCCATCAGACTCATCTACTGTCTCAGCAAATTTGACCACATCACTCCCGCCTATGTAGACTCTCACTGGCTTCCGATAAAAGCAAGAACTCAATTCAAGTTCTATTGTCTACTATTTAAAGTAACCCATGGAACTGCCCCCTGTTACCTAAACAACCGCCTATACCGCTACCACTCATCCAGATCAAGAAGAACTCAAAACCTATTCACCTTCCCCCCTCATAATGGAACCCGACGTAAGAAACTATACGACAGCCTTCTAGCGACACAGGCAGCGAAAATTGACCCCACCATCACCAAACTAATGATCAACACAACAGACATCAAAGTGTTTCGAAGAGAAATCAAAACATTTCTATTCAAAAAACATGTCCTTACCAACTAATATCCTCCCCTTTTGCACAAGCTCTCCCTCTATTGAATAACACATTAGTCTTCTCCTAGAACCTATACTTCCAAACATATTCTGACTCCTATATAAGCATTTACTTCACTATACAACAAACTTCTTACGTCATTATTAGGTAACTTCTAGTCTGTAACCCGTATATACTGATATTCTCTACTGTATCCTGTTATCACTTGATTCTCTGCTATGTAATTCTTACAATTGAATCCTCTACCACACCATGTAAAGTACATGAATCACTGTTATGTAATTTCTCTAGATAATCGTTGTTACGCAATTCTCTCGGTAATGTCCAGATCTCTTATAATTTGTAATCCGCCTAGAACCGCAAGGCACAGGCGGAATAGAAATCACTAATGTAATGTAATGTAAATTATTTAGAGCGTCATCAGCATAGAGATGATACTGAAAACCATGAGAGAAGATCAGTGCACTGAGGGAGTATGGAAAAACGCTTGAGTACCTGAATAAATTCATGTAAACTGTTCTGAGCTCTCTTTGGAGAACGGTATAGAAAACTGAATAAATAAATAAATATGGAGAGGTTCCAAGACACAGCCTTGAAGTACACCGATTGACCGTGGGATAGAAGTGGAGGAGAATCCCCTATTGCATACACAAAGTGCGATGGGAGAGAAAGAAAGAAAACCTGGAGAGAACAAAGCCCTGGAATCCCAGTGAGGATAGCATATCGAGGAGTAGGTGGTGATCAACAGTATCAAAAGCAGCAGATAGATCGAGAAGGGCGAGGATAGAGTGGAGGCCTTTGGTTATTAGAGACTTTGGTAAGGGCAGTTTCTGTGGAATGGAGTGGGTGAAAGCCTGATTGAAGAGGGTCAAGAATAGCTTGAAATGAAAGGAAGTCCATGCAATGGCAGTGAACAGCACGTTCAAGTAGCTTGGATGAGAAGAGGAGGCTGGAAATAGGGCAATAGTTGGAGAAGGATGTGGGGGTCAAACGAGGGGTTTTTGAGGAAAGATGTAACTACGGCATGTTTGAAGACATCGGGAACAGTTGTAGTGGAGAGTGATAGGTTGAGGTTGTGACAGATAGGAGGGATGACAGTGGGAGAGATAGCGCTGAGTAGGTGCAAGGGAATTGGATCAGAGGAGAAGGTAGTGGGTTTGGAGGAGGATAGAAGATGTGCGGTTTCCTCTTCAGTGATTTCAGAAATGTGGCGGGGATTGAAGGGAGGTTGGCAGAATGGATAGCTGGAAAAGAGGGGGTGGGGGGAGGCGACCTGGCTGAGAACTCAAGGTGAATCTCGTAAACCTTGTCTTAGAAGAACTCTTAGCAAATAGCCAACATAAAAAAGGAACATTACATAAAGATGTTCCAATGTCAAGTAAAAGCTCCACTTTTTTGTGTGCAATTGATCTCCTATTGGGTCACCTCACCCTCTCCCCTCACACACTAACGCATTCCTTCTAACAAGGCAACAAAATATAACAGCACAGTGCATTCAAGAGAAAAAAATATTCGATACTGATGGCCGCTGGCACCGACAGAGTACACCGTCAAAGTGACAAAAGTCATATCACTTTCCAATCAGGAATTTTACTTTTATCCACAGAAGAAGAACCAAATGAGCTTTATATACCCAAATTAACCACTAGTATGAAGCAGGGGAATAGCTATGGGCGGGCCTGGGCGGGAACTGCCCACCGAATTCAGTTCAGGCCCACCTAATCTCTCCCACGTCAGCATGGCGAGCATTGGGGATAATGACCCAGCACTCACCCTTGCAGCGTAGGCTATAGAAGAGCTTGCCGCAGCAGCGCAGTCACTGCGTCTGGGCCAGGCTGCAGTGCTGCAACTCCATGCTGTTCAGCTATCCGCCTCCGGGTAAGGGCGACTCCTGCCTGCCACAGTCCCAGCTCCAGGTGTGTGGGGCAGGCAGGGCTTTAATGGCATGCTTGACAAAGGGTAGGAAGAAAGAGAGAGAGATACCCATTTTGGGCTTGGGCCCAGCCAAAATTGGCTGTCTGGCTACGCCACTGGAGTGAAGATTTAGGATGCATGAACAATAGTATAGACATAACCTATACTAACATAATTTGCAATAGAAGTTCAGGTTCTAATTATATTCTATTTAAAAGAATTACCTTAAGCCACGTAACCTGAGGTGTGGGTCGACCTGTGATTTTGCAGGAGAATCTTCCAGTCTGTCCTCGTTTCACGGTGGCTCTGCTGGGTTTTGTGACAAACTTTGGTGGGCTCTCTCCCCAGATGCTTGGCCTATTCTCCACTGGCGGGGAGGCAAACCGACCCCTGAAAAACACAGTACAAAATAAAGGATGCTAACTTTATAGCATTATATGAATCCTCTACTGGATATCAAAGCAATCCCATCATGCAACTGAATAGAGAAAATAGCATGCACTTATCCCCATATTCGGTACATGGTACCTAAAATTGTGTGTATACATTAGCGTGCATAGCCAATATAGGCACACAATTAATAGGTTAATTGGTACCTATAATTGGCAATTAACTCATAATTGATGCTAATTGGACTTAATTGAAAATTAGGCGCACAACTTGGTAGGCGCATAGCACAAAGTGGCAAGAGCCTTGTCCAATGCGCATACCTAAAAGTGGGTATAGTTAGGGGCAGTTTGTGGGCGTTTTTTCAAGTAACGACCATGTTTTTGACCTATGTACCAGTGTGTGTGGAACTTACAGGCGTTTAGGACAAGAAAACCCTGGCATAAATAGGGCGCACCTAAATCTTGGGGACGTCTAGCGGCAGCAAAAAGGGCGAACAGAATGCTAGGAATGATAAAGAAGGGGATCACGAACAGATCAGAGAAGGTTATCATGCCGCTATACCGGGCAATGGTGTGCCCTCACCTGGAGTACTGCGTCCAGCACTGGTCGCCGTACATGAAGAAGAACACGGTACTACTCGAAAGGGTCCAGAGAAGAGCGACTAAGATGGTTAAGGGGTTGGAGGAGCTGCCGTACAGCGAAAGATTAGAGAAACTGGGCCTCTTCTCCCTCGAGCAGAGGAGATTGAGAGGGGACATGATCGAAACACTCAAGGTACTGAAGGGGATAGACTTAGTAGATAAGGACAGATTGTTCACCCTCTCCAAGGTAGAGAGAACAAGAGGGCATTCTCTAAAGTTAAAAGGGGATAGATTCTGTACAAACGTAAGGAAGTTCTTCTTCACCCAGAGAGTGGTAGAAAACTGGAACTCTCTGTCATAGGGGAAAACACCCTCCAGGGGAACTCTCTGTCATAGGGGAAAACACCCTCCAGGGGAACTCTCTGTCATAGGGGAAAACACCCTCCAGGGGAACTCTCTGTCATAGGGGAAAACACCCTCCAGGGATTCAAGACAAAGTTAGACAAGTTACTGCTGAACAAGAATGTGCGCTGGTAGGGCTAATCTCGGTTAGGATGCTGGTCTTCAGCCAGAGGGACGCCACACGAGGGGACTGCTGGGCATGATGGACCACTGATGTGATCCAGCAGCGGCAATTCTTATGTTCTTATGGCACTGAGCCTAATTCTAAACAGTGTGCATAACTTTTATAGACTTGCACTTAACAGCGACGTATTTAGAATCGGTCCCTTACTGCACAAGAGATTAAGTACAATACAAACTTTCTTGACCTGCACAACAAATGCAATGAGATGTGAACAATGTTTTGGCAGTTCTTGCTTTTGGGGACCTTAGAATCTTAGAATCATTTTTTTTTTAATCTAAGGTTGGGAATATGCTGTTCTCTTCTTAGAGCATCACATGAACGCAGCTGTGATAATGCAAAAAAAAAAAAAAAAGCCTCTAGACAAGCCCAAAAGTGACACGACAGGCTTGGTTAATCACCACTGACTAATGGCTTTTTCCAATGTTGCTCTCTTACTGATACCAAGTGTACAATATATATATATATTGTATATGCAAATTCAAACACAACTATGGCCGTCATTTTTGAGGCCCTATTCATGATTTATACAAGTTAAAACCCGAGTTTAGAACGTTGCCATTTATACAAGTAAATTCTCATCACTTATAGATGTTGGTGACTTGGTTTGAGCCTCATCTACATACTTCATGAAGGGAAGGCATGTGCGTGACTCAATATTTCAACGTAGATATTTACAGTACTGCTTTCTACGTCTACGTCTGACTAAGAGGAAAATACTTAGAGTACCCGATTTTAAAACTTGCTGAATCACTTCATAAAGGGGGTTAATAAATCCAAATAAATAAATTGCTTGTTTGAGTCAGCTCTATACAGGAGGGAGTAAAGGGGTGCACCCTTTATATCCACCATTGTTGCTTATGTCCCCAAACACATGGAAAATAAATATGGGTTACAGCTAAGGTGACCATATATCCCGTTTTGAATGGGACCATCCCATTTTTAGTTCACTAGTCCCATTGTCCCAACGCATAGCTTCGGGATGCCAAAATGTCCCGTTTTCAGAAGGAGTGGGACAGGCGAACTAAAAACGGGCCACTGCCGCCTATTTGTCCAAGCCATGGCTGCACTAACATCACCTTTATGCAGCAACTGCACAAGCCTCCCCCCCCTCCGATATCAATTCTAACATCGGAGAGAAAGTTCCGGGCAAGAAAATCACTGCCTGGCTGACAAGGAACTTCCTCTCCGACATCAGAATTGATGTCGGGGGGGGGGGAGGCGTGTGCAGTCGCTGGACGAAGATGATGTTAGTGTGGCGATGGCTTGGAGAAATAGGCAGCGGTAGTGGCTTGGGGGGGCCAGGCCGGGATGGGAGACAAAATGAAAGACAGAGTGAGGACGGCAGAAAGACAGAAAGGAGGGGGAGCCGGGAGACAGAAAAAAAGAAAGAAATGAAAGAAAGGATGCACAGTCAGAAGGAAGTGCAACCAGAGACTCATGAAATCACCAGACAACAAAGGTAGGAAAAATTTTTTTATTTTCAATTTAGTGATCAAAATGTCTATATTTTGCACTATATTTAACGGGTTCCGGGGGGGGGGGGGGGTGGTGGTCTGGTCTGGTCCAGGATGTGGGAGGGTCCGGGGTAGGGTCCGGGGGGAGGAGGGAAGGAGGATCCGGTTCCATTTTGTAGGAAAAAATAAATGGTCACGTTAGTTATGGCCTCTGTTGGCAATTAGTCGTAGGTAGCATGTAGGCTTGTACAATGGCAGGTACACATGTGAAAAGCATAAAGCGTATGAAGACAGGCTAAAAGATCTCAATATGTGTACTTTGGAAGAAAGAAGGGAGAGGAAAGACATGATGGAGATGTTTAAATTCAAACAAATTCAACAATATTTCAAGTGTTCCATATAATATATAAAGACCTCAATTTTTATACTTGTTTCACACATACATTCATTAAATTTCCTTCAAGGATCTCTGCGACAGCATTCACTGCTCAAAATATCTCACTGCGATTTAGCTTTATGTGTCTTATTGTCACAGATCCATATTTATATATACCTTATATGTATTTTTCCTTTAGATATATCAAATTTTCATCTAATGTGCAATGCTTTAAATATTTTTCGAATAAATAATGTTAACTTATCTTTTAAAGTGCCCTTATCTACAGGCTGGGGAGATTTGTTGTTCATTATCTCTCGTATTCTGTACACCAATTCATAGCTATGTCGCTGACTGTCCAGCTCTTCTTATTTGAACTTGCTTTCAGTGTACTTTTATTCAACGATTATATATTGTAACTTATCGCTGACTGTCCAGCGCCTCTTATTTGTACTTGCTTCCAGTGTACTTGTATTCATTGATTCTATTTTGTAACTTATTGCTGACTGTCCAGCTCCTCTTGTTGTACCATGGCTTTGGCGGTATATAAGAAAATAAATTATTATTATTATTATTATTTAATCCAACATGTTTCGCTGAATAGATTTTTAAAGGATTCTCCCAGAGTCATCATACATTACATTACATTAGTGATTTCTATTCCGCCAATGCCTTGCGGTTCAAGGCGGATTACATCAAAGTTATCAAGAATTACATAAAAGTTTACAGGAATAGCATAAGCGATGTCATAATAGTTACTTAAGAAGTACCAAAGAGTTGTCCAGATTTTAAGGTGAAAAATGTTGGGTAATAAGAATTACCAAAGAGTTGTCCAGATCTTAAGGTGATAAATGTTGGGTAATTAGAAGCATTTTAGACTTTGTTGGGTAGTTAGAAGCAAATTAGAGTGTATTAAGGGTGTAGAGAGGGTAGGTGGGGTTTGGATAGGGACTGGTCGTGCTAGATGGGTTTTATGTATTTTTTGAAGAGAATGGTTTTAATATCTTTCTTGAAGGTTTTGTAGTCTGTAGTCAATGATAACAGAATGGTGATTTGTCTGTCCAGTTTAGCTGCTTTGGAGGCTATTAGGTTGTCATATAGTTTTTTTCGTTTGACATTTTTGGATGATGGGTGTGTGAATAGTGAGTGGGTTCTCCTGTGCCTGGTTGAAGAGGACTGGGTTAGTCGGTTATTCTAGTAGGTTTCTCCGTTAATAGCCTTGAACAGTAGGCAGTAGAATTTGAAGTGTACTCTTGCTTATACTGGAAACCAGTGTGAGTCATGGTATGCTTCTGTGATATGGTCGTATTTTTACAGTGAGTACATGAGTCTTAGGGCTGTATTTTGTATTGTTTGTAATTGTTTTATCATGGTCGCTGGGCATGGGAGGTATAGTATGTTGCAGTAGTCTATTAGTCCAAGGATAAGCCATCTAAGCTCACATTTATTTCCCCCCCCCCACCCTCATCCCCGAGACAAAATGCTCATAAGGCGAGTCTCTTTCAATTGAAAGGAAACTCTGGAATGAGGGGGCATAGGATGAAAGTGAAAGAAGACAGACTCAGAAGTAACCTGAGGAAATATTTCTTCACAGAAAAGGTGGTGAATTCATGGGTTGAAGTGGAGATGAAAGATGTTATCTGAATTCAAGAAAGCTTGGAACAAGTACATAGGATCTCTAAGGGAGAGGAAAGGAAAGGAGACGGCATGGTTAGGCAGACTAGATAGGCTATATGGTTTTTATCTGCCTTCATTTTTCTGTTTCTAGGTATCAGCACTTACACATGCTTACACATACCAAGATTCCTCTGTTAACTAACTACTGTAGAGGTCGCTAAGGTTCTGACTGTGCAGCAGTACCAGAACCTTCAGAACTCTTGTTAGAAAGAGGAATTGTTTGAATAGGGTTATTATATTTAAGTAAAAAAGAGGACATGTGGCCCCACATTTAGGGTTACCAGATTTTTCCAAACAGAAAATCTGGACCCATGGCCCCGCCCCCAGGCCCGCCTCATTCCGGCCAGCCATGCCCCGTTCCACCCCCAGGCCCACCACGCGCCCCACCCCCTCAACCTGCACGAGCAACGAGCGACGTCGGACGGCATCCGCGCATACATGGGTGTGACATGACGACGTGTCACCGTGTTGCATGCGCGAATGCTGTCCCGACATCACTCGTTGCCAGCCGCTTTCCAAAACCCGGACAAGGTGCCGGGTTTTGAAAAGATGCCCGGGGAAATCCAGACGTCTGGTAACCCTCCCCACACTGCTCCAAGCCCTGCCCCATTCTACCGCCACACGAACCTCGTCTCCTCTCCTTCCTTGAGCTCAGGGCCACGTCTGGAGGGCCTCCACGCACGCGTGCGACATCGTCGCACCGCAGCGCATCTGCACACGCTTGGAGGCCCCTTCTGACACGGCCTTGAGCTCTGGCAAGAGCCAGGGCCTTCCAAAACCTGGACAAACTGCTTAGTTTTTCAAAATCTGTCCGGGTAAATCGGACATGCGTTAACCCTAAGTCTGACCTTCTTCTATCCCAATCATTTTTCAGAACAGGGGACTGTATCTTCCTTCCTGATTAACAGGGTAGGAAGATCCACCTCTTGGATGGAAAACAGGACTCAGAGGAGGGTCTTTGGCCTGAGCTTACAGCCAGGTCGTTTCGCTAGAATCATGCTAGGGAACTAATCTTCATTATTAACCTCCAGTCTGCAGGAGGCTCTTTGTTAGGGGGGAAAAATGTCCTAGTGGAGTGGAGAAATAGCCTCAGAGCCTATCAAGCCTGCTGGTTTACTCCCTCGGCATGAGCACAAGTATGGAGAACCTGCCCTCCAACACCGCCTATGAGGAGCAGAAGGGAGAGGAGCAAGAGGTGCTCCACTGGATATGGAAAAACTGTGCCCAAGTTAAAGACGTCTCCGGAAGCGCCCACTGACACCTTGCGACTGCAAGGGCACGATTCCATATATGTTGCCTAAGAAAAAACTGGTGCTGGCTACTGTGGCACTAAGCACGATTCTATAAAAGTTATGCGCACCGTCCGCCCCCAAGTGTGGTCTGCATCGCTAGATATCCTACCAGTTATGCCAGGGTTTTCTTGGCCTACGTGCCCGCGTCTAATTTCTATGCACCATAGCACCTAAGTCAAAAACATGGGCATAACTTTGAAAATGCATCCAGGATCTGCCTCCTAACCACGTCCATTTCTAACTTTGCACAAGGCACAAACCATTTTGTGCTATGCGCCTACCAAGCTGTGCGCCTAACTTTCAATTAATTCCAATAATATAAATTAACAGGTGTTAATTGTCAATTATCAGTGCTGATTAAGCCTATTATTTAAGTTACTAGTGTTTTAACCTGTTACATTCGTTACAGTAACGGGTGCTAGAATAGCCCCACCTATACCCTAACCTTGACTCTGACCCCACCCATGCCCTGCCTCTATCATGCCCAGACACTGCCTCCCACTGATCTCAGTCCCACCACCTCACCCTTTCACCATTTCCTTTGTACCCTTTTGGCCCTCCCGACAGGGTTTTTACTTACCCGAGGTGGCAGCAGCAGTCCTGACGTAACAACCTTTCCTCTCCCTCAGTGCCCCAAAGCAGAAGTGGTCCTACCATTTCCATCTCTCCCTTTCCCCTTTTCACACCCTCTACCATCTTTCTCTAACCCTGTTTCACCTCTTTTGCCATCTTTCCCTTTCCTGTCCCCCTCTCTCCTTCCCCAAGACCATCTCTCTCTCCTGCCCCCTCCACACTCCCTGAAGTCTATCTCTCCCTATCCCCTACCATCTCTCCTGGTCCCCCTAGTAGCCCGTCTGTCCGTCTCATCCATCTGTCTCTGTCTCTCTCTCTTCACCTCCTGCCTCTGCGGAGCTCCCGCAGCTCCTCCTCGTCCTCCTCCAGCCAGGCTTCAGCCATCTTCCGCCGAGGCCTGCAGCTGCCTGCGGCCGCCGACAGCCGCCGCCCACCTAGGGGGATTCTCGCGCATGCGCACTCATACCTGCGGTACCCTACAGGGAGCACGCAGGTGGGAGTGTGCATGCGCACTTACATCAGCTAAGCACACTGATATATTCACATAACTTTAGGCACCATATATATATTTGGATGTATATATATATAGAAAATAAGGAAGAAGATTCCACAGGAATTGTAAATACTGCTTCTCACCAGTGGGGGCAGGGGGAACAGACCACCCCGGGCACCGTCTTGGTGGGGACACCAGCACCACCCCTCCTCTGTGCCTCTCCGCTCCTTCTTCGCTGCTCCTCTGCCATGGGCGTGCTTTCTCCACCATACCTCTAACTCTTCACCAGCGCAAGCAGCATAGCCAGCTTGCTGCTCGTTCCGGCCTTGGCTCTCCCTCTGAAGTCACTTCCTGTTTGCAGGACCCAGGAAGTGATATCAGAGGAAGAGTCCAGGCTGGCGCGGGCAGCATGATGGAGATGTTACTTGCGCCGGCAAAGTTAAAGAGGCACAGGTGAAGGGAAGGCATGCACGGAGAAGAGAAGAGGGCAGGAGGCGCCGCATGCCCTCAGCTATGCCACTGCTTCTCACTTTAGGCCCAATTCAAGGCCTGGCGTGTTTTTTCAAATTGCGTCTATTTCGGAGGCTGCATGATCATCTTTCTTACGAGTTTTCGAACTGTTATCACATTGATGATTATACCTCTACTTGGCTATTATAATTCCATTTATTTAGGTTTGCCTAAATGTGTCTTGTGCGCATTGCAGTTGGCACAAAATACTGCTGCGGGCCTTACTGAACATGCTTCAAAATTCGATCACATCACTCCGATACTTCGAGAGCTTCATTGGCTACCTATTGGTAGACGAGTCGAATTTAAAGGTTCTTTGCATAATGTTTAAGGTGCTTCAGTGTAACCGCCCTTCAAGCGTCCGCGCTCTCTCTTGTGGTGTCATTGTCCCTCCTGTGAGCTACGGTCCTCAGACAGTTTGAAACTAAATTCCATCACTAGCCGCCGTTAGGCTTACAGGGAACCGTAAATCTATGTTTTCTGTGCAGGGCCTGGCACTTTGGAATGCCTCACCTTTGGCCAATTAAACATGCTCTGGCAGTTTAGAAAGGGGTGAAAACTTATCTATTTGAGTGTTTTTTTTGGGTGCTAGACATGTGACTTAGAATTGCTTGTTTATTGCTCTCTGCTGTTTTGTACTTGTCTGTACTGTTGTTTTAATGAATTCATATGTGTTTACTGTATCCCGCTTAGATCTGTGGATAGGCGGGTTATAAATAATTGTAAATAAATCGGTATGAATGGCGGAATTTAAAAGATCAGTATAGTTTGCCGGTCCTTATGCTTCCAGACGGATTTCCTAGGTCATCAGGCTGCCCAGTGGTGTAAATTAATATCTGAATTTTTTAATAAAAAGCAAAAAAATAGTCTTAGAGACATTTGGAGTATTGAGACAAAGCAGCAGATTTCTGCATCTCAATGGCCACGAATTTGGAATTGGAGAATGAGATGTACTGCGTCAGCATCTATGAGACGAACCTGGTTTTTCTTGTTACATAGATCTTTTTTGGACCCCTGTTAGATTACAAAAGTTAGACAGTTCTAAATCTAATAGATGCTGGCACTGTCATCTCGATATAGGGACACTGGATCATTTAATATACTACTGTCCCTTGATACTTAAATTCTGGAAATCCATTTGGGGGTCAAATTATTATGATATTGGAAGTCCCATTATCATTGTCACATGATGTAATATTGTTTGGAACTATTTTAGTACCCAAAAGACCAATCAATGCAAACCAGAATAAATTGCTCCTGATCATGGCAGGAGTAGCCATGCAGCTTATAATGAAAAATTGGAAAAGTTGGGATAACTTAAATTATAGCTTCTGGTGGGAATCCTTATGCCAGATTTATAAGTTTGAAAATATTAATTCATGGAAATTTGGGGCCCGTTAACAAAGTATTGTAAGATATGAATCTGAATTATTAACATTATTTTATATACATCAAAGAGAGGCGGGGAGGGTTGGAGGGGGTTAAACAGCTCTATATTATTTGTTGGAATAGAGTGCAATATGTTACATTACTTGATTGTTCAACTGTTTGCACTATGTGTTTGATTTCAAAAACGAATAAAGAATTTAAAAAAAATAATAATAAATAAATATACAGTCCATCTATTGACTAGCCAAGCTACAGTATTCTTCACAGTTTGAAGCAACCCTTATCTGAGAGATAGCCTGAAGTAAGTGGATGCTGTGCCAGCCAGGCTTCTAGCAATGTTAATCTCAATTTGGGGCCGTTATGGTCCCTTGTATTTTGAAAAAAATGGAACAAACATTCATACATGCACACACACAAAAAATCCTGCCCAAAGTACATGTAGGCAACTACATGTACACTCCTACACTTTTCTAAAATAAGCCTTTATGTTGGAAGATCCTTTATTAAAACACTGCTGAAATTGTTCATGCCCTGACCTGGATGTGTCAAATCTGATTTCTCTGTTTTACTTGGCCGCTCTTTTCAGTCCGAATATCCATATAAAAAAAATAAACTTTCACAAAACTTGAAACCGAATTATTGGGGAGGGATTATTTTGTTCTCTTGTTTTTTCCTTTAAGGTTTACTGTGAAATCGAACCACAGCTTGGGGGCCCCTGGCACAACGTGTGATCAGCTGATTGCGACAGGCATGTAAAAAGTCCGTCAGCAGCCAATCACGTGCCCCGGACCACAGCAGTAGGTTGGGTCTGCCATCCAATGGACGCTGCAGGGAGCTGAACTAACCTAGAGGTAGCTTACTTGGTCCATGTGTGTGGGAGCTGAGGTGGGAGAGTGCTAGGATCTGCCACTTTTACTGTACAAACTCTGCCTGTTGAACAGGTGATGCAGGAGGTAAGTCTTAGATGCTTCCCCTCTAGTCTTCATAGCTGTTGAGCGCAACTGTGACCTACCACACTGTCTGAGATAAATAATTTGTGAGGCATAGTCCTGATTTTTTGTAACTTTATTCTATTAGATATAGTGGCCCCTCTCCGCGATTAACACTTCCTCCTCCCCATCCCATAGAAACTGCTTTTAAATGTTAAAACCTGGTTCTCTCATAAAAGCCTACCTGTACTGACTAGACCGTAAGCTTCATGGAATAGTACCCGTCTTATATATTTCTATGCACTGCATACGTCTCATAGCATTCTAGAAGTTACTAATAGCAGTAATTGTGGCAGCAGTGGGATCAAAGATAAGAAAAAGAAATCCCTAAAGGGTATATACCACAGAAAAGTACTATAATATCAGAGCAATGTACTCAAATTACAAAGTTAGAAATATTGTACATATTTATTAATTTAAAATTTGCAAAAATATCACAAAATTTTCATAGAATAGCATACACAGAACACCATACAAACCAGACAAGATATAACAACATATAACATATAACAAGCACTATCAGTGGGATCAATACATATAGGCTATCAATCATCAACCCCCCACCCACCCCCATAAACCAAGGACAGCAATTTCTTAGAGAAGGGTGGGATCACAAAACAAAACACTTTAACCTAATTTCTGCAATTTGCAGAGCCATGACTCCTTAAGTCTGGACACGCTCAACTTCCAGAATTTATTACCTTGCTATAAAACCAACAACAACAAAAAAAAGGCATCCGGGCTGGTTTTAAGGATCCTTGGATCTCTCCTAGGGGGACATCCTCTTGTGCAAGCCTTTTAGCATACCGTGAAATGTCACTGGCAGTTAACAAACAGAGCATTTACTATAAGAAGGCAAACTTTATTTCAAACAAAAAATTGATGGTTTTGCTCCTGTTGAGTCAGGAAGATCCCATGCCTCACTCCTGAGTAATGAGAATGAAGCTTCTGTTTCTGCACCACATATCAGACTAAAGCAAATCAGACTCTTACCCCAGGGTTTTAACACCGGATGACAGACCATATTTCTTCAGGGAATTATCTGGAAAAATACAATAAAATGTCCCATTAAAATAGTTTTATTCTCCATCATGCTACTTTTGGCATGAATGCCTGTACAGATCACTCTTGAATTGGTACTGAAAAACGAATGAAAATACCTGTAAGGTACAGATTTAAGTTCTAAACAAAATTAAAGAAAAAAATAAGTTACATTCCTGTAAATCAATCTGCTTGCACATTAAAAAAAAAAAAAAAATTTACCCAGCAGTTTCTGCTTCTTGGGGCTTCCAGCTTAACCATAAGCCTTCATTTCAATTCCTTGGATATTTCCCTTTTGTACATCAGTGCCCCTCCCCCTCCAGCTTAGAAAAACATGGCCATTGCAGTGATGGTCCATATGTGTGTGTAGCTTAGCTTTCTGCGGCACCAGATGAACTGTTAGTCTGAACATATTTCTTTTCCACCAGTTTGGGCAAAGATTTTCATTGGGATTTTAATATTTTGATCTTTTATACTGAACTACACGACTTTCTGACCCCTGGTGCAGGTGGAGACTCCAAAACACGGCCCATGTCGGGTCAATCATTAAAGTAGGATTACCCGGAACTTGGAAGGCCCTTTGTGCTTTTCTTTGAACATGTGGTAGGTGCCGTTTATAGAATTTATTTATTTATTCAATTTTCTATACTGTTCTCCCAGGGGAGCTCAGAACGGTTTTTACATGAATTTATTCAGGTACTCAAGCATTTTTCTCTGTCTGTCTTTGTGGGCTCACAATCTATCTAATATACCTGGGGAAATGGGGGGATTAAGTGACTTGCCCAGGGTCACAAGGAGCAGCGTGGGTTTGAGCCCACAACCTCTGGGTGCTGAGGCTGTAGCTCTAACCACTACGCCACACTAGAAATCAAAATGCTGTAAAGGTGAGCTAAGTATAGGACAATCAAGCCATTGTGACATCACTGATGAGGTTGGCTCTTAGGCATTGGTGGAATGAGGCATTATGATGTCACAATATCAGCTCTGGTTATCAGAGGCTGAAGCTTTTCACACTATTTATTTATTCAATTTTCTATACTGTTCTCCCAGGGGTGCTCAGCATGGTTTACATGAATTTATTCAGCTACTCAAGCATTTTCCCCTGCCTGTCCCCATGGGCTCACACACTATCTAATCAGAGTCTAAAAGATTTATGCAGATTTATCTATCTAATCAGAGCCTAAGATTTGTGCTTAGCAAGATGCACATATCCATAATAGACTGCTGGCACCCAATTACCGGTATTGTCAACCACCAAACACAAACTGCAGACTATGTACAGGATGCAGGCTTTGTTTATTATACTGATAATAAAAATGCAGTAGATATACAACCTTATTCACAACCAAGGAACCCTTGGTTGTGAATAAGGTTGTATATCTACTGCATTTTTATTATTAGGGGGTCCCTTGGTTGTGAATAAGGTTGTATATCTACTGCATTTTTATTATCGGGGGTCCCTTGGTTGTGAATAAGGTTGTATATCTACTGCATTTTTATTATCGGGGGGTCCCTTGGTTGTGAATAAGGTTGTATATCTACTGCATTTTTATTATCGGTATAATAAACAAAGCCTGCATCCTGTACATAGCCTGCAGTTTGTGTTTGGTGTTTTGCTTGCTGATTTTTGTACTGCAGATCTCGTTGGATCCACTTTTTGTATTACCCAATTATTGTCACCAAACTATGCTCACAAATTGGGTATGCAACTTTAAATGTAATATACAGAATTGGGGAGGGGGATGTGCATCAACACAAAGCGAATGCATTTTTAAGTTAAAACAAAGCTAATTCAACAACTACACTGCTATCGGCCTCTTTTACAAAGCCGAGCTAGCGGCTCTGCTGCGCTAATGGCCCTGAAGCCCATAGAGATTTAAAGGGCTTCGGGACCATTGCCATGCGGCTTTGTAAATGAGGCAGCATGTTTATTTTGTTTGATTTCCAGCATGAATTCTTTTCTTTTCTCTTCAAAGACACCTCACTGGTTCAAAATCTATTTTCCTTTTGTTTAGTTCTTACAGCTGAGCTGCCACTTTCCAGTACGTCCGCATTTTATCACAAATCTGCTTTTACTTATGTATTTGTATCCAACACTAATTAGTTATTGAGCCAAGTTTTAGAGCACACTATCTGTTTTAGATAGAGCTGGACTAACGGATCTTGCTTTCAGTAATATGAACTAGGGTACATTTAGCGCCACCTACTGGGAAGATTAATGTTCCCCCCCCCCTAAAAAAAGTGGTAAAAAGTAAGTTTCCTCTTACTGTCTTGCCAACAGTAGTGTAGTAAGGGAAGGGCAGTCTGTCACGGGCACCGTCTTGGTGGGGCATCAGCACCCATCCTCTTCTCTGCCCCCCCCCCCACGCCACGCATGTGCGCCCCTTCCCTCGCACCGCTTTAAATTTTCCAGCACGAGCAGCATCACAAACTTGTTGCCCGCGTTGGTGTCGGCTCTCTCTGATGTCATGTCCAAGTCCCGCACATAGGGAGCAATGTTGCAGGGAAAGCAGACGCAACGCGGGCAGCGAGTTTGTGATGCCGCTCACGCCGGGAAAATTAAAGAGGTACAGGGGACATATGCGTGGGAAGGGAGTCGGGAAGGAGCGGGAAGGCCGGAGAAGAGAGCGGGGTGGGGGTGGGGCGTCACCACCCCAGGTGCCACTCACCCTCACTGCGCCACAGCTTGCTGCCATGCTTCTGGCTCTCCTCTGGGAGACCACATTATAAGGGAACCAGCAGAACAGTGCTGACAGCCTAGATCAGACGTGGGCAACTCCGGTCCTCGAGGGCCGGAATCCAATCGGGTTTTCAGGATTGTCCCAATGAATATGCATTGAAAGCAGTGCATGCACATAGATCTCACGCGTATTCATTGGGGAAATCCTGAAAACCTGATTGGATTCTGGCCCTCAAGGACCAGAGTTGCCTATGTCTGTCCTAGATAGTCTTGCATCAACACCCTCCCCCCCCTTCGCATGAGAAAACTGCCATCTCTCGCACCCCCACCCAATCACTTCCAACTTTGCAAAGTAGAAAAGTTAAGATGCCCTTTCTCCCCTGCCCTCCTCTACAGGGTCCTCCCTCCACACAAATTTTGGTAATATGAGCCCTCAGGGGCTGGTTCTATGAATGGTGCCTATGTCGGACGCTGTTAGACTAACTGAAATTTGCACGCAACTTAGTTGGTTTTTAATGGGTTACATGATGTGGTAATTGACCGCACCATTAAAAACCATTAATTTAGGTTGCGAGCAGATATCTACATGGTGCCTAGCGATGACTATGTCCAGGCACTCTGCAACACCTAATGATGTGTATCTGAAAAGTAGGGCCTGGTAGACTTAGGCATCACCAGGCATCTGAGGTAGGAGCCAGTAAATATACGCACCGGTCCCTACCTCTAGGATTCCTAGTGACGCCTACCTTTGCTTAGGCGCTGCTAGGAGTGATTCTATACAGGACGCCTAGCAGTTGATTGACAACGGTGCCGACCAGAACCTAGAAGTTAGGTGCAGTTAGGCACTGTTTATAGAGTCAGGCCCTCACTGCCTATACAATGGGTGTTGGTATGTGCTCAAGTGATAATTCTTTTTAATGGCCACGCAATAATGCACAAGCAACCTTAGATATTTTTAGTTTTGACCCTAAAGACGATCAAAATTTTGCTCATAAAATCTGCGGACCATGCCAATGGTGTAAACAAGCTATAGTGGGCCCAGAATGGACCCATCCAGGTACGAAGAAGGTCTTTAAATTGAGGATGAATACCTCATGTGTGAGCAATCATGTAGTGTATATTATCCAATGCCTGTGTGATTTGGTATATGTAGGCAGAACAAGCAGGAAAATTAATGTTAGGCTTACTGAACACAAATCCAAAATTAACACCGGGAGTCTGGATGCACCCCTTGTCCAACACTGGCAAGCATTAAGGCATAAAATTACAGACCTGAAATGGAGAATTATAGACTATATCGAAGTAGGGTGGGAGGGTGGTAATTTTATAGAACGTCTAAATTTTAAAGAACAAAAATTGATCTTTTTACTAAATATTGTTAAACCATGGGGCTTCAATACTGAAGTGGAATGGATGACATTAGTTTAAATTTGTAACTAAAATAATTCCGTGTCTGCCCTGGAATCTGATTGGCTACGTGTGAATGAGATCATGACATAAAAAAAGCCACGGCCATGTATGCTGAGGAAACTGACGGTATAGCACTCATGAAACCGGCATTCGCAAAAATTGAAAGGAAACAAATGCTAGGAAGTTCTTCTTCACTCAGAGGGTGGTGGGCACCTGGAATGCGCTACAGAAGAGGTGGTAAGGCAGAGTACGATTTTGGGCTTCAAAATGGGATTAGATGATTTCCTGAAGGAAAAGGGGATTGAAGGGTATAGTTAGAGGGTTACCATACAGGATATTAAATGATTAGGGAATAGAATATTTGAGGTATAAGATCACTTACAGGTCATGGACCTGGGGGGGCCGTCGCGTGAGCGGACAGCTGGGCACAATGGACCCATGGTCTGACTCGGCAGAGGCCATGCTTATGTTCTTATAACTAAGGTATTCGAAAGAACACTACGGGTTTAAATATGTTGAAGTAAGTTTAGTAAGATTACCCTTATAGATTTAAAGTATATTTTAGCCTCACATGTCTTGTATGTTTTACCCTCACATTATTGTGAAATTAGGTTTTAGATTAGTTTGTAAAGTATGTCATATGTTTACACAACAAATGTGTTTTTATGTCATTTTTAACACGGTATTTGTTTCATTTATTAATACATGTCATTTTTATTGTTCATCGCCTAGCAAATTATATAGGCGATTCATCAAGACTTAATAAACTTGAAACTTGATGTTTCTGTGGGGTAGTCAAAAATACTTTTTAAGATTAGCTATGGCTGAGTTATATTTATTGATATATCTCTTTTCTATTGTCAGGGGAAATACCTTGATAAAGCCCCCTGGGCAAAACATAGCCTATGTTGGATAAAGAACCCCTGCTATGCTTCATGAAAGAGATGAGTATTAGAAATTATAAACATAGAGTTAAAGAAAAAAAGAATATATTATATATATATATAAAATTATAAAAAATAGACCGATGAAGATTTTGGTGCTAATGAATCTGTGAATGAAATCTACACAAAGCCTGCACCGCTGAGGTCTTAAAACATCTTAAGGTTGCTTGTGGGTTTTGATACTAGATAATAAAACCTTAGAAAAATATCACTTTACTGCCTAATATACTTGTGCATGTAATAATGCAACATTAGTACATGGCGATTAATATAACAAATAGAAAACCAGCCATTTTACAACTGCAGTAAAAATGACCTTTGTTGATTCTTAATTGGAAGTTTCTATACCACTACTAATGACTGTGGCGTCAATTCTGAGCGGTTTGCATGAGCTTCAGTAAAGGTGTTGCAATACATGAGCTTCATCAGGCTAAGGCCATTTGTTTTTTTGGCCACGTCTTCGTGAAAGGACCCCTTGATTCCTTATGTTCTTAATCATTACTCACTCTTTCATCTCTATCTCAAATTCATTTGGATACAACTTAGGAAATAGGCTTTCAGCTATTTGGGACCATCCATCTTGCTACTAGTTAATTAATTTTTTTTATCTACTTTCCAGCCTATAGAGATTTTGTCTTCTTCCCTTTCCTCATGCATTTCCTTCCCTTGTTTTCTGACCAATTTTCCTCTCTATCACCCTTCCCTCTTTTCCTATTTGTTCTCCCAATAGTTTTTATTGTAACTCATCTTGATGTGCTGTGCATGACTGGGGTGTATCAAGATCATGTTAGTAAATAAATAAATAAATAAAACAAATAACCAAAACTAGGGTACATACATAAGAACATAAGAACATAAGAACTGCCATCACCGGATCAGACCCATGGTCCATCGAGTCCGGCGATCCGCACACGCGGAGGCCCAGTCAGGTATACACCTGATGTAGTTTTACCACCCATATCCCTCTATGCCTCTCATAAGGAGATGTGCATCTAATTTGCCTTTGAATCCTAGCATAGTGGATTCCTTAATAACCTCCTGTGGAAGAGCATTCCAGGCGTTCACCACTCGCTGCGTAAAGCAGAACCTCCTGACATTTGTCCTGGACTTGTCCCCCCTTAGCTTTAAACCATGTCCTCTTGTCCGTGTCACGTTGGACAGTGTAAATAATTTGTTTTTCTGCTCTATTTTATCGATGTCTTTCAGTATTTTGAACGTCTCTATCATGTCCCCTCGCAGCCTCCTCTTCTCAAGGGAGAACAGTCCTAGTTTCCTGAGTCGTTCCTCATATTCCAAGTTCTCCATACCTCTTATTAGCTTCGTTGCTCGTCTCTGCACCCTCTCCAGCAGTTTTATATCCCTCTTTAGTTTGGGAGACCAATGTTGGACACAGTATTCCAAGTGTGGTCTGACCATTGCTCTATAAAGCGGCATTATGACTTTCTCCGATCTGCTCGTGATTCCTTTCTTTATCATTCCTAACATTCTGTTCGCTTTCTTTGCCGCTGCCGCACATTGTGCCGACGGCTTCAGGGTCCTATTTATCAGTACACCCAGGTCCCTTTCTTGTTCGCTCTTACCCAGAGTTGCTCCTGACATTCTATACTCGTGTTCCTTATTCTTACTGCCTAAATGCATTACTTTGCATTTCTCCACGTTGAACTTCATCTGCCATTTCTCTGCCCATTTCTCTAACTGATACAAGTCGCTCTGGAGTTCTTCGCTATCTTTCTGCGTTCTGATTGTCCGGCATAGCTTTGTGTCGTCTGCAAACTTAATGATCTCACTGGATATTCCGTCTTCAAGGTCATTGATATAAATGTTAAATAGGATCGGCCCAAGTACCGAGCCCTGGGGCACACCACTAGTCACTTTCTCCCAGTCTGAGAACTTCCCATTTATGCCCACTTTCTGCTTCCTGTTTTCCAGCCATTTGCCTATCCACCTGTGTATATCTCCCTCTATTCCATGGCATTGTAGTTTCCTGAGAAGTCTTTCATGCGGAACTTTGTCGAATGCCTTCTGGAAGTCCAAATATATTATGTCCACCGGCATTCCACTATCAATTTGCTTGTTCACGGTCTCAAAAAATTGAAGCAAATTCGTTAAACATGATTTCCCTTTCCTGAACCCATGTTGACTGGGTTTCAGCAATTCGTGTATATCTAAGTGCCGGACTATGCTATCCTTGATCAGTGCTTCAACCATCTTTCCAGGGACAGACGTAAGGCTCACAGGTCTGTAGTTGCCCGGTTCTCCTCTTGATCCCTTTTTGAAAATTGGCGTGACGTTCGCTATCTTCCAGTCATCTGGTATCTGTCCAGTTCTGATTGTCAGATTGGCGAGTTTTTGCAATAACTCTCCGATTTCAACCTTCAATTCCTTTAAGACTCTCGGGTGAATTCCATCCGGTCCAGGGGATTTGTCACTTTTAAGTTTGTCGATCTGGTAGTATATCTGGTCCAAATCTACTTCAACTGTGGTGAGGATGTCTTCTATTACTCCACTAAACACTTTCACAGTTTCTGGTATTTTTGCGGTATCCTCCTCCGTAAAGACGGACGCAAAGAAGGAATTTAGTTTGTCCGCAATTTGTTTATCTTCCTTAATGTACCCTTTTCTTCCCTGATCGTCCAGGGGTCCCACCGCCTCTTTTGCGGGTTTTTTTCCTTTCACATATCTAAAGAAGGGCTTGAAGTTTTTGGCCTCTTGCGCTATTTTTTCTTCATAGTCCTTTTTGGCATCCCTCACCGCCCTGTGACATTTCTTCTGATCATCTTTATGTTTGTTCCATGCTTCGGTTGTTTTCATGTGTTTCCATTTTTTGAAAGAGTCCTTCTTTTCTTGTATGGTTTCCCTCACCTGTCTGGTAAGCCATGCTGGTTCTCCCTTACCCTTTGTTCTCCTTTCTTTGGAGATCCTCGGAATGTATAGGTTTTGTGCTTCTGTGATAGTAGTTTTCAGTAGGGACCATGCCTGCTCTACTGTTTCAAGTTTATCCACCTTTTTTTTGAGTCGTTTTTCACCATGGCTCTCATGCAATCGTATTTGCCCTTTTTAAAGTTAAAGGTTTTGGTTAAGGTTTTGGCACTTTTTCTATTCCCGATGTCAAGCTTAAAGATGATCACATTGTGATCGCTCGTCCCCAGCGGTGCCGTAACTTCTACTTCTTTTGTCGGTCCCGTGAGGCCATTTAGCACCAAGTCCAGGGTGGCGTTGCCTCTTGTCGGCTCTTTTACCATTTGTTCCAGGAAGCATGCAATAGTAGCAAGTTAATGGAGTTTAGAGTCAAGTCCAGGAGATTAGTATCAATGTACAGTATGTACACTAGAGAATGACACAGTAACAAAATTCATCACCACTCCTGTCCCTGCGGATAACTGCGGGAAATAATCCCATGTCATTTTCTAGTGTCTATTTCGACCTCGATCCTTCTATACCAGCATTGGTCAGTGGTTGTGGCCATTCATACTCTGATTCTTCTGTGAGCCAAGGATAATGAAGCCATTGTGACATCACTGATGTGATTGGCTCTTAGGCACTGGTGGAATGAAGCATTATGACATCACAATATCTGCTCTGGATACCAGAGACTGTCATTCTCAACCTCAGTCCTTCTACGCCAGCATTCTTCAAAGCAAAGCTTGAGGGTCAGTGGTTGTGGCCATTCATACTCTGATTCTTCTCTCTCTCCTTAAAGAATGACATGAAGATTGTTTCCCGCGGTTATCCGCGGGGACGGGAACGGTGATGAATTTTGTCACCGTGTCATTCTCTAATGTACACTTTATGCTAGGGTAGTACCCAGTGTGAACACAGCAAGGAGTAAAGCCAGATTAACTAATCCAAAGATTAATAGTGGACTATTTAGCCCTGAAGAGAACAGGTTTAAGTGCAAAACACCTGTCTGTAAATACTAAGACAGGCGTGCTAGCAAGTTCCAGCATGGATGGGAAGAGGGTTTTGTTTTTTTTTGTCATTTCTCTTCTTGTCTTTGGCCTTTTATTGCTCTTGTTTTAAAATCATATAGCAAGACGATCAGTTCTTACCGCTAGCTTTAATCTTGGGAAAATGTAAACCAGATGAAAGATTTAGAATTTATAATGGCAACCAGCTTCGAAGTGTTTACTTTAAACAGTAAGGTGAACTTACCACAGTACAGTCAGTGTTCAAGAGGAGTCAAATAGTGGGAAAGCCTGGGATTAATATGCTTTAAAAGAGAGCGATAGAAGCAGGAATGCACACATCTAAATGGGAGACAGGATCGTGGCCACGGGAAGGAGTCTCTTAAATTGCTTTGAATGTTGACTTGTCAGTTTAGAAAACTATTCTTCTTCATTCTAGCAAATTTGTACCGAGATCTTTCTCTACCAAAACACTATCCAGCCAGCTGTAGTCCTCTATCCTATCAGAAAACTATCAGCTGCCTTATTTTCCTAGTAGGGCTCAAGAATCGAATTCTATTAGCACAAATATAGATAATTTGTATTTCTTGAGAAACAAATTTTTGAAACTCAAGATCCAAGTTTGACAATGACCGGTTTTGATGAAGAATCCTTCAAGAGTTTTCATGTGATGATTGGCCAAGGGCACCACTTTTGCCACTGAATGAATTTGTTAATTTATGCATGCAGTTGCCAGTAGTTGGCGCTAGGTGTCACTGTGTGGTAGATCTTACAAAACAAACCAACCCAAAACACTATAATTTTTCTCTCAAGGAGCCTTACAGAAGTGACTAAAATGTCAAAAGGATTCTCAGATGAGAGATGTTATATGACCGAGGTTCATGGGAATATTCAAAGGTTTATGATCCATTAATGACACTTGAGAACCTTAAACAGTAGATCTACACCTTTCCAAAATCTGCAAGAAGCCATCTAAGAAAGGAAACAGAAGAGTCTTCTGTTATTAGAAAACATATTTATATGGCTTACTATTTTGTCCAAGAACGTACAGTATGTTTTCTACATTAAGGACTCCTTTTACTAAGCTGCGCTAACACCAGCATTAGTTCTTGGCGCATAGCATGGAGTTAGTGTGTGCGGTAATGCAGCGTGCGGTAAAAACGCTAGCGCACCTTAGTAAAAGGAGCCCTAAGTAATCTAGGAAGATATTTTGTCCATCATATAAATTCATTTTAGAGCTAGGGAATAAGGAACCTGACAACCCTCCTCAAAAGAATTCCATTTTTGAGAGTGAAATTTCATCAAATGTGCTGGTAATCTCTTCCTACTGAGCCGCTACCCATTCGGGGAACCTAGAGTTAATATTGAAACCCAATGGATCCAAACCAATGAAGAACGGGGCGGGGCCAGGTGTCCTCTTTTATTCAAAGAGGAAATCTGGCAACCTTAGTTATGTAGCTAATGATGTTATCCAGCACTGGATTACAGATCTCTATATATCAGGGGTGTAAGCAGACCTGCTATTTTAGGTAGGTCCAGAGTTAACTTGGGTGGACTCTTCAACCTCCCCTGCCTTTCCCACTCAATCTCCCCCGCCCTGCCCACTCCTGACCCTCTGCCCCACAGTTATATTACCCTCCCTTCTGCCCCCATATCTAACACCATTCCCTCTTTTTTCCCTCCCATTCCCTCTTTATTCTCTCCCATCCCCTCTGTCCCTGGTCCCAACATATCTGCATCTTTCCCTCCCCCCAACTCGTGGCCGAGTAACTCCTCCTCTCTCTAAAACCCCATACCTCTGTGGTGTACCACAGAAGTTTCTCTGGCAGAAGCAGTAATCCTTATTTGTTGCCTGTGCTAACCCCACAGGTTTCCCTCTGCCACATCCTGCCAGTGAGGTAACAGGAAATGACATCAGCAAGGATGGGATGTGGCAAAGGGAAGCCTACAGGGCTGGCACAGGCAGCAAATAGGAATTAATGCTACTACTGCTACTAGAGATGCCTAAAGATACATTGGGGAGGGAAATGGGGTTCAAAGAGAAGGGCAGTTGCTAAGGCACCGGGGTAGAAAAGGGATAGATGGGAATGAAGTCCTGTCACTGGGTAGGCCTGAATCAAGAATGGTTTGGCCTGTACCCACCCAGGCCCACTGGTACCTATGCTACCGCTATACTGTATATCTGCATACAGTATCTGGATATTCATTTGGATCGTGACACGGAATATTGCTGCTAGCCTGATAATTTCAGGATCTACTCTTAGCACTATTCCAACAGTGCCAGAGTGGTCTGTGATGATTTTCAGTGGCACAGTCTGGATAAATCAACAAATGGCCCCAGTCACCAGCACTTATCGCTACCTAGTATAATCAATTTGTATGGTGTAATTACTATCTTTTATAAGTTTTCATAGGGCTGTATTTTGCTATCTAGCATTTTATTCGGAACTGTGTTATTTTCATTTATAATAATTGTTACATGGCTTTGTATTTCTAATTGCCTGGTGTCATTATTATTGTGTAAACCGCCATGAACTGACGGTTTGGCGGTATATAAAAATAAACTATTATTATTTATAGGGCACCAATATCAGCGCCTGCGTACAAAGCGGCCGCCGATCGCGTGTCAATCACGCGACGGCGCCCTATAGAGAATCATGCCTCCATGAAAGATACATTTACGGCGCCTATCTTTATCGTGAATCGCACCTACGTAGGTGCTTTAGGCCCCCCTAATGCCACTTCCGGCATCAGCCACGCCCACAGTGACGTTTGGCGGCCTAAAGCGCTTACATAGGCATGATTCCAGCACGTATTATTTAGGCACTTTAATGGTGCCGTTTTTTTGACGTTTTAAACAGCGTTTGTTAATTAACTTAGGCGCTGGTAGGATGCCTAAGGGGGCCTAACTTTAGGCGCTGTTTCTAGAATTTCCCTCTAAGTGCTTTTAAATATTGAGCCTATGGATTCTGTATATGCACAAAGTTTCTCTGTCTAGAGCAGGGGTGTCAAAGTCCCTCCTTGAGGGCCGCAATAATCCAGTCGGGTTTTCAGGATTTCCCCAATGAATATGCATGAGATCTATTAGCATACCATGAAAGCAGTGCACGCAAATAGATCTCAGGCATATTCAATGGGGAAATCCTGAAAACCCGACTGGATTGCGGCCCTCGAGGAGGGACTTTGACACCCCTGGTCCAGAGTGAAGGGTAGGGTCAGGAAAAGACACCTACACTTAGGCGCTCCTTTTACTAAGGTGCGCTAGCGTTTTTAGCGCAAGCAGGAAAATTACCGCACGCTACGCTTCTAGAACTAACGCCAGCTTGATGCTGGCATTAAGGTCTAGCGTGCAGGGGAAATGTAGCGTGCGCTATTCCGCGCGTTAAAGCCCTAGCGCACATTTTGTAAAAGGAGCCCTTAGCCACAGAGATAAGCAAGCCTAACTGATTTAGGTGCCTAACTTAATTTTTTAAAATTTTTTAATTGCCTCAAATCGGCAATGATAATTGAAAGTGCTATTAAAAACCAATTATAAACCATTAATATTAATTAGCCGGTGGCACCTAACTCAGTAGGCACCTACCACTTTGAGAAATGCATCTGCACCGAAGCACCCACACAGCACGTAGGCAGATTTAGGAGCGGATTCGTGGTGGACTTTGGGCCTGGACCGAGTCAGGCACCAATAGCTGCCTACTTTAGGTGCACTCATTTAGACCTAGAAAACTCTGGCCTAAATGGCAGTGCGCCGATGGATTTAACACAGGGGTCTAAAAGTCCCTCCTTGAGGGCCGCAATCCATTCGGGTTTTCAGGATTTCCCCAATGAATATGCATGAGATCTATGTGCATGCACTGCTTTCAATGCATTGTCATTGGGGAAATCCTGAAAACCCGACTGGACTGCGGCCCTCAAGGAGGGACTTTGAGATCCCTGATTTAACACCTACCGGTGGCCTAAGGCTGCTTAGGTGCTGCTAAGCATGATTCTTTAAAAGGCGTATAGCAGCCGAACAGCGCCTAAAAAGTGCCGTTTATAGAATCAGGGTCATATTTTATAAGATATATAAATGTGTAAAATAAACTGGGAAATTTGTGCAAACCTCGGGGCAGATGTAAATGTTGCCCTGTGTGTATTCTTTGTGGGGCAATTTTTAAAGGGGCAAAAACACACATAGTTCGCCTTTTCGAAATTGATATAAGTTATAGAAACATAGAAAGATGACGGCAGATAAGGGCTACAGCCCATCAAGTCTGCCCACACTATTGACCCTCCCTATTAAGTCTAATGAGCCCCTTAAGTATAATTGTAATTATACTGCCACTCTACTGACCCGCTCTTTCAAGTCTGTAACCTAGTGACCCTATCCCTTGGCATGACCCTCGTAGGGATCCCACATAGGTATCCCAGTTATTCTTGAAGTCTGAGACGCTGCGTGCCTCGATCACCTGCACTGGAAGCTTGTTCCAATGCTCAATCACTCTCTCCGTGAAGAAGTACTATCTGCCACACATGGTGGGCAGCCTATTACAGAATTACTTTCTAAGACTGGGGGGGGGGGGGGGAGGTTCTCAACCCAGTCCTCAGGACACCCCGAAACCAGTCTGGTTTTCAAGATATCCGCAAACGGGGAAGAAAACTAGCAGTCGCTGCGGCGACGGGGACGGTGAATGGGTCTTGTCCCCGCAGTGAGGCATGAAGGATCGCGCGGTCCCCGCAGCTCACACCCGCCTGCCCAATCGATTCTAGTGTTTAGCCAGCTCTCTCTCTTCTCCTCACCTTAGTTTGTAGATTTTCTTTTTCGGCGACCCGCACGCTATCAGAGAGCCGCGCACCCGCTGCTGCTCAGTTTCGATCTTCTGCTCTGACGCAACCGGAAACAGGGAGTTGCAGCAGAGCAGAAGATTGAACACTGAGCAGCCGCGCGTGTGCGGCTCTTTGGGAAAGCGTGCAGGTCGCTGAAAAAGAAAGCCTGCAAATTAAGGTGAGGAGAAGGGAGAGAGCTGGCTAAACACTAGGATCGATTGGGCAGGCGGGTGGGGGCTGCGAGGACCGTGCGATCGCTAGTGTTCCCGGCTCAGACTGTAAGGAGGGAGTGAAAGGGAAAAGGATTCTGGGCCAAGGTGATGAAAACAGAAAGAAAAACCCACAGCAGAAAAAAGGGAAGGACAGGCAGGTGAGCCAGATGCTAGAAGCAGGGGGGGGGGAAGAAAGAGGGAAAAAAGCTAGATGGGGTTGAAAAGAAGAGACACACTGGTATGGAAGAGGAAGATAGGGGAAATCTGGACACAGGAAGGTAACAGAAAGAGGGGAAATTATGTGCATGGGGCATAGGGACAGAGACAAAAAGGGGACATGCCATGGGGATGGAATATGGACACAGGGGGGGGGCAATGGCAGATACATAGGGGAGATATTAGAAAAGTATATAAAATCGTACCCGTTTGAGGCTTTTATGTATGCAGCGGTGACGGTGACGGGGCGGTGAATGGGGTTGCAGTGGCGGTGACGGGGCGGTGAATGGGGTGGCAGTGGCGGTGACGGGGCGGTGAAGGGAATGGCGGTGACGGGGCGGTGCAGAGGATGGTGAGACGGGGACGGGGCGGTGACGGGGACCAATTTTTTCACCGTGTCATTCTCTAATCCACATGCACTGCCTCCACAAATCGGTCTCATGCATATTCATTACGGGTATCTTACGGTAGCAGATGACAGCAGATAAAAACCTGCATGGTCTATCCAGTCTGACTAATAAGATAAACTCATAGCATGTGATGCACGGTAACACATATATTCTTGATCTGTCCTTACAATTTTCATGGCACAGGCCATAGAGGTCTGCCCCGGCCCTGAATATACGCCCCAACTACTGGAGTTGCCATGGAAACCCACTGCAGCCCTCCTAGATGTGTCTAACTATATCAGGGCACAGAACATAGACGTCTGTCTGGCACTGGCCTTTTTTCCCCCCAATTGCTGGAGCTACCATCTAAGCACTACTAAATTTCGGTTTGTTTCCCATTTTCTTTCCACATAGGAATCCTTTGCATTACTGCATTCTGTTACCATTTCCACTGTCTCCAACATGTCCTGAAGACTGGGTTAAGAAACTGTGCCCTAAGGGAATAATTTTGCAATGGATGCCTAGGCAGGGAAGGCACATAAGTGCATATGTGGTGCCTGCTTTAAATAAAAGGGTAAAAAACATACACATATATAAATCGGCATCACTGAATGCTACCACACAAAATTACGTCTGCTCCGAGGAAGAAATAACTTGGTGTTTTCTGGTATGTGCTATCACGAAGGAAAGAGCACTCTATTGGGTAGGTCCAAATCTTTGGAATAAGCTACCCAAAAATATTTAAAAATAATAATAATTTAACACCCCTCCCCCTTTTATAAACTCGCGTTAGTGTTTTTTATGGCGGGCTGCGGGGGTAAACACTCCCACGCTCACAGAATTCCTATGAGTATTGGAGTTTTTACCACCATGACCTGCAATAAAAAACCTTAACGCAGCTTCATAAAAGGGGGGGAGGAGGGTTAAAGTTTTATTGTAAATGCACTTCTCCAAAGTACTGTGTTTCCCCAAAAATAAATATTAATTTTGGGCCCAAAAAAGGCACTAGGTTTTATTTTTTTCCATGTACAATGATTATCTCTCCCTTCTTCTCCTCCACCCCAATTCTTCCTATTTCCTTTCTCTCCCCCACATGTGCAGCATCTTTCCTCCCCTCTCACCCATCCCCTCGTGCAGGATCTTTCTATCCCTCCCCCCTCCCTCCCATCTCCTTGTGTAGCAGAACTCTTGCAGCTTCTATCCCTCCCTCCTTCCCATACCTTGTGCAGAACCCTTGCAGCTTATATACCTCCCTTCCTCCACATTCCCCCATGGAGCATTTTTTAATCACTCCCATCCCCCCGCCACTGCGCACCTTCCCTCTCCCTGCTGACTCTTTCATCTCTCTCACCCATCTGAACCCCGACCGCGAGGCTGAAATACAGTACCTTATAACAAACCGCATCTTCAGCAGCACAGGCCCCATTGCGGCTTTCTAACGCGATGGAGCCTGTGCTGCTGACGATACGGTTTGTTATAAGGTACTTCGGTCTCGCAGTCGGGGTTCAGATGGGTGGAAGAGATGGAAGGGTCACTGGGGGAGTGCTGTTGCCCCCGGCAATTAGGGCTTATTTTCAGGGTAGGGCTTATATTAAGATCTACCTCAAAAATTATGCTAGGGCTTATTTTCAGGGTAGGTCTTATTTGAGGATAAGAGAAAGAAAGAAAAATTAATTTTATTATTTAAGATTTTAGATGATTTATGGGTTTTTGTGTATATATTAAGTACGTTTCAGAGGATGGATGCCTTTGATAATGATTGTGATAGGTCTTTCTGATTTATGAAGTGGAGTTCTATTTTTTTTTTTTTATTTGCTCTTCGTAAACCGCCCCAAACTGATAAGGCTGGGCTGTATATCAAGGTTTTGTGTTTTTTTTTGTTTTTTTTTTTAAATAAACCATAAAAAGTGTTGCTTAAGTGTGTATTTTAAAAGATACAAGCATAACTAATCCCATCTCTGCTCTGCTTGCTCTTCACCCTCAAAGGCAGGCACTATAGTTTCAATACTATAAATGGGAGCCATAAATTAGGCAAAGCAAAATTGCAGAAGAGCTGGTACCCCACTATAAGCATCTACAGCTCACTCTTTTTTTGTTTGATAACCCTGAATCATAAATTAGGAACCACATAAAAAGCTGCATTTATCGCCAATTCTGTGATGATGCTTAGTTGCACCTAAGCCAGTGGTCTTCATTAATATTTTTAGCTGGGGCCGCTTTGGGTTCTAATGAGCTGGAGAGCCACCAAAAAGCACCATGATGCTGACCAGTATGTGTCATTCACACCAATCATTACATTACATTAGTGATTTTTATTCTGCCATTACCTTGCGGTTCAAGGTGGACTACAGAAGAGGATTTCTGGACATGTCCAGAGGTGTTAACAGAGCAGAGTGGGTTGCTTCAGAGGACTGAAATGTTTCATACGGTGTTAGTTAGTCTTCATGGATTTCTTGAATAGCAGGGTTTTTATTTTTTTTCTGAAAGTTTTATAGTCTGGGGTCGCGATTAGTAGATTGGAGAGTTGGTGGTCTAGTTTTGCTGCCACTTTTAAACTTCATGGTGGGGGAGGACAGTATCCTGAAGGTTGTGAGTTTTTCCAAATACTGTATAATTCTTTTGACTATATTTTATGCATGTTATCCTGTAACCCATTCTGAGCTCTTTGAGGATAGAACAAGAATTAAATAAATCAATCTATTGTCCATTTTGTCTACTGAGAAATGCCTTGTCCTTCGAGCATGCTGGCTCTTTCCCCCACCCACACACACTTTCACCTTTCTCTCTTGAGCCTGGGTAGAGAGGCAGAGCAGCTAAAGAAAAACCCAGCAAGAAAATGGGGTTCACATCAGAGATCTCCAGAGGCCGCTATTGGCCCCTAGGCCTTGCATTGAAAAACATTGACCTAAGCTGTTATACTGCAGAATACAGGCTAAGATGGACCTGGCACAGCAAAATATAGGCATGGTCACTTATGTCAACACAATGGCAAGCAAGCCTAAAGTGCGCCATACCATGCACACAATTTATATTATTCTAAAAGTTGAATATGTCACTAGGCAAAACATGGATGAATGCCTATGCTCCACTCATATGAACAACCCCATGCAATTGTAAACTAAATGCTGGATTCTATAAATGGCACTCAAAAATGGGCACCGGAAAAGACTAGTGCTAAAGGCATATGTCCTAACTTTGGGTGCCATACTTATCCTGAAAGCTGGTATAAAAGCTCCAAGTCGGGTGCACTGACCCCATTGTTCAATAACAACTCATGCAACTTATTTCTTCACACAGCGTGTAATTAAACTCTGGAATTCATTATGGTGAAATCAGTTAGCTTAGCGGGGTTTAAAAAAGGTTTGGATAAATTCCTAAAAGGGAAGTCCATAGGCCATTATTAAGATGGCTTGGGGAAATCCGCTGCTTATTCCTGGGATAAGCAGCATAACATCTGTTCTATTACTTGGGATCTAGCTAGACACTTGGGACCTGGGTTGGTCACTATTGGAAACAGGATTCTGGGCTTGATGGTTCGGTCTGTCCCAGTATGGCAATTCTTATGTTCTTTTGTGAGCCAAGCATAGGACAATCAAGCCATTGTGACATCACTGATGAGTTTGGCTCTTAGACACTGGTGGAATGAGACATTATGACATCACAATCTCAGCTCTAGAATGTTGTTACTCTTTGGGTTTCTGCCAGGTATTTGGGTTGGCCATTCTTGGAAACAGGCTTGATGGACCATCTTTCTGTCCCAGTATGGCAATTCTTATGTTCTTAACAGTTCAGATTGCTCCTAAGATGCCCATGCCCCTCCCATGAGCATGCCCCCTTTTGAGTTGCGTGCTATGGGATTTGGATACCCAGTGCTATAGAATAATATGCAGCCAGGTGAGTGTACACATCTCAATTGGTGCCAATTAATGGAAATTTTTTTTGCTAGTGTCCAGTTATTGCTTTTTAATGGCTCATTTGCCAATTAAGATGTGTGCACACCTTGGAAACATGTTCAAATTTGGGTGCTATATATAGAATCCAAGGGTGTTGAACTTGAGCACACATTTTATAGAATAACACAAGTTTCAAGTTTATTCACATTATTTGATTGAACGCTTTACCAAGTTACAAAGCGTTGTACAAAAGGTAAAAATATGATTTCAGAGAAATCACATATACATAATTCGTTACCAGACCTACTTGGGTATTTGCTTTTTAAAGCCAAGGGAAACAGTAGGAAAGAGAGGAGGAAATACCTAGCGTCTACGCATGTAATTGCCAACTATTGGTGCCTATCACATCTGTAAGTGCTATGGCACCTAAATTTAAGCACATCTCATAAGAATCGTCCTTCAGGTCTTCCCAGAAGCTACTTTTATGCATGAAGACACTTGAGACAATTTTGCGTTAGTATTTTCTAATTATGCTTTTTGTTGCAATCCAACCCGAATTTCAGCTGTTGGATTGGCAGAATACAAATAAGCACCTACTTGAGTATACAAAAATGCGGATCTAACGTCCAAGTGTCTCATAAAATAACCCCCCCACACACACACACACACAACTGTGTAACAAAGCTTCCTTTTACCATACAAGAAAGATGTCAAGGATCTTGATGTTTATCATCAGAAGCACATGTCAAGGTTGACTTACTGATTGTAGTTAGGCTTTCAAAGGAAACTCCTCAAAAACAGGCCACAGTCCAATCTTTGCCTTGTGAAGGTGAAAGGAAGCAGAGAAGATAAAAGGATAAAAGGCCAGAGATCGAAATAATATAACAGGGTCTGGAGGTACAGAACAGATTGTCTGTGGCAGTCATGTGGATGTGATTACTGTACAGTATGTAACTCTTGAGTTGGATAGGGTAGAAATTGAGTGATTGTGGCAGAATGCAGCATAGAGACAGGAACTAATTATCCGAGTCAGAAAATCAAAGGAACAGAGGAGATTCCTGAGACAAACACCAGGAACAGGCATTGGGGAAGGGGAGGGGGGGGGAAGGGAGGGTTTTTCCTTTTTGCTTAGCTAAGATGAAGAGGCTCTTTTAAAACACTGAACAAGAACCATACCTTCTACCGTAAGCTCCACAGTCACCTGTCGCCCACCGCCATCATTAGTGGCTTCACAGGTGTACTTCCCACCGTCTTCTGCTTGTACACTGTTAATCACCAAGCTGAAAAGCCCTCGAATACTTTGATCCAACCTGTAACGCTCTCTCTCCGTCAGCGGCTCACCATTTCTGTGCCATGTGATGCGAGGTTCTGGATAGCCTCGGACCTGAAAAGAAATAAATGTAAGCACGCTCTTAAAAAAAATTTGGCAAAGTTAATAAATTATGTTATCAGGGGAAAAAATATGAAAATTAAGAAAACAAAACAAAAATGAAGCCGATATTGGTGCATAATGCAATGGAATGTTTTGGTTTTTAAAAAAAACAAACAAAAAAAACAATGGTTAATATATAAAGTTGACTGATAGAGGGAAAAAAATGCATTGCAAACACTGTGAGCTAATGAAATGGAAAAAATGAGACCTACTGTACAACTGCTAAAGTCATAATGTTGTGAAGGGAGGCCATTACCACTTTTCCACTACAATTAACCGAAATATTAATCATACCCTTTTTCATCCCAGATTCCATAGTCAGTGAAAGAAATCCAGTCAAAAGTACAGGAACCCTGTTTCCACAGCTGAGAAAGATAAACAGACAGCTATGAAACTGAATAGATTTATAGTATGTTTGTTGGTGCACAATGAATTGCCTTTCCTCAGAGGAATAACAAGGTGATGTACAATAAATTAAAATATAACAGGAGGAAAGAATGCCATAACAGTACAGAACAGTAGGCAGTGAAGGAAGGGGAGAAGGGAAGGAAAGTAATTAGGATTGCATAATCAGTGGATCCTCTGACCATTGTCTGAAATAAGGTTAATCGAGTCAGCTTTCTGGAAGAAATAGATTTTGAGTAGGCTCTTAAATTTGGGGTATTTTCCCCTCTTTATCTGTATGCTCCTGCTGAAATCCTACCATTTTTTTTATTTATTTAAGAAAATAACTCTTACCCCCAATTTTACTAATGCATAGCGCGGGTTTTAGTGCCGGCACTGGGGCAGTTACCGCAGGGCAGATGCTAGGGAGGAGACCCCAACGCTTGCTTGCAGGCTGTCCCTCTTTCAACTTCAGGCAAGTCTGGGCTATCAGTAAGATGGGGGCCCAGAGCAAATGCCCTGTTTGCTCATCCCTAACATCAGCCCTAGTCTCCCCCCTCCCCCAAGTAGCTGACAACAGGGGGAAAAAAACCCCAACCCTTTAAGCTCTGCCCCATTATTTCTGTACAAACTGCACAGATATATCCCAGCTGCCAGCCTGCTTGTAAGATTTCACAGCTTTTAAAATACGGTCAGCGGGAGAGATATCCAACCAACAACCCCCTCCCCCCAGCAGCAGGCGAGATGCCTACTCTCCCCCACAGGCAAGTGACCCCCTCTCCCCCATCTCCGTTGCCCCCTCCCTCCTCCTTACCTCAAAATAGGTGACCCTGTGTCATCTAAAATGGGCCTTCCCCTCCCCGGTGCATCTTAGGAGCACCGGGGAGGGCCCTGAGGCTCTGATCGGGGCCTTATACAACTTGGGCCAATCAGAGCCTCAGGCCTCTCCCCAGATGCACTGGGAAGGGGCCTAAGGCTCTAATTGGACTGGACACACCATAGGAGGGGCCTTAGGTGTCTTAGGACCCTTCCTGATGCATCCGAGGAGGGGCCTGAAGCTCTATTTGGCCCAGGTTGTATAAAGCCCCTCCCATGGGAGGGGCCTTAAACAACTTGGGCAAATCAGAGCCTCAGGCTCCTCCTTGGTGCATCCCAAGATGCACCAGGGAGGGGAAGGCCCATTTTAGACGACGAAGGCAGCTGGGAGGAGGGGGTTTGCGTCCCTCCAGGTCTTCTATTTTGAGGTAAGGGGGAGGGGACGGTGAATAAGGGGAGGAGGGTCACTTGCCAGCAGGGTAGAGTGGGCATCTCTCCCGCTGCAGGGGGGAGGAGGTTGAGTTGGGTTGCGGTAGGGATTTTAGGGCAGCGGGAGAGTGTGTGCATCTCTCCCGCTGCAGGTGGGCTTGCTGCTGGGATTTTAGGACAGTAGGAGAGTGTGGGCATCTCTTCCGCTGCAAGGGGGGGGGGGTCGCCGCTTTTTGAAAATGACTCAGTATTTTTATAGAATCTACCGGAGGTCCTCATCCAATGTTGAAGATGACATTTGCATGTCAGTGTCGAAGATTGCTAGAAACCTCGCTAAAGACAGAGATAATCCATTTTGATAATCTGCCGCTAAACCGCATACAGGCGAAACCACCAGAAACAGTTTAGCGATGGCGTTAAAGTTTTGAGAATCTGGGCCTCTGTTCTCAACAAACAGAACCCCATTACCATCTTTGGGGAGGGATGTAGTTATCAAGGTGCATTAGGGCCAATCTGCACTTGTCAAAGGGCTCTAAAGCTGACTGCTGTGACATAGAGGGACATTTTCAATATGATGTCTAAATCCAAGTGAAAAACATCCAAATGTCCAGTAGTGAACATGACCATTTTCAAAACAGGAAAACATCTATCTTTTTGTTTCTAAAATGAGAGTACACTTCAAATTTTACTGCCTGCTATTTTTTAAAGCAATAAACTGAGACAGCCCAGCCTATTGGAACAATCGACTAATTAAATCCACCTCAACCAGACATAGGAGAACCCACGCACCATTCACACACCCTCCAACCAAAAACGTCAAATGAAAAAAACTATACGACAACCTCCTAGCAACTCGAGCTGCAACACTTGACATCCAACTCTACAATCTATTCACCTTGACCAGACTACAAAACCTTAAAAAAAGAAATAAAAACCCCTCTATTCAAAAAACACATAAAACCGAACTAACACAATCAGAACTACCCCAAGCATCACCTGCAACTACTCCTTATGTACCTGTAATATCATGACAATTCAGATATAATCCTTAGCAACTTAAAGAAATGGACTAACTGCTCCCAACACACTTCTAAAGTCCTGACAATTCATTTGTAAACCACCTTGAACCGCAAGGTAATGGCGGAATAGAAATCACTAATGTATCACTAATCTTATCCCTCCTGCTTCTCTGTCTTTTTCTGTTCCTTTTCTAAGCAGTTCCAGATACTCTGGATCCTTTTCATTAATCTAGTTCTATTCAAACGATTGTAGATACGAATATTTGATACATGATTTTTATTATGATTCTATGTGTTTGAACTGCTTTCTGTTTATAATTCTTATAATATTCAATAAAATTATTGAACTCGGAAAAAAAAAAAAAAAAAAAAAGAAATCACTAATGTAATGTAATTTCCTAGATGTGTTTGTCCTCAGTACATCTATCATTTTGAACCATTTTCAGGAGAGAAAAAAAATCTTTCCAAATGAAAAATGCACATAAACCAGCCATTGGGATGTAGGAGGACCAGCATTCTTAAAAGACCGGCCATACAGACTGTCAAAAGAGTCAAGAGGAGGAGGAGGGAAGAGACCATTTGGGAAGCAAGAGAGTAAAAACAGTTAGGAAGGAGGTATGGAAAATGAGAAGATGGTTAGGAGGGAGAGAAGTAAAAAAAACATAGCCATTGGGGGAAGGGATACAGGATCGGGAGAATCATCAGTTTGTCTGCTTACTTTGAGGAGGGGGTGGGGTGGGTTGAAAGGGCAAAGAAGCCATATTAGAAGTGTGATGAGGAAGTGGCAAGCTCAGTAATAACACAAGCAACATCTTGGGGGAACACTGCCTTCCCCATGCCAACCTACACTATGCTTATAGTGAGGCTCTTAAAAAAGGGGGCCATGGGACAGAGAAGGAGGGAAGGAAAGAAGAAGTAGAGCTGGGAAGGATCCAGGAGATGGGAAAAGGCCATATAGGGAGAGGGAGTGGAAATGTAAAAGGATCATGGAGGGTAGGAAGGAGATTAACTTGAAAAAGACCATGGTGGAAGGGAAAAGAAGAACCAGGGAGGCTCATGTGAGTGGAACCAGAAAGAGGAAATGAAAAGAGAAAGATGAACCCGGATGGGGTTGTGGGGGGGAGAGGGCAAACTAGGAATGGGAGGAACTGGGATGGGCTGTGTGGAGGGGGTGTTGAAGGAAGAGGAGCAAGGAAAGCAATAGAAGAGGGAGGAAATTGGAAAGAGGCTTCAGGAAGAGGTAGAGGGAAAGGAAAGCCAAGACCCGTAGAGAGTGGACCTCATATCAGGGTCCCTCCTAATTTTGGGTTGTGCCTCGCCATACCCAACTGGCTATTTTGCAGTAGAAGTTTAGGTTTTCTCTCCTAAACTAAGCAGAATACAATGAAAACATTAACCGTAACAACAGCCTCCCACAAGGGAAGGGATTTCAGATTAAGCCTCTGCCGCTTTCAGTTATATACAGTAGGCATTTTCTTTCGCTGTAGGGGTTAAAATCTAATTTTGTACCCAAGACAATAGAGGATTAAGGGACTTGCTCAAGATTAGGATCAACAGTAGGATTTGAGCATTGGCTTTCCTGGTTCTCAGCCCATTGCTCTAACCATCAGGCTACTTGGTCTACAAACAAGAAACTATTAGCAATCTAATATCACCCAGCCCATAATTACTGCCCTGCCATCCACCTTTTGTCTAGATGCCAGTCACATCTAAATTAACTCCTTTCACGACATTGTCTCTGGGAACTGTAACAAATATTTCCACAAACAAAGGTGTTTTGTAAAGGTGTTTCTTTGCCGAGTGCCAAATCCTTCCCCGTGCCTGCCGATACAAGCGGTGTTGACTTCTACATAAATCAAAAGCATGGGCAAGAAAACGTGTAGGTGAAAAATCCGAAGACAGAAAAAGTTTCACAGTGCGTGCATAAAACATCTCAGTTTATAGAGCAGAGAAGCAGAAAAACTGGAAAGGGGGTGAGAGACGGTGGTCTTAATAGATAAGAGCTAAGACCCAGGAATAGGACTAGCATCGGGCATACAGTGAGAATAGGTCAGCCATGCGCTCTAAATCAGGGTCTCAGGAGCATCACCAAGCTGTGCCTTTCTGGTACTGGGCCCCAGGCAATTGTCCTGTTTGAAACCGCAGTATATACTTTACTGTAGGTTTGAAAGTAGAGAATGACACGGTGACAAAATTCATCACCATTCCCGTCCCCGCGGATAACCGCGGGAAACCATCTTCATGTCATTCTTTAAGGAGAGAGGGAAGAATCAGAATATGAATGGCCAGAACCACTGACCCTCAAGCTTTGCTTTGAAGAATGCTGGTGTAGAAGGATTGAGATTGAAATAGACACTAGAAAATGACATGGGATTATTTCCCACGGTTATCCGCGGAGACGGGAACGGTGATGAATTTTGTCACCGTGTCATTCTCTATTTGAAAGCATGGCCCCAATATTCAAAAGGATTTACGCTACTAACTTTGAGAGCTACGTTCCTAATTGGCCTCTTTGAAAATGTACTAGGGCTGAATGTCTCGGCGGCCATTTGAATTGGAGCTGCGGAACGGGGTCTGTTCCCGCCCATGAAGGAATCGCTAGACCACTAGGGTAGGGTTGTCAGATTTTACATTCGCAAAATCCGAACCCCCTAGACCCGCCCGCAGGCTCGCCCATAACCCCGCCCCCGTTGCTTGCTCTGGTCGGGCAGGAGGGCGTCCGCATATGCGACGCAATGACGTCACATGTACTCAGGCGTGATATCATCACGTGGCATGCACGGATGCCCTCTTGCCAGACACAATTTCGGGGAAGCTTTTCAAAACCTGGACAAAGTCTGGTAACTCTACACTAGGGCCACGTCCAGGGTGCAGCGGCACAGGGCAGGAATGAGTGAGATTCATTTCTGCCTCCAAAGGGATCACTAGATCACCAGGATTTCACAGAGTTAGGTCTGGGGAGGGCCTATGAGCAGGAAGGGGGGCATGAAAGAGTGATTGCAGAGGGGGGAGGGAGGTGTCACCACTAGAAGGGAGGCTTTTATGGTCCAGAGATGGATCTGGGTGGGGGCAGTTCCGTTTACAGTTCTGCTGAAACCCCAAGTGGCCAATTTCAGTCACAGATTTGGCTTCAGAAGAAACAGAAGTTCCTGGGTTTGGTCAGGCTCTACCCTAGCCTACCGTGTCGAGTGCTAGTGCAAGTGGTATCTTAAATGCAAGAGCAGAGCTCATTCTCTCTTGCTTGTTGCAGGCTGCTGCGACCTCTAGTGGCAGTTTTGTGATACTCACTATTACTTGGTCGGCCCTTCTTGACATTGGGGGTGGGAGGGAGAGGGATTGGAGGGCACATACATCCCTTAAGAGGGTCCTAGCCCACATATGTGTCTTAGTCAGGTCCCAGCTGAATATCAGCTCATTAGGAATTAGCACTGGATGTTCGGTGCCGGTGCCTGGGTTTGGCCCAGCACTGAATATCCCAGGCTAATTCTGCCCGTAGCAGTCAATGTTTAAAGAACGCTAAATACAGATTATATAAATTATATTCATAAATCTTGGCAAATGAACAGCAAGTCAAAAAATGTATAAGCATAACTTTTAAGCTTCTAAATTAAGATGAATTTTCAACTGAAAACTGAATTTCCTAAATTTGGCTGAAAAGAGGGCACAAATTTAGGAACCTAAAATTGATAAGCTCAGTTTTTATTTACTTATTTATTTTTAATACTGAGCACCACCACATTTTTCAAAATACATAGAGGAAATACCTGATATTTTCCAAAACATTCTTTTAAAAGGAACAGCAGAACCACAGAAGATTAGTTGGCCCGTGCAGTCTGCCCATCTTTCAATCCACTTATCAAAGACTCTAAGCAACCCCTGAAATTGCCTTCTTTTCCCTCCCACACCTATTGGTTCCTTGTTCTTGTCCCATAAGTTTTAGTCAAATGGTACATTTCTATGAATCTCTAAGGGACCTTTTTACTACACTGTAAAAAGATGGGCTTAGTGTGTCCTTACATGGGCCTTTTCTTCTTATTAAACTTATTGCTTGTGTGACCATTAAAAAAAAAAAAAAAAGGCTTTTTTCTATTTGTTGGATTAATGTTAGCAATTGCCTGTGGTCATTTTTTAAAATGACCACAGAAGCACTTACTGCCTCCTATTTAGGAAGCGTGATGTGTTCCCATGTTATGAGATGTGCTAACCAGTTAGCATCACGGTATGGTAGCTTTATTTTTATCCTGCCCTTCCTCAGGGCAGGTAACAAACAAAAATATACATAATTTCAAAACGCAAATAACAATTAACACATAATAACAATAACACATGAAAACAACACCCCCCCCCCAAATTTGTACAAGCAAAGGATGCAAGTTAACATCAGCAGTTCAAAAAAAGTAATGCCTCAGCCGTGAGTTGAAGCGCACATGCAGTAGAGGTCTGCACGGGAACGGGAATCGCAGGAATCCCGCAGGTCCCGAGGGGGTCCTGTGAGAATCCCCTTTTAACCCACGGGACTCCCACAGGGACCCCTCTCTAGCCAATGGGACTCCCACGGGGATGGAAGGCTTTAGAAGCAGGGTTCGTCCATATAATATAATGGACACGTCAGCCTTTGTAAAAGAGGGGGTTTATAAGTTAATTACCTGAACAGAAAACAAAAAAAGGGTTCTACCAAAGAGATTTCACAAGGAAAACAGCAGCGGAAACACAAAAGAAACTGTGGAATAGATGATCCTGTCAGAAGTAATTGCTGTTTTTTATGGGGACGGGCAGGGATGGAGGTAATTCCTTGCGGGGATGGGTGGGGACGGAGAGAATCCTGACGGGGACGGGTGTGGACGGAGAGGATCCTGGCGGGGATGGGTGGGATTTCTGTCCCTGCGCAACTCTCTAACATGCAGATGATAAAACTAATATGGAATGCTTTCCAATCCATGTTAGACTTTTTTTTTTTTTTTTTTTTGCTGCGTTGAGTGTACATTCATGGTTAACACAGCTTAGTAAGAGGACCCCTAAATGAACAGAAGCTGGCGAATCCTCCACACGGTAAAACGTTAAATATTGTTCTACAATTTTTAATGTATAATTACCATTTATTTGCAGTGGGCATGGCAGTTGCAAAAGTTTGGGCATCCTTTCAGTAGGCAATTTGCAACATTTCCTTTGGAAGAAATAACAGCTTCCAAATATATGAAGCAGCCAGCTAAGGATCTTTCTGCTCTATTTTTTTCCATTTTGCCTTGCAGAACTCTCTCTAGCTCAGTGATATTCTTAAGTCTTCTGGCATTCGCTGCATGTTTGAGATCTCCCCACAGATTTTCAATAATATTCATGTCTGAGGATTGCGAAGGCCTTTCCAAAAGCTTCATCTTTCTTTCCGTTAAATATTTCACGGTTAATTATGAGGTGTGCTTCAGATTGTTGAGTTGCTGAAATATCCGACCTCTTTTCAGAGTACTGAGATCACTCATAAATGAAAATGCAGATCTATTATTCACAATCTGTAGCCTATCATTAAAAAATTGCCCACAGTACTGGAAGATTAAAAAGTGGCCAATGCTACGTCAATTTTTAAAAAGGATTTGAAGGACAATCCAGAAAACTATAGATGGGCATTCCTCATATCAGAGTTGGGCAAAATGGTAGAAACTATTGTAAAGAACAAAATTACTCAAATTAGAAAATGAAGCATGTAAATTAAAGAACTAAGGCTGGTACTGGACAGACTTGCATGGTCTGTGTCCCATATGTGGTGATTTGGTGTAGGATGGGATGGAGAGGGCATCAATGGGAACTCCACTAACTTGGAACATGAGGATGTTACTGGCCAGACTTTATGGTAGATCTCCTGCAAACAGGATGGTTGGATAGGCTGGAGTGAGCTTGGACAGCAACTTCAGCATTTGGAACCTAAATCAATATCAGATGGATTTTACAGTCTATGAGCCAGAAATATTAAAGAAGAGACAATTTAATCATTTATTTGTAATGTGTATAACTAATGGGCACACTTTACTATGTTACAAATAGACAAACATGGTTTAATAACAGTTTCACTCAGCTTTTTCACTCAGCAGCGACGCCATTCAGCTCATGCGGAAGATCGCAGCGTTCTTATTATGATACCGCGTAAAGCAGAAGGCTACTAACAGGATATCGAGAATACAGATTGTGAATACAGATTTACTCATACACCTCTGAGGAAGGCTTTCATAGCCGAAACACAGACCATGTTGGAGTCCAGCACAAAAAAAGGATTGAAAGACTCTTTGTTATGCCTGCATTATTTCATGTAGATGTTTTATATGAATTAGTTATTTATATAGTTTAAATAAATTTATTGTCCCTAAAGTTGGTTAATAACAGTTTCTACCATTTTGCCTAGTACCGACATCAGGCTTACCGGCCTGTGGTTTCCTGGATTACCCCTGGAACTTTTACATTGTCCACCTTCCAGTGTTTAGGTATGATGAACAACTTTTAATGACAGGTTACATACTGTATTACTAATAGATTATAAATATCTAGATATTTTGCCAACCTCCAGGCCGTGTCTGGAGGGCCTCCATCATGTGCGGATGTATCTGATGTCATCCATGCATGTTTGTTGAAGGCCCTCAAGACATGGCCAGAGCTTGGGATTTTCCAAAACCCAGAAAAACAGCCAGATTTTGGAAAGTCCGTCCAGTAAACCGTACAATCCACTAAAAAGAGGACATGTCCGGATTTTCCAAGAGGTCTGGTAACCATATCTAATTATATAAGTCACCTGCAAGCCTGAAGGCTATTGAAGTGGTATACATTCAGGTACAGTAGGTATTTTTACTTATACAAATATGGTAACCCTAATCTGGCTTTCACCATTGATTTTCAGCCCATATGGTCATCTTAACCACACAGGGTTCACAATTACAAAATAAGAGTTAAAGCAGGCTTTGAAACCGAGACCTCTGTTTTAAAGTCCCACTGCACTAACCACTAGGCTGCCCCTCTGCTCCGCATGGAGGTTTGTGTAGCTATTTTCAAACAATGCTGCCATAAAGAGGTAAAGAAGGTGGGACTTGATATACACTTCCCCCTTCTAATTCACGGGTTTAGAACTCACGACTTCGGTTATTCACAAGTTTTTGCCTCCCAAACGATAGTAATTTTTAAAGGCTGCCTCTGATCCATTCATACCTCCCGCCTGCGTCCCGGACCTCCCCAGACCTTACCTGGTGAACTAGCAGTGAAGTGGGGCAGGAGCGATCTTCCTACGCTCCTACCCCGTGCAGAACCATCAACAAAAATGGCTGCCGTGAGTTCCCGCTGTAGTCTCATGAGACCTCGGGAACTCACGGCAGCCATTTTTGTTGACCGCTCTGAACGGGACAGGAGTGTAGAAAGATCACTCCTGGCCCGCTTCAACGCTAGACCACCAGGTAAGGCCTGGGGAGGTCCGAGACGCAGGAGGGAGGAAGGGGTGGATCAGAGTCGGACCCAAAAGTTATTCTCGATTTTCCATATTCGCGGGCCGGCTCTGCCCCTAACCCCCGTGAATACGGAGGGAGAAGTGTACTGCTTTTTCTGTGTGGTTAAGGGAAAGGAACTGGGACTTGTATACCGCCTTTTTGTAGTCTTACTACCATACTCAAAGCAGCATTATTCCTATAAGATCAGATTCAGCAACCTGCGGTACTGGGATACCACAGGTTGCTGAATCCCAAAGGCCATCAAGGTGCGGTAAATGGTGAACTTTTACCACACCTTCATGAATCCCTCCCCCCCTTAATGAATCTCAAAAGTTCTTAAGAGTTAACTTTCATTTGTTCAAAGGCATGTAACTCTGTGATTCTGTTCTGAGTGCATGTGTGAGGCTTCTAATTCAAATAACCACAATTAAAGGTGAAGCTGTTATCAACAGTTATAAGGTCTGTGGTCCATAGAACCAACAGCTCAGCATTTAGCTTCTGCTGCTCAGCAGCGCTGCTTGATAAAAAGTGAGGGGGGATTAGATATTCGTTAGTGAGCGGTACTTCACATAATATAAATTATGAACTGTAAGTTCCTCAGGCCTTAGACCTGTCATATATCTTTTATAAACCAACACAAATTGCTTCATTCCACTTGAAATAAAAGGTAAGGTCCACTTTATGATTCGGACTTCAAGGAACTTAAGTATTCAATTCAAAAATCTAAAAGGTATCTGGGGGCCACTGCTTCTTTAAAGAAAAGAGAAAACACTTCTGAATAAAAGTTGCTGACTTTAAATTAAACAAGAATATTAAAGATGTTGAGCACAGAATTTTTATTAGATGATGAATATCTGGAATAGTTTAAATGCTAAAAGCTAATGCTGCAGACTGTGGGCTGAAATCGTTCGTTAATAATTATGCAATCTGAGCACAAGCTGAGTTCCAAGAGGAATCTTTAGTGCTTGTAGGGCTCCGTTCTGGCAATTGCTCTGCATCTTACATTAAATTTCCAAAACTATGCTTAATAGAATAGACAGAAACATAATTTACTACTACTGCAACTGTTATACAATGAAAAATAAATGTAGTAGCTGTGCCTGGAGGGAAAAAAGTGAGGCAGGAGTAATGGAGTTGCAGTAGCGTTGCCTTGGGAAAAAAAAAAAAACAACTGAAGGGAGCCAACATCTATGTAAATATAATCTAGGGCAGTGCTTAAGAACATAAGAAGAGCCTTACTGGGTCAGACCAATGGTCCATCAAGGCCAGTAGCCCGTTCTCATGGTGGCCAATCCAGATCACTAGTACCTGGCCAAAACCCAAGGAGTAGCAATATTCCATACAGAATCGCAAAGCATATCAAGATTCCAGAATCCCAGAGAGTAACAAGATTCTAGAACCCCAAAGAATAGCAATATTCCATGCTACTGATTCCAGGGCAAGCAGTGGCTTGCCCCATGTCTTTCTCAATAACAGACTATGGACTTTTCCTCCAGGAACTTGTCCAAACCTTCTTAAAACCAGCTGCGCTATTCGCTCTTACCACAACCTCTGGCAATGCGTTCCAGAGCTTAACTATTCTCTTGAGTGAAAAAAAATTTCCTCCTATTGCTTCTCAAATTTAACCCAACAGCAACCCAAAACAACACACAAATGTTGCAGATGTAGCTGTGTAGATGTGTAAGTGCCATTACTTACTTGAAGGTTGAAAGCCCCCAAGTAATATGTTTTGGGTTGGGGTTTTTTTAGAAACGTCCTGCTTGGTAAAATGGCTCTTCCCACACTACATGATGTTAGCATGTGTTTCCCATGGCCTTACAGGAACTGTACAAAGGTGCCTTGTTCAGGGAGCCTCCTGTATTATATGTCATAAATTTTGAGCGTTCCTGACTTGACAGAGTTGGAGTACATAGCACTAAACGAAGATGTTAGACATAATGAGTATCTCAGAAAACTGATAGAAGCAAGATAACCAACTGATACCAAGGCAAAAATTATATTGCAACAATCGGGTGGATCAATTTAGAAGGGGGTGGAGCTCTGTGTTAAAGAGAAAAACGAAGTCAAACAGAATAAAAATTCAACAGGAAACATTGCAATGTGGAGTCTTTATGGATAGAAATTCTAGGTGTTAAGGAAAAGAGAATTACAAAGACTAGGGGACACTCGATGAAGTTACAGGGAAATACTTTTAAAACCAATAGGAGGAATTGTTTTTTCACTCAGGGACTAGTTAAGCTCTGGAACGGGTTGCCAGGGGTTGTGGTAAAAATGGATAGCATAGCTGGTTTTAAGAAAGGCTTGGACAAGTTCCTGGAGGAAAAGTCCATACTCTCTTATCGAGAAAGAGCATCTGCTTGCCCTGGATCGGTAGCATGAAATATTGTTACTCCTTGGGTTATGGCCAGGTACTATTGACCTGGCTTGGCCACCGTGAGAATGGGCTACTGGGCTTGATGGACCATTGGTCTGACCCAGTGAGGCTATTTTTATGCTCTTATAAATGCTGGTGGGGCTATACTACCATCTTTCTAGCCAGAATGAACAGAACGATGGTCAAATGCTAACAGAAATTAGGGAGGCTAACACATTTTCACCACTATAATAATGGGTGATTTCAACTGCCCTAATATTGACTGGACAAATGTCATGTCGGGAAATGCTAGGGAGGCAAAGTTCCTAGATGAAATAAATGACTGCTTCAATGAGCAGCTGGTTCAGGAGGCAGAAAGAGGGGTAACTATTTTAGATCTATTCCTTAGTGCAGGGGCTGCGCGCTATACCCGTGTGCGCGTTTTACACGGGTGCGCGTTATCTGCGTGAAAATACGGTAATGATCAACATTTACTATTTATCCCCTCACTTAAAATTATTAACACACGGCGGCACTTCATCATTTCTGTTACAGCTCCTCAAACATGGAATTCCCTCCTTATTTACTTAAGGGAAGAAAACAATTTGGATAAATTTAAGAGCAAACTAAAAAGCTTTCTTTTTAAAGATGCATTTAATAATTAGAAAGCCTGACTAGGAGTTTCATTCCAATCCCATAACTTCTCCGAGGTTCATTGATCTCTCCCTTCCTATTGTTTGTTTTTTTTACCATAATTGTCTTCTCTTCAATCAATCAAATTGTATTTCTTTTCCCATCCTTTCCTCGTGTTTTATTATGGTTATAAAGTTTGGGCTCCTTTTATCAAGCTGCGGTAGGCGGTTAACGCGCGGAATACCGCGCATTCAGCCACCTGTCGCGCTAGTCGCTAACGCCTCCATTGACGAGGCGTTAGTTTTTGGGTGTGCTGCGGGGGTTAGCGCGTGATGGAATGTCCAACGCGCTAACCCCCGTAGCGCACCTTCATAAAAGGAGCCCTTAGTCTTCCATATGTTTCGTAAGGTTTAGCTCTTTGTTTGTTTTGTTGCCCCCTCAATTTTACTGATATGTTCATCGCTTAGAATTTTGAATAAGCGATCATTCAAATTTATAAGAAACTTGAAAATATAAATATTGCAAATATTGTTTATCTCAAGACTGATGTGCTTTCTTTTGTTTGTTGAATTTTACGTGGGGTTTTTGTTCCCTTTTTTTTTTTTTTTTTATTTACACGGAAAATTCAGTATGACAGAGGTCTTTAAAATTCGGAGTGGAGTAGAACAGGTAAACATGAATCTGTCAAACAGTATAAAGATGAGGGTGCACTCCACGACGGTAAACAGTAATACAATTAAAAGAAAATAGGAGAAAGTATTTTTTTCATTCAATACATAATTAAGCTTTGGAACTTGTTAGCAAGAGAGGATGTCGTCAAGGCATTTTTAATGTAGTTGTGCTTATAAAAAAGTCTGGACAGAATCCAAGTAGGTAAAATCTATAAACTGTTATTAAGGTAGACACGGGGAAAGCCACTGTTTATCTCCGAGATAAGCCACAGGGAATCTTGCTAATTTTGAAGATACTGCTAGGTACTTTTGACCTAGATTGGTCACCATTAGAAACAGTGTACTGGGCTAGATGGGAATCTGGGATCTCCGGTCCGTCTCAGTGTGCCAGTTCTTATGCTCTTATGACATGGTTTATGGTTTTTTTTTAATTTATATCCCGCTTTATACAAAGCGGATTCCAAAAAACACACCAAACTCACATTACAAAACACATACATGCAAGCACGAACTTGCCTTAACTGCCTTGTCCTACATAAAATATACATCATACACTCTTATCCATTCCCTCTCTCCCCTCATAAGTCCGCATAGAACTTCACAGTTCTGCGATTTATATAAACTGTTATTATTATCATATTGTAATTTTTCGCTGTATTTTTTGTAAAACGTGACCTTTTCCTAACAGGTCCTCTCAGAAATTTCTTAGCAAACTGTATAACCTATATTCGCGCTCAGCAAACTGTATATTTACATTTTCGCTTTCTTAAAATCTCTGCACTCTGTATTTCCGCTGATCATCCGCATATTGTGACTCGCTGAATGTTCAGCTACCTTGATTGTAAACCGCCTAGAAGTCGCAAGATTGTGGCGGTATAGAAGAATAAAGTTATTATTATTATTATTATAAACAATCCACCCCACCCTCAAATGCAATACTCGCCCACACGCCACAAAAAGCCACCCCTGTCTCTTTGCATCATTTATACATTCAAGTTGTAACACTATGGGCTCCTTTTACTAGCGGTTTTAGCGCACGCTACAATGCCGCGCACGCTAGACGCTAACGCCTCCATAGAGCTTGCGTCAGTATTTTTCGTTTAGCGTGGGATTTGCACGCGCTAAAAACACTAGCGCACCTTTGTAAACGGAGCCCTATATTGGCTCCTCTCTTAGCACCCATATTTCACCTGACAAAACAAATGACGTTTCAACAAACGTTTAAATGAAGTGGGATTCCCTTGCTGACATGTGTAACCCAGGAGTTTATTCCATTCTGCTGGGCCCACACGTGAAAATGTCACGGCCCTCATGGTTTACAACCGCAGCTCCCTTCTAGATGGACATTCCTTTTTCTAGCTGGATAATCTATGCAAAAAAAAAAATAAATAAATCAAACTTTTTAGTAACTAGGCCCCAAAATATAACCCCCTTCCCCCAAAGAAACTCTCAAAAGTTATAAAATAATTGGAATGTGTCTATCTCATTTGTCTGGCTCTCAGAAACGGCACCAGCATACGGTGGCATACCTGCCTTGGTTGCCACCTGGAATGGAGCACTTCCCTCCTCCTCCTCTGCCAGGAATTAGTGGGGTATGTGGAACAGTATGTGAGCCTCTGTCAGCTCTGCTAGCCTCTGACCCAGAACAGAAAGTTGAAGTCAGAGGCGGGTGAAGAGCAGTGCTCCCTCTAAGGAATGGCCGGGTCTGTGCAGATTTTTTTTTTTTTTTTCATGAAAACGACAACTTCTTAAAACCAACAATTTTAAATCCCAGATTTAGCAATGCATTTCTGTATATAGCACAAAAAAAATCACTCATATGGTTTAATTTTATTTGAAGGTCGGGTAGGGTCAGTATTTTTTTTATGAGTGACCACGTAATGACCATGTAAAATATATGAGGGTTTGTTCACATGCTCTGCTTAGAGGGAATAGGCGGACACCTGGCAGGGCCACTGGCCCTGTGCATGCATGACTGTGACCTCGTGGCTGCTCTGTGCACCCCTTACTGTCTGCACCCAGGATGGAAAGAAACCAAACAGGAGAAACTGCCTTCACAACAGTGAGGGACACGAAAACAACAACGAAGGAGACCAGATGGTGTTCAATCCTTTTATTTTAAAACAGACTCGATATGATCGTGTTTCGGCCCATGAAGGCCTGCCTCAGGAGTCTTGTTTTTAAATGGCAAAAAAACTTAGATGCATCGATCCATATGTCCAAGTATTACAAAAGAGTTTTCTTAAAAAACACAGGTGATTGCTGATATTGAATGCAGCGAAAAACCATATAGTTGTCGTGTCGAGTCTGTTTTAAAATAAAAGGATGGAACATTATCTGGTCTCCTTCGTTGTTGTTTTCGTACATCCAGGACGGACCACAGCCACCACCCCACTGTTCATATGCCACTGCCAGCTTATCTCAAAGATATCTCTCTTGAAAGTACACAGTTTGGAATCTGGTAAATATGCAATAATAAATATTTAACAGTGGAATGCAATTTGGGTTCTGACCTATGATTGGTTTTTTTCTAGACATGTGATTTCACTCAAAGCATAAGAATATAAAAATAGCCTTACTGGGTCAGACCAATGGTCCATCAAGCCCAGTAGCCCATTCTCATGGTGACCAATCCAGGTCACTAGTACCTGGCCAAAATCCAAAGAGTAGCAACATTCCATACAGATTCTCAAAGAATAGCAAGATTCCAGAATCCCAGAGAGTAACAAGATTCTAGAACCCCAAAGAGTAGCAACATTCCATGCTACCGATCCAGGGCAAGCAGTGGCTTCCCCCATGTCTTTCTCAATAACAGACTATGGACTTTTCCTCCAGGAACTTGTCCAAACCTTTCCTAAAACCAGCTACGCTATCCGCTCTTACCACATCCTCTGGCAATGCATTCTAAAGCTTAACTATTCTCTGAGTTTGATATATGCTGGCACCATTTTTCAGAGCTGCACAAATGAGCTGTAAAGAATACGGTGAGAGACGTGAACACAGTGAGTTTTGATTTAGTTATTAAAATGAGCATAACTTTTAGGATAATGAGGTGGCCCATGAATTTGATTGCATTAAACAGCTGAAAGTAAGAAATAACTGAATATTCAGATATAATGGTTATTTATGGCATGACGAGTGAGGTGATTAAATTTGCGGACAATACAAAGTTATTCAGAGTAGTGAGGACACAGAAGGACTGTGAAGATCTACAATGAGACATAAACACACTCGAGGAATGGGCCATGAAATGGCAAATGAGGTCCAACGTGGATAAGTGCAAGGTGATGCATGTCGGTAACAAAAATCATATGCACGAATACAAGTTGTAAAGTGCTATACTCTGAGAGAGCCCCCAGAAAAGAGACTTGGGAGTACTTGTAGAGAAGTCAATGAAACCATCCACGCAATGCGCGGCGAAAAGGGCAAACAGAAAGCTAGGAATGATTAAGAAGGGAATCGCAAACAGATCCGAGAAGGTTGCCGTGCCGCTGTACTAGGCCATGGTACGCCCCCACCTGGAATACTGCGTTCAACACTGGTCGCCGTACACGAAAAAGGACATAGTACTATTCGAAAGGCTCCAGAGAAGAGCGACTAAGATGGTTAAGGGGCTGGAGGAGTTACTGTACAGTGAGAGATTAGAGAAACTGGGCCTCTTCTCCCTTGAAAAGAGGAGACTGAGAGGGGAACATGATCGAAACATTCAAGATAATGAAGGGAATAGATAAAGACAGGTTGTTCACCCTTTCTAAGGTAGAGAGAACGAGAGGACACTAAAGTTAGAAGGGAAAAGATTCTGTACAAACGTAAGGAAGTTCTTCTTCACTCAGAGAATGGTAGAAACAGAACGCTCTTCCAGAGGCTGTTATACGGGAAAGCACCCTCCAGGCATTCAAGACAAGGTTGGATAAGTTCCTACTGGAACAGAACATACACAAGTAAGGCTAGACTCAAATAGGGCACTGGTCTTTGACTTAAGGGCCGCCGCGTGAGCCGACTGCTGGGCATGATGGACCACTGGTCTGGCCCAGCAGTGGCAAATCTTATGTTCTTATGGGCTGCAGAAAAAGATGTTTTATACGATTCATAGACAACGGCGCGAAAGACAAAAGTGCGCGCCGACAATTGAGCGCAGTGCGCGCCGCCGTGCCACTCTAAATTACAGTTTTTAGGGGCTCCGACGGGGGATTTTGTTGAGGAACCCCCCAGTTTACTTAATAGACATCGCGCCGGCGTTATGGGGGGTTTGGGGGGTTGTAACCCTCCACATTTTACTGTAAACTGAACTTTTTCCCTAAAAACAGGGAAAAAGTGAAGTTTTCAGTAAAATGTGGGGGGTTACAACCCCCCACACCCCCCACAACGCGGCGCGATGTCTATTAAGTAAAGTGGAGGGGTTCCCCCCCACGCCCCCCTGTCAGAGCACTAAAAACACTAAAAACAAAAATTTAGAGCGGCGCGGCAGCGCGCACTGCGCTCAATTGTCTGGGCGCGCCTTTGTCCCGGCGCGCTTTTGACCTGACACCGTTTTATACAGCACCTCAGTGCCTTTTGAATATTGTGGGCACATTAAGCAGAATTTTTGGAGTGTATCTACTACATGTTTTTTTTCAGCATAGGTTTTATGCACCTGGAAGCAGCCATGAATGGCAAAATAGTGGCAACTGTTGACGAAGACTGGTGGTAAGCAGTTAAGGGAACTGGTGTTCAATATTATGAAGATATAGCCCAAGAGTGGTTTTATTGAACACACGGATGTTTGGGGTTTTTTTTTTTTTTTTTTTTACATATCACATAAAATTAGTTGCACTATGATTTTTAATACTGTCTATATAAGAAACAATTTTCAGTAACCCCGAACCTCTTGTTCTTCCCTTAAATGTTCCCCTCTCCTATTTCAATATTATTTTCTACCCATATACCTTTCATCTCATGGTAGTCTAGCTATATTGGTTTAATACTGTTTTTAAAAAAAATTTTGTTAAATTTATTCTGTACTTTTTAATTGATGTTTATTTTAGTCCCCTGTTTCTTTTTACTTGTAACTCACTTAGAAGTCCAGATAAGCGATTGTATCAGATTTTTAATAAAACTTGAAATTTGAAAAACTTGCCACCAATTTTGAGAATGCTTTTCAAGATTGATCTTTTCAAGGTCACTTTACAATATATATGAGCTTGTGAGCTATAACACAAGGGCATAGCTATGGGTGGGCCTCAGAGGGCCCTACCCACTCAATCTCATCTCGGGCCTGCCCAGTCTTTCTCAAGGCATGAGGACGTGGTGGTGCCAGGGTTAGGCTGTGGCGCCCTCTTGACCACAGCAGCGCCACCTCTCCTTCCAGCCCGGCACTCTGTCTCCGATGAAGGGTGAGTCTCCACCCACCGCAGCTCCAGCTCCAGAGGTGGGGGGGGGCATAAAGGGATCAATGGCGCACTTGCACAGGTGCTATCACACTCCTTAAGGGCAGACCCCCACCTCCACCACCAATTTGGGCTCAGGCCCGCCCAAAATCATCTGGCTAGCAACGTTACTGCTTCAACTGAGGTCTTTTTCCTCCTGTTAACATCAAGAGTATTAAGTGCTGTAAAACTGACTTCCTTTGGGTGTTACTTTTCTATATGGTTTGACAAAACAGTTGTAAATTGCCCAGATCCTTTTCTTTTGAACAGCTGCTATACACACTGCCATGAGAAAGATCCCGGCTCAGTTCCCACATTGGCTGAGCTGGGCGTGTTCACCGTCCCCAAGGAGAGGGGGAGTCACAGTCATTGATGACACTGAGGAGGTAATCTTATAAGGCTTTTCCCCCATGTAAAATCACCCCATGTATAATTACATGCATTTACAAAACAACACACTCTGGATTCAGGGGGCACAGGATGAAGGTGAAAGGGGATAGATTCAGAAGTAACATCAGAAAATAGTTTTTCAAGGAAAGGGTGGTGAATGCTTGGCATGGCCACCCGGTGCAGGTGGTAGAGACAAAAAGTGCCATCTGAATTCAAAAAAGCTTGGGACAAGTACATTAGATCTCTAAGAGAGAGGAGGGGAGAGTTGATGGCACGGTTAGTCAGACTAGATAGGCCATATGGTCTTTATCTGCCTTCATATTTCTATGTGTGTTTTCGGATGGAATGCAAAAAGAACCACAATTTACACTCAGTCTTTACAAGATGCATGCATTTGTGCATACTGTCAATTCAAATCAATGTGGCTTCATTAAAGCTTTGATTTGTGCAGCTTTTCAGGGACAATTTTGAAGGAACACATAGGTGCCTAGAGAATGACATGAGGACAAATTTGTTCCCGTCCCCTTGAGATCTATCTCCATCCCCGTCCCATCCCCCGAGTTCTGTCCCTGTCTCTGCCCCATCCCTGAAAGCTCTGTCCTCATCTGCACAAGCCTCAAATGCTTTAAAATCATAAGTAGCAACATTCTAGAGCTCAGATTGTGATGTCATAATGCCTCATTCCACCAATGCCTAAGCTCCGTCCTCATCTGCACAAGCCTCAAACGCTTTAAAATCATAAGCAGCAACATTCTAGAGCTCAGATTGTGATGTCATAATGCCTCATTCCACCAATGCCTAAGCTCCGTCCTCATCTGTACAAGCCTCAAACACTTTAAAATCATAAGCAGCAACATTCTAGAGCTCAGATTGTGATGTCATAATGCCTCATTCCACCAATGCCTAAGCTCCGTCCTCATCTGCACAAGCCTCAAACACTTTAAAATCCTAAATAACAACATTCTAGAGCTCAGATTGTGATGTCATAATGCCTCATTCCACCAATGTCTAAGCTCCGCCTTCACCTGTACAAGCCTCAAACGCTTTAAAATCATAAGTGGCAACATTCTAGAGCTCAGATTGTGATGTCATAATGCCTCATTCCACCAATGCCTAAGCTCCGTCCTCATCTGCACAAGCCTCAAACACTTTAAAATCCTAAATAACAACATTCTAGAGCTCAGATTGTGATGTCATAATGCCTCATTCCACCAATGTCTAAGCTCCGCCTTCACCTGTACAAGCCTCAAACGCTTTAAAATCATAAGTGGCAACATTCTAGAGCTCAGATTGTGATGTCATAATGCCTCATTCCACCAATGCCTAAGCTCCGCCCTCACCTGTACAAGCCTCAAACACTTAAGTATTTAGGTGGCAGCATTGACCACAAAATACATTTAAAAAAAAAATTCATGGCACAAAAGATAGAGGTGGCTGTTTTATGACCAAATCTGGGGGCACAGGCAAGGGCAGGCAAAAAAGTTATGGGGCAGATATTCAGCTGGTGGTGGTCAGCATTATTTTGGCCACTGCCGGCTTTATCCCTGGATATTCAATATTGGGCCATGTATAATGAATATCTGGGCATATGCAGCCAGTTAAATCTTATGTGGTTCACCCCTCCCCCACTTTTACAAAACCGTAGCGTGGTTTTTAGCACCGGCCGTGGAGGTTAACAGCTCTATGTGGAATTCTATGTGGAAGGGGAGGGGTAAGCACAATATTCAGCATTTAACTGCATCAACAAAGACTCATCAATTTGTTGTACTGTTTATTTGTGTATGTACTCTATTGTGACCCGCCTTGGGAAATGAATAAATACAAATACAAATTATAGCACTCATCATTCCAACTTCTAAATTTCTGCAGCATTTCTTGAATGTAGCCCTAAGCAGGTAATTCTATAAAATATACATTAACATTTACATGCTGATTATGCATATACAGTCAAACCTCGGTTTACGAGTGTTTTGCAAGACGAGCAAAACATTCATAAAATCGGCGCCTCGGAAACCGAGTGCGTTTCGATTTGCAAGCGCCCCCCCTGCAAACCGGCACCCTCCCCCCCGCTGCCATCGGGCACCCCCCCCTGCTGTGACCTGAGGTCCCCCCAACCCACCCGAACCCTCTTCTTACTTTTCTGTAGCCTCCACAGCGGCACCGGCACCAGCATGTCCTGTGCGTGGTGCCGGTGCCTGAAGATCTGCTTCCTGTGCTGGGCCTTGAGAGTTCACGTTCGACGTGAACTCTCAGGCCTTGCACAGGAAGCAGATCTTCAGGCACCGGCACCACGCATAGGACATGCTGGTGCCGGTGCCGCTGCGGAGGCTACAGAAAAGTAAGAAGAGGGTTTGGGTGGGTTGGGGAGACCTCAGGTCGCGGCGGGGGGGTGCCCGATGGCGGCAGGGGGGTGCCGGATTGCGGGGGGGGGAGGGTGCCGGTTCGCGGGGGGGGGGGCCTTCGGGGGGAGCAATGCCAGTTCTCGGGGGGGGGGGGGGGAAGCAGCGCTGCTGGCCTCGGGGGGAGAAGGTGGGGGGTGGAAACATATCAAAGCAAGTTTCCCTTACTTCCTATGGGGAAACTTGCTTTGATATACGAGCATTTTGGATTACGAGCATGCTCCTGGAACGGATTATGCTAGTAATCCAAGGTACCACTGTACTCATGTGTCTTGCAAAGCATGTGTTTTACAGGTGAGTGTACACCTAAGCAGAGTCTGGGAAAATAAAAGTACCCAGACATGTAAGAAAAAAAAAACCTATATATTTTTTTTCATTTTTAAGGATTGGAATTTGCCAGCTTTAGAAAACGTGCATCTCCTCTTTTTCTGTTTTGCAGAAAAAAAGGAAGAAACATACAGTCAACCCTCGATTCAATGGATCCCGATTTAACAGATTTCTAATTTAACCCTTTAATTGGGAGATGGTGAAACGGCTGCTTTACGTAACTTGATGCTGAATGAGAGCAACCATGCCAAGTAACAGGCGTTTGGAGATGCTGATTTCTCATAAGAGCCATGGGAAACATATGTTGCTTCTGAGAAACAATGCCAAATAAAGGGTTAATAGACAAATTGACAGTGGCTATCAAGGCATATTTTCAAAGCACTTACAAAGTTCCATTGTAACCTATGGAACCTGTAAGTCTAGATCAGTGGTCTCAAACTCGTGGCCCGGGGGCCACACGTGGCCTGGCAGGTACTATTTTGCGGCCCGTGGCCTCTACTAGTGCTGCCCGCTCTTTGCAGCGTCCTCTGGCTTTCCCCTGGCCTCCAACTCTTACCTTCAGATAATTACTGCAGCCTTCAGAGAGGATCGTCGGTACTGTAGCGATCCTTGCAGGCTGCCGTGGTCCTCAGCAGCATGTTCCCTCTGCCGCGATCCTGCCCCTGATGCCAGAGGAGGGGCAGGACCGCGGCAGAGGGAACGTGTTGCGGAGGCCGATGGCACCGGCGATCCTCTCTGCAGGCTAAGACTGGGAGGCCAGGGGGAAGCTGGAGGACGCTGCACAGAAGTGGGGAACATGCAGGCCTTCGGGGGAGGGGGGAAGATTTATAAACTATAAGGCGTTTTACCTCATGCAAAATTGTCGTTTCTTTAATAAGGCATTAACTATTTTTTCTGCGGCCCTTCAAGTACCTACAAATCCAAAATGTGGCCCTGCAAAGGGTTTGAGTTTGAGACCACTGTTCTAGATAAACCACTGCTTTCTTGTAGGACCACTTCAAGGAAGGGCTAGAGTCCTCTCTCAGAGGCTGCTAAGTCCTTGCATTCCTGGTCTGCAACTGGGATTCTGGTATGGGGGATAACTACATTGTATGGCTCTAGGGGAATCACTCACTCATTCTCTTTAGTGAAAAGCTCCACATGCTGTGTTTTGTTCCAAACCAGTTTAGTGAAGTCCAAAATCAACAAAACTGTCAAGGAGACAGAAAGAATCACAGGAAGTCTGCAAGTTTTACAGTCCAGTCTGCACAGTTGGAGTGCAGAAAAAAAATAAATAAAAAAAAATCGGATCCTTCTCGGAAACTCCTGAATCCTTGTTTTCTGCAGACAAAATCAGCTACTGACAAATCAGATACTGACAAATGACATTTCACTTTCCAAATTTTCAGCCCTTGTTACTATCGGTAGTGAGCTGGAAGAAAAAGGAGAAAGGAGCTTTCAACTCAGAATAAAACCTCCCCCCTCCCACTTTGAATAGTGTGGATTAAAAACATCAAGCATAAAATAAGCTTTGCTCATTAAACTTGTCATTATTGGCCTGTGCCACCTTTATAAAATAAGTTCAAAAATCTGCCTTTTGGGAGTCTTCAGCTAGGCTTCCTGTTACTAAATCATTCTCTAAAAGTAAGTACGTTTATTTATTTTGAAAACTCTATAACATCGCACTTAAGACCTCTTCTGTCAAATAGCGCTAGCAGTTTGTAGCGCGGTAAGCCACGCTGAATAGCCCGCGCTGCTCCCAACGCTCAGAGTTCCTATGAGCGTCGGCAGCAGCGCGGGCCACTCAGCGTGGCTCTCAGCGCCAAAAAATGCTAGCGTAGTTTGATAGAAGAGGCCCTTAATTTTTTTTCCTCTTTGTTAAAAATACAGAAAAAAAACAAACAAACTTGAGAGCAAATGAACGAGAACAGTCTCCCAAGACCGAGATCCACCTTCTTTGTCTGTCTTGGTTTTACACTATCCTTTATTCTGTAAAATCCAAAATTTACTGTATCTTTATAGGTTTTATACTGCTTTCTAATAAGTATCTCAGGCTCACTGGACCCGCTTAATGTTCCCTTTGGCAATTCAGTAGGTTGTCACCGGAATACCAAATTTATGGCCCATCTTTTCAAATAGCAAAATAATTCTTTGAAGAAAATCTCTTGTCTAGCCATCTTATTTTTTTTTCCCTTAGACTGAGTCTACTTTAACATTTATACTCTGTGATGGAAACAAACATTCGTCTATCACAACAGCTGTAGCCCATTTGTCTATAATAGTAACTGAAAAAGGATGTCTGGCCAGCATTTTGATTGAACCTCGGCAGATGTATTACATTTGAGAGATGCATGCACTGCATGTATTTGTTCAATTCCAGGCTGCAAAAATTATGAAAAGGGCTGTACAGACAATTCAAAGTCAATCTCCACCTGTACCACATTCAAATGGGAGCACTGGACATTGCCTAAGATCTGCAGGGGAAATCTACAGGCTGCAGGATGTCGCTGCAATGATTGGACTAAAGTAAATTAAAAGAATAAATCCATGGTTACCGGCAGTTACAAACAAAGACCCATAGTCTTCATATTGTTTGAGGAAGAAGAGCTTATGAGGTTAACCCTTTCAGGACCAAGGGACATATTTGTCCCATAACTTTAAAATCCTATAAATTTTGATTGGGATAGTCTACAGTTCTAAATTTGATATGTACGGATTCCATAGGATACTGCCTTTATGTAAACAAACTGGTTCCGACATTCATTCATTAGCGTCATTGCCAGATTGACGAGAAGATTCACTTGCCACACTGTCCATAAGCCAGAAGTTTGATTTTTTTTTTTTTTAAATAATATTTCACAAAAAAAATCAAATTTTTGGCATCTGCAAGCCCTTTTTACCATAAAAATGTCGTCAAAACCACAAAAATTGGCCTACGATCCTTATGGTCCTGAAAGGGTTAAAAACAAAACAAAACAAAAAAAAACCCTCTCTCTTTCTCTTTGCTTTCAAATGCCCGATAATTTTCTGTCTGACATTCAGTGCGTGTTAACCAGCCAGGAATGACTGCTAACTGGTTAACTCGCATCTCGGCATCTAACTGGTCATTTTAAGCAGCATTTAACCAATTATCGCTGCTGAAAATGCACAGTTAGTGCCCCCCCCCCCCAAAAATACTGGCGATGTTGGGGCATACAGGGGGGCATAACCGCTTAAGTTCTGATATTCAGAACTTTAAGCAGCCAGGCTTAGCAGGCAGATAAGGCTGCATAAAAAGCAGGCCTATCTCTGTCTGCTAAGCCATGGCTGGTTAAGTCTAAATATTGCGTTTAACCGGCCATATGCTAGCCTGGGTTAAAAAACCCAGATATTCAGTGCAGGTCTCCGAAAATGGGTTGGATCATGTAAGCCCCTATTAAAAAAAAATTTACATTGGCAACCTGTGGAAGCCAGGGTTATTTTTAAGTTTGCTTGTCTTTGTTTCAAAACTTTAAACAGGTTCAGCTCCAATTTATCTTTCATGCCATTTTTGATTTTCCTATAATAAATTGTGCGACAGCGTGTCTCAATGGATGAGAGAGTACGCAATTAGATTCTTCGAGAGTAGTCCATCTTTGACTACCTCCTAACCCTCATCACAATATTATCTTATACACCTAGACCCCCAGAAATGCCACCAAGATACTCAACTCTATTTCATAGTATCTGGCTTCACGCATTCAATCCTCACCGGGTCTCTTATAAAACAATAAATACTTTATAATAAATCTCTTTTATATTAGTGATTTTAATAATACTTAGCTTAAAGTGATCAAATGCTGAGGGATACAAAAGCCGACATGTTTCACCCCGAGGGTTTCTTCAGGGCTGCTACTCTTCCACGTCACGACCACAAACTTCCTGTTATCAAGACTTGAGTATCTTGGTGGCATTTCTGAGGGTCTGGGTGTTTAAGATAATATTGTGATGAGGGTTAGGAGGTAGTCAAAGCTAGACTACTCTCGAAGAATCTGATATTGATTTTCCTGGCATTACCAGTCGTACACGTAGTGCTCATCTGTTCTCCTTTCCAATTCTGAAGGGTTGCATCTATAAGAGGTTCCTAGACAGGACACTGTCATCCCAAGCTGGCAAAAGGAACAAATGCCTAAGTGAGTTTATCTTAAATGCATTTTCTTACCAAACTTTTAGAAAATCGGTTAAAACTTTATCTTTTTGATAAATCTGTCTGATTTCATACCCTTGTTGATGTATTTTTGAATCGCTTTTTCTAATATCGCTGTCTGTATGCAGTCTCTTTTTATTGTAAACCGCTTTGAACTGTTTGTGGTATTGAGGTATATAAAAATAAAGATATTATTATTAGTGGGTAGTCCTACAAGTAGCACTGCCTGCCACTGGCTGAATATCGGACCCTTTATGTTCCACTACCAAGCTTTCGTGATGGTTCTGAATTTCCATTTCATAGCCCTTGATTGTCAGGTTATCGATGACTTGGCCTAGTGTAGTTCAGGCAACGTCACCTCCTTATCTTGATTCCAGATTAATAAAATCTGTAAATTTTCTGTGTGACCTGGGCATGGGCTGTGGAACTCCTCTTTTTTAAACAAATCAATCTCTGGTGCCGCCCCATGCTCTTTAGTTGCCGATACTGTGTTGGGCAAAGTATTGGTCAGGTCATGACCCCAAGTGGCCTTCCTATTTTGCTACCCATCTGAACATTTGGATGATACCCAAGATGACAAGTCTCTGATTTTTTCTTCCCATGATCACTGGGTCAGACCAATGGTCCATCAAGCCCAGTAGCCCGTTCCCACGGTGGCCAATCCAGGTCACCAGTACCTGGCCAAAACCCAAGGTGTAGCAATATTCCATGCTACCGATACAGGGCAAGCAGTGGCTTCCCCCGTGTCTGCCTCAATAACAGACTATGGACTTTTTCTCCAGGAACTTGTCCAAACCTTTCTTAAAACCAGCTACGCTATCCGCTCTTACCACATCCTCTGGCAACGCATTCCAGAGCTTAACTATTCTCCAAGTGAAAAAAAAAAATTTCCTCCAATTAGTTTTAAAAGTATTTCCCTGTAACTTCATCAAGTGTCCCCTAGTCTTTGTAATTTTTGACGGAGTGAAAAATTGATCCACTTGTACCTGTTCTACTCCACTCAGAATTTTGTAGACTTCAATCATATCTCCCCTAAGCCGTCTCTTTTCCAAGCTGAAGAGCCCTAACCATTTTAGTCTTTCCTCATACAAGAGGCATTCCATCCTCTTTACCATCTTGGTCGCTCTTCTTTGAACCTTTTCTACCGCCACTATATCTTTCTTGAGATAAGGAGACCAGACAATATTCCAGATGAGGTTGCACCATGGAGCGATACAGGGGCAAAATCTTTTTTTTTTTTTCCAGGGGAAAGCGCGAACACAGTTCCCCACTACCAGAAATTATGCAGTCAAGTTTCCCGCATTTCAACCCAACCGGAGCGCAATGGATGAGCCTCACCCTGGGTGAACCACCTTTCTGATCATGGTATCTCCTGATCTTCCTAATCTAATTTAAGGCTTGGCTTTATATACTGAGTCATCATTCTAAGAAAGCTCGACTCGGTTTACAATAATTAACTTAACGAACAAAACCATAAGAATAATGGCAAAATTTCAAGAAAATTAATTTTCAAAGGGCTCCTTTTACTAAGCTGCAGCGTTTTTAGCGCACGCAGCAGATTAGCGTGCGCTAACCCCGCGCTACGCGGCTAGAACTAACGCCAGATCAATGCTGGCGTTAGCGTCTAACACGCATGGCAATTTAGCACGCGTTATTCCGCGCATTAATGCCCTAATGCGCCTTAGTAAAAGGAGCCCAAAATGTTTTGCAAATAAAGTGGTTTTTAAAGATGTACGAAAAAAATAAAAGCAAACTAGAACTCCTTAAAAGAAGCGGAAGATCATTCCAAAGTTGAGAAAAACTTAAAAATCAATGATCGACTGAAGATCTTGACTCCTTTGACTCCTTTTCTGGAAGGAAGGGATAATTTAAATTGTTGGATACCTCATGGTATCTCCCCTGCCAGCAAAATCCAAGCACATTTGAAATTGATTTGTGAAAATCTGCCTATCCACAGAAATCTGAAGGCAATTCTGATCATCTCCATGACTTCGCTGCCTACTTGTTCAAATGTTTAAAAAGATTCACAAACCGACAGGCTGGCTTCTTCAGTACAAATTTATCAGACTGACTTGCAAACCATTGTTTTAACAAAGTCATGCATAATTAATCCTTATTTCACTTTGCGCAAACCTGAAAAATATAGCAAAGCTCTCAATATATATTTACACGTATGTACAATTAGTCCAGCAGAAACAAATCACCTGCAAGCTGGTGCTTGAATTTTATTTCTGGGCACAATTTTTTATTTTTTTTTTGCAACCTGAACAGTTTTAACAATTCCTTGCAGAAACTCTGGTTAACCCCTTTCCTTCCTTTTATCAAGCAGCGTAAGCTAAATGCCAATCTGCCCATAGGAACAGAATGGGCAGCTCGGCAACCCAGCTTGATAAAAAGGGGAGGGGGGGAGATAGGGCATTTTATGCTGTCTTATTTATGCAGTTATCTTAGCTGGTTAAGTACTGAAAATTTGCACTTGACTGGCTAATTGCCAGCTCTGTTCCCAGGACACTCCCAAAATAGGCAGTTAAAGTGCCAGTGAAAATGTCCGGTTAGCCCCAGGCAGACAATTTAAACAGCCAGAAGCCTCTCCTGGCTGTTTAAATAATTTTTAAACACTGGGTTCTCTGCTAGTGGTAGCATAACAATACTCGATGAAGGCAATTTAAGCAAACCTAGTTGAAATACCCTTTGAAGGGCCACATTTGGAGGGCTTCAGAAAAAAATAGTTAATGTCTTATTAAAGAAATGACAATTTTGCATGAGGTAAAACTCTATAGTTTATAAATCTTTCCTTTTGGCTAAGTCTTAATAATAATATTGTCATTTATAGCTAAAGAGACATATTATCAAGAAACTGTTTTATTTTACTTTTGTGATTATGATAAACATACCGAGGGCCTCAAAATAGTACCTGGCGGGCTGCATGTGGCCCCCGGGCCACAGGTTTTGAGACCACTGGTTTATTACATGCCGTATATGCTACCTGATTGTAGAACCGCTTAGATAACTTTGATAGGCGGTATATAAAAACCTAATAAACTTGAAACTTTTACACTTCTCCTTCGTTGTTCACGGGGTTGAGTGCAGAGCTGGACCACAAAGTGTGAAAAATCGCGAATAAGTTTTCAGCCGGCTCTGACCCACCGCCGCCTCATTCCTGGCATCCCAGACTTTACCTGGTGGTCTAGCGGGCTTTCAGGGCAGAAGTGATCTTCCTACGCTCCTGCCCCGTGCAGATCACTCATAGCAAATGGCTGCCGTGAGTTCCCATAGTGTCTCGAGACGACAACGGGAACTCACGGCAACCATTTTCTATGAGTGATCTGCATGGGACAGGAGCGAGGGAAGATCGCGAGACCACTAGGTAAGGTCTGGGAATCTGGGAGGGAGGCGGGAAAGGTCCGGAATTAGATTTTTTTTAAAAAATAAAAATAAAAAAAATCACGAATAACCGAATCCGCGGATTCGGAGGGAGAAGTGTACTAGAGGCCTAGGGCTCAGAATCTTCTAGAAGAAGACAGGCTCCTGCTGCCAACATGACATGTTCTCTAGGATAACCCTTACCTTTCCATCAAATCGTGCAGTGCCCCCCAGGGGGACTCGGATGTTCCTGGGAGGAAGTGTGAATGCCGGTGCTTCAGACGAGGCCATGGAGCTCAGCGCTGAATTTTCCAGGGACAGTGAAGCCTTGGAAATACGAGTAGTCGTCACCAGCTTTATATCTCCCATGCTGAGTTTCCTTCAACAATAACCTATTGAAGAAAAAGGATAAAGCAAAAGAACTAAGGCACAGACGTTCATGTGATAGACTGTTCAAGAACTAAGTGATAACATATAAATTTAACTTTGTAGGGGGAATTGGAAAAATCACTTTATTTGTGCACATGAAATTCCAGGAACTCTTAAGGGTCATTTTACTAAGGTGCACTAATGGATTTAGGCCCTGATTCTCGCAGGGTCGACGAAAGCTAGTGGGCATCCTACCGTCCCCTAACTTAATTGGTTCAATTGGCGATGAACAACGTGGTAATTGTCCGCATCATTTAAAACCAAATTTTTTTTTAATGCAGGTGCCTGCAGAACAGGCCGCCGATGTCCCGTCCACAGTGGGCGTGGCCCAATCGTCACAGTGGGCGTGGCCTGCACCAGAAATAACATAACGTAACATCGTACTTATAAACCGCATAACCGTTAAGTTCAATGCGGTGAACAAAAGTATGAACCCCTGAGGATGTGCGATTCCCTGGCCTACATTTCTGGTGTCTACTTTACACATGGCTGCGATTCTGCAACCTTGCGCCAGTATTGTACATGATTGGCAAATGACCAGCGCCACTTTTGGAGGCACTAGCTGATACCGGTGCCGGTTGCAAAATCCGGCCCTTGGTGTTCACTAATGTTTTGCCATGCTTTGTTAACTACTTCTGCCATCACTGTCAGACAATGCTATCTCCTACCACACTATATCTGAAAGTTATAGCTATAGGCCCAGCACCCTGAGGTTGTGGGTTCAGACCCACGCTGCTCCTTGTGACCCTGGGCAAGTCACTTGATCCCCCATTGCCCCATGTACATTAGACAGCTTGTGAGCCCACCAGGACAGACAGGGAAAAATGCTTGAGGACCTGAATAAATTCATGTACAGTACTCCCCCGAAATTCCAGGAACACCCGCAAATTTTGAAAAACCGCGAATACGGTTTTTCAGCTGATCGAAGGCAGGAGAGGGCAGCTGGGGCGCTGGTGGGTGCTTAAATTGTACTCACGAAGCCAGGCACATTTTCTGACTACCTCTTCCTGGTACTAAAGTCATGGTTACACCAATCGGGAGCTGCTTTGATATTCCAGATAGTGTGTCAAAGCAGCTCCTGATTGGTGTAACCATGACTTTAGTACCAGGAAGAGGCGGTTAGAAAATACCACAAATTAATGAGTCCGCGATTTGCGAACTGCGAATTCGCGGGGGTGTACTGTAAACTGTTCTGAGCTCCCTTGGGAGAACAGTATAGAAAATTGAATAAATAAACAGTGTGAAAAGCTTCAGTCACTTTAGGATCCATACCAAGGGCATTCAGTTTATTTATTAGTCGCCTATGTGGAGCCATGTCAAAGGCTTTGCTAAGGTCTAAATGCACCACGCCCAGCACTCTCCCTTAACCCTTTCAGGACCAAGGGACATATTTGTCCCATAACTTTAAAATCCTATAAATTTTGATTGGGATAGTCTACAGTTCTAAATTTGATATGTACGGATTCCATATGATACTGCCTTTATGTAAACAAACTGGTTCCGACATTCATTCATTAGCGTCGTTGCTAGATTGACGAGAAGATTCACTTGCCACACTGTCCATAAGCCAGAAGTGTGATTTTTTTAAATAAAAATAATGATATTTCACAAAAAAAATCAATTTTTTGGCATCTGCAAGCCCTTTTTACCATAAAAATGTCGTCAAAACCACAAAAATTGGCCTACGATCCTTATGGTCCTGAAAGGGTTAATCCAGCTCTTTCTCCAGTCCTCTCCAGTTGAAATACCGCCGCCAGATATTATCAAGAAAAAAATATCCCAGTACCACTGCCGCTATCGCCACTACCTCAGGATAAGAACGGCGTTTTTACTAGCAATTACTTCCTCCTTGTGAGACTGCTGATTACAGGAAAAGCACTGTAGCTTTAAAGTTCCTCCAGGTGCTCGTTCGCTAGAACATTTTCAACGGCATGGTCCATAAAGCACTCAACCTGAGGTGGAAGAATGCAGGTGAACAGTCATCGCAAATGTTTTTCCTGCTAAAATTATCCTCACAGAGCGTTACTTGCTCTGGTTTCTGCAATCCTGTCTTACAGTGTGACAGAAGTGCTGCAGAGGATTTTAGAGATTTCTCAGCTAGTTTAAAATTTTGCATTCCTTTTTCATTTTCTGTTATTTATTTGGGGCTCCTTTCACTAAACAGCGGTAAGCACTAAAATGCCTTACCACAGGGCATGTTCAGGTGTCAGTGCACCTTCCCAGACCATTTTATTTTTAGTGCTGGGGCAGGATGGGGAAGAAAGTAGAAAGGTGTAGAAAGGTGGGTGCAGGGGGGATGGTCCGCCCCAAGCGCAGTCTTATTAAAGGCATGATACCTCCGCCCCCCTCCACTCCTCTCCTTGCTGCACACACGTGCCCCTGGCCTTTCCCCTTATCTTTGTTTACTTCTCTGGCGCGAGGTTGCTGCCTACATTGGCACTGGCGCTCTCTCTGACATCACTTCCAGGACCCTCGCCTAGGAAGTGACATCAAAAGCTGAGCTGAAACCGACATCAGCATGCTGCTCATGCCAGAAAAGTTATAAAAAGGAACGGGGAAAGGGAAGGGGGCGTGTGCATGGTGGGGGAGGGGGGGAAAAGGGCAGGGGGCACCACCGCCCCAGACACCGCTCACCCTTAATACGCCACTGCCTACAGTAATCAGATAACACAGCTACATTTTACGGACTAACCGATTAGCATATAGTGGAAAGCCACAGAATAGGTGGTGGTAGGAGCTCACATGTTAATAATGGCTATTATTAGAAAAACTCAGAAATCTGGCCATTTCACTCATGTGGTAAAAATGGCCTTAGCAAGTAGGAATGACCTGTGTTAGCACGGGGATGTTGGGGGGAGGGGTAGGGAGCTCTAAGAACAGCGGCTCTCTGTGGGTGGGGGCTGGGGGGGTTCATTGGGTGTGAGGGAGGGAGAGAGGAATCGCATTGTCCCTCGCCGGTTCAGCTGATCCTGGCAGGGGAATCCACAAGCCGGCAGGACTCCAGGAAACCGGCTCGGCTGATCAGGATTCCCCTGACACGATGAGCTGAAGGCACGCCTTTCAGACAAAGTAGTTGGGTACGTCAGAAAAAAACTTTTGCTTTTGTGCGTTTTTCATGTGGATGGCTTCATATCTGAGAATGGCCAAAAAGGATAAGACGTACTAAGGACCTGGGTCCACATAGGTCATTCTAAAAGAAAAATAAAATAAAATAAAATAGATGGACGTCTTGCTGTTTTTGAAAATGGACATTTTCTCTAAATAGTTTACTGGATGTCTTTCTCAAAACGTCCAAACTTAAGACGTCCTATCGAAAATGCCCCTCAAAAGCATGCCTAAAATCGAGCAACACCTACCAGATTTCTAATTCTAACATCCTTCCTAAAGTGCAAAGTAGTCTTTTCAAAATCTCATTGTCTACTCCCACTTTCTTCTCCCTAATGCTGCACAGAGAACCCAGCAGCCCGTAGCTTCACCCTTCATTCTGCTCCTGCAAAATAAATCCCAGTGCACCCTCCTAAAAACATATGGCTTGGCTCTTTGTCGTCCACAGAATACATCTGAAAGAGTAGATAAAGTACTTACAAACAACTTGTTATGCATCCATTTCTAATTATGCAGTTTCCTTTCCAAAGGCCTTTAACATGTGCACATGCTTCCCGGTCGGAAGTAAAGCAAGAGCCTCGGTGCACAGAAACCAGAGCACAGATGTTGAAAAGGGTTCATCTGACTCCATTCACGGATGCTGCAGCTTCACAGACAGACTGTGTGCATTTCATTAGATCCATTCATTCGGTTGTTTTAACCCAACCAGCCCCCTACTGACCTTTAAACCTCTGGTACTTAAAATCCTGATGGAGGTTTTATTAAATCCTAGAGATGCTTACGTAAGCCGAGGGGAGCGCTCACATTTACAGCAATGTGTACGTATGTGTGTGTCTTCAATGAAAACCATAACGTAAAAAAAATATTTGAAAAATATATTACAGTTAAGGATTAAAAAAACTCCCACATTTTTATATTCTGTTTCTTTTTTTGCACCACCACTTATCCTTTTTTTTATTTCCATGTTATCCCTTTTCCATTAATAGGATCACTGGATAAAGAGATATCCCTTGCTGCTTATAGACTGGAAAAGAAATCCCTTCCAAGGTCAATTTCTTTGGTTCCTCTCCAGCTGAAGGCACTGCATTCCTAATACAGAGCAGTCCTTTCTTCCTTTAAGGCCGGGGGCACATCTTTTCAGTGATACACCTGACCCTCACAGCCTCAGTGGACAGACCTGAATATGAGCCTCTGCCTGGCAATAAATATAATCATACAGTGCCTTGAATACAGCCCCGTCTATGTCCTGTTTTATTTTCCAAAGTATTGCCACTAGACTACAACCCAGTTTTGCTGTGGGTAATCTCCAGGCTCTTTGATCAAATACAAAATAAAAAATACTGTATTTTTCGCTCCATAAGACGCACTTTTTTCCACCCAAAAGTGGGTGGAAATCTCGGTGTGTCTTATATAGCGAAGATACAAAATTTGTACTCCCCCCCTTAGCATTGTGAAACACCCTCCCCCCCCACCGCAGCACCTTTTCAAAGCACCCCCCCCCCCGCCTCTCAGCACCGCCGTCGTCGTTTTTTTAAAAAGCTTGGTGGTCCAGAGGTATCCCTCCCTCGCTAGACGGCTCTCGTATTCAGGTCAGGAGCGCGGATGTCAGGAGCAAGCGTTACGCTTCCTGCTTGGGCCCGCCATTGCTTACTGAATGATGGCGTCAGTTTTCGCAGGATTTGCGAGAACCGACACCAGCCATTCAGAATGCAAAGGCGGGTCCAAGCAGGAGCACATAACACTTGCTCCTGATATCTGCGCTCCTGACCTGAGTACGAGAACCGTCTAGCGAGGGAGCGATTAAAAAAAGGTACAGGGTGGGGTGGCTGTACAATTTACAAGGTACGGGGTGGTGTTTAAAAGGGTATGGACTATGATTTAAAAGGTACAGGGGGGTACGTGGGGAGCATGGGGATAATTTAAGGTACTGGGAGGTATAGTGTGTGGTGCAGTGGTTGGAACTACAGCCTCAGCACCCTGGGGTTGTGGGTTCAAACCTCGCACTGCTCCTTGTGACCTTGGGCAATTCACTCAGTCCTCCATAGCCCCAGGTATGTTACATAGATTGTGAGCCCACTGGACAGACAGGGAAAATACTTGAGTACCTGATCGTAAAACCGCTTAGATAATCTTGATAGGCGGTATATAAAAAAACTAAAAATAATAATAATAATACATGGGGGGTATGGGGAGATGATTTAAGGTACTGGGGGGGTACATGAGGGTTTGGAACCTGCCTGTCTGTCACTAGGCTACTAGGCCTGCCTGCCCTGTGCCTGCCTGCCCTGTGCCCTGTCCCCTGTCCAAGCCTACCACTAGACCATCAGAGAGGGGTACAGGGTGCAGAGCCTAGCAAGGAGTATAGGGTTGGGTGAAGAGCCTGGCAGGGAGAATTTGGTTCCAAATGGTTTTTTTTTCTTGTTTTCCTCCTCTAAATCTAGGGTGCGTCTTATGGTCAGGTGCATCTTATGGAGCGAAAAATATGGTACTAGAGTTCTTTTCTACTGGGGCAACAAATAACCAAGTCCATCTGATGAAAAGAATCACCTTTTACCACTTCAGTTCTACATATCAATCATTATGTATGATGCAGAGAATGAGCTGCAACCCCAAACCATTGGTGGCTAATGACACTTATTTGATGAGACTCTTGCAGACAAGCTATGAGGAGTGAAGGTGGAGATTGGCCCAGGACTGCATTTTTTTTCTCTTCCTTCACTGTATCTCTCCCAGAGACTCTTAGTTCATATAGGGCTAAATGCACAAAGCACGGTCGTTAAGACCGTGCAGGTTGCTGTTGGCCAATTTTGGGGCTGATTTCCAAACAATGATCCATGCTCAAAAGGCTTTCCATGCAAATGAGTTGAGTAGGATATCTGCCTTAATCCTGTCCCACCAGTCGTTGGAAAACCAACTCAACACATGTGCAGAGAATCCAGAATAGCCTTGCTCGTTTAGAACAGTCACTACACTCCCGTAGCATTAGAGAGGGAAGAACCATCAGCTCAGTTGTGATGATGTGACGCGTGTATACTGTATGTACTCGGATTGTAAGGCTATTCTTATGTTCTTAACCATCGGCTCAGTTGTGATGATGTGACGCGTGTATACTGTATGTTCACTCAGATGACCAACTGACGTTTAGTTGAAGAGGTTCACCCACGATTCATTTAGATTTGGGTAAAGCTATTGGTAGCCAATCAGTCTAGTTAGTGAAGCTTTGAAAAAAATCCCTGGTAGTAAATAGAGATTGTACTAGAGGTGTGTGCTGGGACAGGGAAAATGGGAAACCCACGCAGAAATCCATGGGGTGAATGGAGACAGGAGGGCATAGATTAGAAATGGATGGGAACCAGATTATGTCTCCATGCACACCTTGACTCAGAAACTTGACACCAACACCTCAGATTAAAAAAAATCTTGATGAAAATTGATGAATGTGTTCAGTAATTTTGGCAACAAAGAGACCTCTGCTAAACTGGTAAAAGGATTTATTTCATGCGTTTGGCAGCGTATAATCTCCACCAAACTAGTCATGTATTTGACTGATAATGCAGCTAATATGAGGGGAGAGGCCTAGGCGTCTCAGCCAATCAGGGCCTTAGGCCCTTCCCCTTGCATCACATGATGCACCGGGGAGAGAAAGGTCCACCATTTTGATCTGGCAGCCTACAAGCGGGACAGACTGAGTTTCCCTCCCACTCCAATTTCTCTAAAAAGATATAGGGGAGGGGGGTTCAAAGGGTGGGGGTGGGGTTTCTGGGGACCTTTGGTGGCAGGAGGAAATGGGCATCCCTCCTGCCTTTTTTGGGGGGCGAGAAGGGGGAGGGTAGGGGATGTTTGGGGGGGCATGGTACAGGGGTGGGCCTTTGGTGGCAGGAGAAAGTGGGCATCCCTCCTGACATTTTGCTGCTAGGGGGGGGTCAGCATGGCAAGAGGGAGTGGGCATCCTTCCTGCCATTTTTGTCCTGCATGGGGGTGGGGGGCGATTGGCAGGAGGGAATTGTGTGGGGGATTCCCGGTGCCGCGTTCATTGGGTGTTGTTGGGAAGGGACATCATTGGTGGGGGGGGGGCTTTTTTCATGGGGCAGACATTGTACGTGTGTAACATGCACAGCATCTGTACCCATTTAAAAAAAACAAAGAAAAAAAGATTTCCTGCCCCGAACAGCATGGAAGGAGGCTTTCCCCTGCCTCTCAGCTATTCAGGCTTCCCCTGCAGGCTCTGCATAAGAGTCACTCTCACAGCAATCCATCGGATCGGAGAGTCAGGGATTATAGCGAACATCCGCGTGAATTATTTGCATGCAAACTTTTTAGTGCATCAATAGCTATTTCTAAATCAGCCAAAAAATTGGATTGGTGCAGACCCACACAATCTTACCGATCCTCTTAGTACAGTGGTCTCAGACTCAAACCCTTTGCACGGCCACATTTGGGATTTGTAGGTACTTGGAGGGCCTCAGAAAAAATAGTTAATGTCTTATTAAAGAAATGACAATTTTGCATGAGGTAAAACTCTTTATAGTTTATAAATTTTTCCTTTTGGCTAAGTCTTAATAATAATACTGTCATTTATAGCTAAAGAGACATACGATCAAGAAACTGTTTTATTTTACTTTTGTGATTATGATGAACATACCGAGGGCCTCAAAATAGTACCTGGGGGGCTGCATGTGACCCTGGGCCGCGAGTTTGAGACCATTGTCTTAGTGCATCTAGACCTGAGGCAGTTTTTTTGAGAATTATTCGAGAATCAAGAAAAAAAAATCAGTGAATCCCGTCACCAGGACATCATCGGAACGTTCTTTTCAGTTTCAAGACAATTTCAGGATAAAACAGTCATGGAACGTGAAATTAACCGAGTTCTGGCTCTGTAGATGGTTTATTTTTACATAGTTTGAAATGATTGTTTTCTCACAGTCCATGTTAATAAATAATATGGTTTTCTTAAAACAGCAGGTTACCTCCCACTTGGAACACAAAAGGGTGAACTCACAATTAATACAAAGAAAGACAATACAAAAACAATAAATTATAGTACAGTATTCCCCCGAAATTTGCGGGGGTTACGTTCCTGGAGCCCCTGCAAATTTTGAAAAACCGCAAATAATGCAAATTACGCTGTACAGTACTTTCTCGTCCCGAGATCACCTGCATCATTCCCTTCTCTGGGGGTCCCGCCCTCTTCCGAGATTGCTTCCTTTTCCGGCAAGGCGGGACATGAGATGGGCGGTGAAGGAAGAAGGTGTCTGAAAGAGAGCTGGCGGTCCGGGAAGGAGACCATGAAGCGATGGTGGACCACAGGGAGGGGAAAGCGGTTAACTCTAGAACGGAAAAACCCGCGAATTACTGAGTCCGTGAATCGCGGGACGCAAATTCACAGGGGTATTACTGTATATGTATATAGATGGTATAAATAGGTAAGATTAACATATATTTATCTCATGCATTGTAACACCACTACGGAAGCTCAGGTATTGTAACACCTTTACTGAAGCTCATGCAAACCTCTCAGAACTGACCCCCCCAGTCATTAGTAGCAGTATAGAAGCTTCCAGTAAACAAACATTTAGCAAAGTTATGCCCTATTTCTTTATGTTTAATTTAACAAATTATAGGATGAATTTTATGTTTTGCTTGATCTTTTAAATACGGGCTGGGGATGGGAAAGAAAAGTGTGGGGATGGCGAGGGGATGATACTAATATGATGGGGCAGGGCTGGAAAAGAACTGGGTGGGGATGGCACAAGATTATGTCCCCATACACATCTCTAGATTGTACCCACCATCCTCTTGGTTTAAGTTTGATGTTCATTTCCATCCTGGTACTGTAGGTGCAACCTAAAACCAGTAAACAAGACTGGTTTGAGAGAGAATCAAAAGAGAGAGGATATTTTATGACTAATTGACTGTAGAGAATGATATGGGGACAGGGACCTGTGGGTACCCGTGGGAAGGGGACAGAGACCATGGTGCTATTCTCTAAAAACTTAAGACTAGTATCAATATGTAATAACACATCTTACAAAATTTGGCAACTGAATTCAGTGATTAAAAAAAACCCCAAAAACTTCAGAAGCTGCTCTTGGATTTCAATGAACTGACGTTAACCGACATCATTTGTGTCTTGTCTGCCATCTGCAACAACCTTCCATCGTGCGTCCAAATGCTCAAGTGTCTTACTGTTGATGCAACAGATTTATCCACTGTTGCTGACATCAAGGAACCTTTCTAACATTTAACAAGGCACTTATTTTCCTGTTCACGTATTTAGGTTCTCTTCTACACCCATGTCCGAATACCTTCCCAGGTGATGTAAAAACATTGGCAACTGAGTCTTTGGAAAGGTTGTACCAAAACCAGATCAAAACTGAAGGCTCTATTTGTGATTTATAAGCAAGTTGTACAGAATACTGTATATACTTTAATAAACAGATTTAAATTTCAAATCATAAGTGTATGAGGCTTGTGCAAATGAGGACAGAACTCGCAGGGACGGGGTTCTGTACAGCGCTGCGTATGTCTGGTAGCGCTATAGAAATAATTAACACTAGCAGTAGTAGGACAGTGTGGGGGACGGAGGTGGAGCCATTTTCTATTTGACTGTCAGTAAAAGGAAGTCTTAAATAATAGGGTCTCAAATTGTGGGGGCTGAAAGAATGGAACAGGGAAATAGACTGGGTGGAAGCTTTGTCACCATTGTGAGCTCATGCGACAGCAGGGAAGCACAATCAACACAACAAAGGACGGGGACAGGAGGGAAAGAGGGAAAAATGAATTTGAATACCAGCAAAGCTTTGTCAGGTGCTAATTCCCAACTAGCAGTTTGTCTCTGAGGTTAATAGAGACCAACTTACAACTATTATTTTCGCAGCATTTTCTTTGTGCCACTTTGGGAACATTTTAAGCGAAGACCCATTTTTCACAGAATGCAGAGATCAGAATTAAGACCTCCAGGTCGGGGACGTGCTCGGTTCTAGCGGCGTTTTAGGAAATGGACCTCCGAGCATGTTATCTACTGGCACGCACAATGAAAGCAGCCATTTTAGAAATACGCATGCAGATAAAATGGGCGGCACCAGAACGGCACCTTGCACATGTACGTGGCACTCTGTGGCCTGGGTGGGCCGGAGCCCACCTAACTTGGACTCAGGTCCACCCAGAATTGTTGCACTCTTGCTGTGGCTGGCGGAACTCCCTAAACCTCGCCAGCTACAGATTTCTTCCTCCCTGGGCAGACAGCAAAATAGAGGAAATGGATCCTTTTAGTCAAAATCCAACCCACAACTATAATAATTCAGACGAACGGGGTTAACGGGAATATTTTTATTCAAGAACTGAAGCAGCTTGCCGCGCGTGTAATAAAACACAAAGACTTAACACAGCAACATTTACTTCCCCCGATGAAGGTCGGGTGACTGAAACGCACGAGTAAAAACGGAGCGTAGGATAGTTTAAGCTTCGAGACCAGCGCTGGACTAGCAAGTCGCTGTATAAGTCAAGTGTTGCTGATTTGAGATAAGAAAGTTATGCAGTAAGGAAGCAAAATTGATAGCATTCATATTGATGGGGTAGTTTTACTAATGAAATTGAATATTATGTAAGTCTCCCTCCAACTTAGGAATCAAAGAAACTCTTATATCTTGGCATCCCAAGTCCTCTAAATTTTCTTCACACTTCTACCTCTAACCCTCTGTTGTAGTTCCTTCCTATTTCTCCTACTGCAGGGGTGTCCAATGTCGGTCCTCGAGGGCCGTAGTCCAGTCGGATTTTCAGGATTTCCCCAATGAATATACATGAGGTCTATTTGCATGCACTGCTTTCATTGTATGCTAATAGATCTCATGCATATTCATTGGGGAAATCCTGAAAACCCGACTGGATTGCGGCCCTCGAGGACCGACATTGGACACCCCTGTCCTACTGTAAACCGCGTCGAGCTCTCAAACGTGGAGATGATGCGGTATACAAACCTAAGGATTAGATTAGATTATTGAGTAAGAGATACACACACTACCAAAAATATTTTAATGGGTTTGCGCAAGAGATACACCAATAAATACACATTAAAGGGATAAGGGAAGGGATGGAGGAATTGGTATAGAGGATTATTTGTTGAAAATTGGACAGAATGTGGACTTTGGATAACGTATGTTATGTGAGGTCCTATGCACTGAAAACTCTTGACACTGTATGATATACCATCCTCCTTTTTGACCACTCAAGGGTTGATGAATTGGGTTTGTGATAAAAAGGAGAGAAAAAAATGAGGAATTTGATTTAATTAAATAAGGAAATTAGCTCGAAGGCACTTGCCTAGAGCCGACGCAAACACCACCAAGCCCCTCTGGGTATGCTCTTTTTTTTTTTTCTTTTTTTTTTGTGCATGCGTGGCCTGCCGATGCCGGCATCAACTCGAGATAAATGCTGCTGGCTGTCATTTGGAATGCCCGAGAAGAGAATCTTTAGCTTGAGCGATTTGGGAACCCTCTTCAGCTCAGGTATTTAATATTTTGGGTTTGCAGGCAGAGGGAAGGGGGTGGAGAATAGAGAGCATAGCAGGGCCGTGGAGTGGGGGGGGAGTTCAATTCTTTGTCCATCCACCTTAGGCTCAGGCCCACCAAAATTGGTTATTGAGCTACGCCCCTTGGTGGCACTACTTCCATGTGCAGCTGTTCCATTTTACAAACCTACAGATGTTAACAGCCACCAACCAAGTGATGAGACTAATTTTAATTTGATTTCATTTGGAATTGGAAAATAAAACTATGGGGATTTAATGAGAATGACGACTCCTTAGGGTAGGGGGGCGCAACTCCGGTTCTCGAGGGCCGGAATCCAGTCGGGTTTTCCCCAATGAATATGCATTGAAAGCAGTGCATGCAAATAGATCTCATGCATATTCATTGGGGGAATCCTGAAAACCCGACTGGATTCCGGCCCTCGAAGATCGGAGTTGCCCACCCCTGCCTTAGGAGGAAGTTAGCAATGTGGGCTAGTGTTAAGATGTAAACTATGACCAGTATGGTGTATGTTTACTTGTAAACCGCTTAGGATATAATCGGATAATAAGTTTTTTAAATAAATAAAATAAATACTGTTAATCCCAGTTGTTACTGTGTTTCCCCAAAAATAAGACCTACCCTGAAAATAAGCCCCAGCAGGATTTTGGGGGTAGGTCTTAATATAAGCCCTAGTCCCAGGATTCGCCGGGTTCTTCCTCTTTCCTTTTTCTCCCCCACATGTGCAGCATCTTTCCTCCCCTCCCTCCCATCCCTTATGCAGCAGAACCCTTGAGCGAGGACCACCCCTCACACCCACTCTCGAGTACCCGCCGCCGAACCCCCCATCTTTCACTCCCTCCCATCCGAGCCACACCGACTGCGAGCAAGCCCTATTACATACCTCCTTAATCACTCTAAACAGGCTGCTTCGGCCTTGTCCGCCCGTGAATTCACTCTTGCATCAGTAACGCGGCAGACTGAATTCACGGGCGGACTAGGCCGAAGCAGCCTGTTTAGTGTTCTGTCGGGCCGATGCTGCTTAGGGAGGTTTGTAGGGCTCGCTCGCGGTCGGCGGGGTTCGGATGGAAGGATGGGGATTCGGCTGCGGGGGCGGGTGCTCGCTCAAGGGTTCTGCTGCACAAGGGAAGGGAAGGGAAGCTGGGCAAGGGTCCTGCTGCATGAGGGATGGGAGGGAGGGGAGGAAAGATGCTGCACATGTGGGGGAGAAAAAGGAAAGAGGAAGAGTTGGGATGAAAGAGAGGAGCATGTACATGAAAAAAAAAAAAAAAACTAGCCCAAAAATAAGACCTAGTGTATTTTTTGTGCCTAAAATTAATAGAAGACATTGTCTTATTTTGGGGGAAACACGGTATTATTTTTGAGGCACCCATGCTAAAATAATATGAGTTAGTGATAAAATGGCACATCTTAATGGCAGCCCACATTGGCAATCTCTTCCCTTAATCTCTTGTGTACAAATCTGGCCAGAACAAGAACTGTTTAAAAATCTGTGTGGCTCTGAGTTACTGTAAAATCCAACAGGGATATTTTTCATAATAAATGTATATTCCCCATTCCACAAAAGGAATACATATGTAGATTTTTTTCTTCCCCGACTAAACCACACCCCTCACTATGCCCCCTTTGAAATCTCTGCATGGTGTGAAACTGCCAGTTAGGAATATTTGCAATCTGTTTCTGTAAATGCCGCTGTTTACACATGGAATTGTTTCTAAATAAGGGCTTTCGGTTAATGCACTTCCTGAGAATCATTTTATTAAAAAGACAGGTCACCTGGACTGAGGCCCAGATGCACTAAAGCCAGCGATTGGCACTACACCTGTTTTGGCAGCTTTAGCAGCGATCGCTTTTGCCGACCCGATGCAAAAAAACCGCTCATTGACTGGTTTTCTGCACAATCGCTCATTCTCCGATCTAATCATGCACATAAGCTCATTAATATTGAAATACCAAGTAAACTAGTAGAGTGACTGATTCTCTAACATGACTTCTCAATGCACAAAAAAGGGATTGCTTTAAGCAATCCAAAAAAAAACGACTGGTCAAGATCAATTGCTTACCTGTCTAAAACCATAGTTTAGCCCCCATTTTTTATTTTTTTTTTTTTAATGGGCACAGATTCTAATATTGGCCTCATTAAAAAAGTAAAAGAAAAAAAAGCATCCCCCCATCGATGATATCCCTCCCTGATGTCCCACCCCCAACGAACCGTCACCAGGAACAAAACTCCCCCCCCCTTTAACAGCGAAAATGGAAAGAGGGATGCCCGCTCCCTCCTGCCAAGGGGAACACACACACACACCCCAGCGCAAGAAAAAATGGCAGAAGGGATGCCCACTCCCTCCTGCCATGCCGACCACCTCTCCCGTGACAACGAAACAGAAGGAAGGATGTCCACTCCCATGCCAGGAGCCCCTCTGAACCATCTCCTACCCTCCCCCTTCCCCCCATCAAAAAAGGTAGGAGGAATGCCCACTCCCTCCTGCCACTGGATGCTCCCCTGAAACCCCTCCCCCATACCTTTTTTCGAAGATACAAACAGGAGGGAAGCATGATCCCTCCACCTTCAAGGCCCGCCTTCCCTCCTCGGTGCATCATGTGATGCACAGGGAGGAGCCCAAGGCCCTGATTGGCTTCATTTTAAACTGTAAATGGCTGGTAAGTACTGCTAAAATCCCAGAACTCCTTTTCGATAATGAATTTATCATTTCAGAAAATGTGATCCTAAACAAAAAAAGACCATATATTAATACAGCTGCCTTTTTGTTCCAGTCTTGTAACTTTGATTTGTTACTAATTTGTTTATTTTACTTTGTTTTTAGACTTGTTATTTTATGTTATGCCCTTGTAATATATTGTAAACCGCCAAGAACATTGATTTGGTGGTGTAAGAAATTTTTAATAAACTTGCAAACTCTGTTTATATGTCCCATCTTTACAGAAATAATGTGGATTTGCACACTCCCTTGAACAGAAGAAAACTCCAGATGTTTTCACTAAGGCATTATCTTATAGATTTCAGAGAGCCTGCTGCAATAAAGTTGAAGAAATAGTTAACAGAAAGCCCTCCCTTTCTTTCCTTTCATCTGATTATGATGACAGGCAAAATTCTGCTTTCTCAAAGGAAGAAACCAAGTTGCTAATACCATGTGTCCTTTGGTTGGGAAGAGATATGTGAAATGATAGAAACTCAGGAAAAAAAAAAAAAAACCCAACATTCTGGAATGCTTAAGAAATGTTGTCTCCAACATTTTAACTCCAGTTCTCCATCTGAGAATGAGGCGAACTTGAGCGGAGATGTCGGTGACGGGACTAAATCACGCGAGATAATGGCGCGCCGACAACTCAGCGCAAGGTTGACGGCGCACCGAAGAAAAGCACTATTTTAAAGGGCTCCGACGGGGGGTGGGGGGGGAACCTCCCCACTTTACTTAACAGACATTGCGCTGGCGTTGTGGGGGGGATTTGGGGGCTTGTAACCCCCCACATTATACTTAAAACTTAACTTTTTCCCTAAAAAACAGGCAAAAAGTTCAGTTTCAAGTATAATGAGGGGAGTTACAACCCCCCAAACCCCCCACAACGCCAGCGCGATGTCTGTTAAGTAAAATAGGGGGGTTCCCCACCAACACCCCCCGTCGGAACCCTTTAAAATAGTGCTTTTCTTCAGCGCACCGTCAACCTTGCGTTCAGTTGTCGGCGCGCCGTTGTCTCGCGCTATTTTGTCTATGAACCGGAGATGTCTTATGTTCAAAAAGTAGTCACTGTTTAATGGTTAACTTTCTTATGGCTCTTTTTACAAAGCTGCGGCAGCGATTCTCCAACGCGGCAAACGCGCTGAAGCCCAAACGGATTGAATGGGCTTCATCGTATTTGCCACGCAGGAATTGCTATTGCGGCTTTGTAAAAGGAGCCTCTGGTTATTTATTCACAAATGAATGAACATTTTATTTATTTATATTCTGCACATCCTACAATTCTATGCAGATTACAAATTATTCAGGTACTTGAGCATTTTTTCCCTATCTGTCCTGGCGGGACACTCTATCTAATGTACCTGGGGGAATGGGGGATTAAGTGACTTGCCCAGGGTCACAAGGAGCAATTTGGCATTTGAACCCACAACCCCAGGGTGCCGAGGCTGTAGCTCTAACAACTGCACCACACACACCCTAATTTAAAAAAATAAAGGCAGTAACAGTTCATCGTTCAATGCAATCATTTAGGGCAGGGGTCTCCAAAGTACGACCATTTTGTCTGGCCAGCGGAAGAATTGTGCGGAAATGCGCCAACTGGACTAATTTTCCAATGAGAATTCACAAAAAAATAAACCCAAAAAGCGAGGTGTTGATAGATTTCAAATGCATTAATTAAAACTGTGTTCAAAATATAGTGATATTCCATATTATGTTAATATTAATATTATTCACAACTGGATCGTAATTGTATACCTCGCGGTATTACTTCGTACTTGTTCGGCCTCGATAAACAGTGTCAATTCACGACGTTGTAGGTAGCTCTGGCGCTGTGACTAATCTTTAAATTGAATCTGGAAGTTTGTTACTGGCCCTCATGGCGAAAAGTTTGGAGGCCCCCTGATTTAGGGCGAAGGGTCCGTAGCCGTGTCTTGAATAGACTGCAGTTGTATTCCATCCCGCCTGTCTGATCTGGGAGGGGGGGGTTGGGGGGTGTGGGGTTCTGGGTGGGGGTTTGCTTTTTTTTGGGGGGGGGATTGGGGGGTCAGGATGCTTGTAACCTGAGAGGACATCAGAGTCCAGTCCTCTTGGGGGAAAGGAGCTTTGTTTTCAATATTTGAAATGCTTTTTGTCCCGCTGTTTGCTTTTGTTATGGTTGTTGCTTAATAAAAACAGATTTCACTTAAAAAAGAGTTACTACTCACTAGGGCTGAAGCCTTAATAGCTGGCACAACTGCGAGCTAATTATATACTACATTACCACACACAAAATATATGCATAGGAACTTCTCCGCACTCTTATTGGGTAAGATTCACTTTTCTGGACACAAAGGGCTCCTTTTACAAAGCCGCGCTGGCGGGTTTAGTGCACGACTTTTAATCACGCGCTGGCCGAAAAACTACTACCTGCTCAAGAGGAGGCGGTAACGGCTAGCGCAACCGGCGGTTTAGCGCGCTCTATTACGCGGCTTCATAAAAGGAGCCCAAAAGTTGTGATTACATTAATTTTATACAGTGCTGCACCTTGATCAAGGAAAAAAAAAATATTGCTTCCATAGATTTACCTGATCAGCCTAAACCAGGGAATGCCAACCTGGTTCTTGGAACACACCTTAGGGTCCTTTTATTAAGGTGCGTTAAATGCTAAGATGCCCACAGAATATAGCGTCCGTCTGTTAGGGCAAATGCAATTCTGTTTAAGACTCCAGTACACGATTCTCAGCCACTTCTTAGGCAGCCACCTAGACCGGTGTCCTACACAGAGTCAGCCCCTAAATTGGTTCATAGTCAAAAGCGCGCGCCAACAAAGGCGCGCCGAGACAACTGAGCGCAAAGCGGAAGCCCGCACCGAAGAAAAACAGTGTTTTAAGGGGCTCCGACGGGGGGTGTTGGTGGGGAACCCCCCACTTTACTGAATACAGATCACGCTGTCGTTGTGGGGGGTTTGGGGGGGTTGTAACCCCCCTCATTATACTGGAAACTTAACTTTTTCCCTGTTAAAAATGAGCTAGGCGCCTATCTTTTGTAGAATCACGCCTAAGAAGATAAGCGCCTTATCTCCCAATTTATTTTTTTTTCCCCCCACTGGACGCTAATGATGCTTATTATATACCAACTAGTCTTTAAGCCCGTTACATTAACGGGTGCTAGAATAGATGTGTCTGTCTGTCTGTGTTTCTTTATCTCTCTCTCCTTGGCCGCTGTCTGTATCCTTCTGTCTCCCCCTCCCCCCCCAAGCAAAGCTGTCTGCCCCCAGCACCCACCTCCCCCCCAAATGTCTCTCCATGGCCCTCTTCTGTCTTCCCCCCCCCCAGAGCAAAGCTGTCTGTCCCCAGCACCCCTCCCCCCAAAGCAGCCCCCTTTCCCTATCTCTCCATGGCCCCTTCTGTCTCCCCCCCCAGCACATCCCTCCCCCCTAACCCTCTCCCTGTCTCTCCATGGCCCCTAAAACCAACTTGAAACGTAGAAAACTTCTTGGGAACACTGAGTCCCCCAGGGCCTTAAAAAAAGCTGCTAATTATACTATCTTTAATTTTTGTACCTGCTTTCTTCTGAGTTTCCCCTGTCTTAATGTGTAATTGGACTTTCAGACGGTTACCTGGTTACGGATGGATCGCAAAAAAAGGAGGAGGGGGTGGGCACTCGGAGAATATCTGTCGGGGGAGTTTATGTGAGCAGCGGGCGTAGTGTTTCGGGTGGGGAAGAGTTCCGGCTCCTTTTTTGATTTGGGCCCGTGCAGGAGGAGCTGAAAACAGGGCTGGGGGCTCGGTAGGTGGTGGAAGAAGGCTGGGGAGCCGCTCGATGGATCGCAAAAAAAGGAGGAGGGGGTGGGCACTTGGAGAAGGGAGCCGTTTTCAAAGGCGCCCCCGCGGCTCCTCTCATGCGCTGCAGTTGCGTCGGAAGATGAGAGAGGAGCCGTGGCGGTGGCTTTGTGGGTCGATGAGAGAGGAGCCACGGCGGTGGCTTTGTGGGTCTGTAGTCAGACTCTCTGTAAAGCGCCGCAAGGGAGCCATTTTAAAAGGCGCCCCCGCGGCTCCTCTCATGAGCTGCAGTTGCGTCAAAAGATGAGAGAGAGGAGCCGCGGCGGTGGCTTTGTGGGTCCGTAGTCAGAGAGAAGTAAGGCTGGGGACTCGCGCATGCGCACTCCTGCGGCCACAGACCTACAGCCCACGGAACACGCAAATAGGAGTGCGCATGCGCGGCTAGCTTTTTATTATATAGGATGAATAAGTATTGTATACAGCAACCTTTTGTACTGTTATATTATCGATCGTACTCTCCAAAAACAGTACTTCAAAGCATATTTATTATAATTTTTAACTTATTCATTGGTCTTCAGCAGTGCCAGTATTAGCCAAATGATTTGAGTGGCTAAAATACTATAAGGCACTAACTAGCCTCTTCATTAGACCCGTTATTTTGTATAAAGTGATTTAATACTTTCAATATTTCAGTAAATATATAGATGATTAATCTAAAAAAAACTTTCAACTTATCTTTTGTCTTTTTTTTCCGAGTTTTCCTTTGTCAATAAATATCGGGAAGGGACCTGTCATTCCGACATGTTTCGCCCAAAGTCTGTATCAAGAAAAAGTCCCCCCCCTTCTGTTTTAGCTCCACACCATCCCCGATCATTAGTGATTTTGAGACATAGATTTGTCTGCTCCCTATTCCTTTGCTTATGTATTAATCAGCCAGTTCTGATGCACATATTAACTGGCTTTTTCAGATGGTATGCAGTTAACTAATAAATACATTTTTGGAAAAATCCATAAATCAAAATTTTCTTATAATTAAGAATACTGAGCCGGGTTGTTTTTTTTTTTACTTTGACTTTACTGTGCCTGCCAAATGATAATAATAACCATATTTAAGCCTGCTATTAAAGGACCCTTCAATTGTCTGTGAAAGGTGGTTTTGGAAGATTTGGTGTGTTTTAACAACAGGTCTTAAATAAATCCTGTGTGCACTGGCCTAAATTCCTCATACCCATTGATCTAAGAGGTCTACTGCACATGAAAACTATTTTACTGTGAATTTTAGGGCTTTTAAGACTTTGAAAACTAATACCTTTTTAGAAAGAAAATATGACAATAAGTGCACATGTTTCTCCTTCCTTGAAAGCAATGTCAGGAATAATTTTATTCAGGGTAATGTCTCCAAATGCGTTAATTTCGTGCGTCCTATGATTTAAAGGAGGCTGGCCCAAGCCGGAGCACATTGGAGATTATCAGTCTTGCACGTTCACAACTAAAGCTCTCAAGCCTTCAGGAATGTCTGTGTGAGGGACTTGAAGGAAAAAGGCAGGGCAAAGTATGTCTCTGTAGACTATCAAAGGGTGAGTGAGTGGAGAGAGTATGGTGTTTATTTCTCTCCAGGGCAATGTCTCCAAATGGGTTAGTTTGTGCATGCCATGCCAGTAACGAACCTCACTCCTAAACCAGGCTATGTGAAGAAGGATCTCAAAATTATTATTAAAGCTCAGTGGTGTATTTGCATTGTGCTGAGAACCTCATTCTGGAGTTTGTAAGATGTAGCACATACAGGCAACCTATCAAGAGTTATTACATTACATTAGGGACTTCTATTCCGCCTATACCTTGCAGTTCAAGGCGGATTACAAAAGAGCTAACTGGACATTTCCAGTGAAGTTACAACAGTTTTGGTTTTTGTTTTTGTTTTTTGGTTACAAGGGAGGAGAGGTAGCTGGATTAATTCCAGAAGAACTTGCAAATTGGATATTAAATTGACTGTATGTTACTGAGTGATATAACAAATAGATTACAGTTAAGAGTACAAATAAGATTACGTTACATTTCAGGGATCTGAATACTTGGTTGGTGTTTTGGGGAGGAAGAGATTATTTAAGTGGAGGTTTTGGGGGAGAATTTATCTAGGAGGAGGGGGAAGGGTTGGGTTAAGATATCTGGATAAATTTTTTGAAAAGTAGAGCACATAGAGGTAAGTAGGGAGGATGTCCTCAAACAGATAGACAGGTTAAAATGCGGCAAATCACCGGGCCCGGACGGGATCCATCCAAGGGTTCTGAAGGAACTAAGACAGGAAATAGCGGGCACAATACAACATGTTTGCAACCTATCCTTGAAAACTGGTGAGGTGCCAGAGGACTGGAAATTGGCAAATGTCACACCCATCTTCAAGAAGGGATCGAGGGGTGACCCCGGGAACTACAGGCCGGTGAGCCTGACTTCAATTATAGGGAAGATTGTGGAAGCTATGATCAAGGACGGCATTTGCGAGCACATCGAGAGGAATGGCCTACTGAGAACAAGCCAGCACGGATTCTGTAAGGGAAGGTCATGCTTAACGAACCTTCTGTACTTCTTTGAGGGAATAAGCAGTCGGGTGGACAATGGGGAGCCCATAGACATCATTTACCTCGACTTTCAAAAGGCTTTCGACAAGGTGCCATATGAAAGGCTACTTAAGAAGCTGTGGAACCACGGGGTGGGAGGGGATGTGCACAGATGGATCAAGCACTGGTTGTCGGGAAGACTGCAGAGGGTTGGAGTAAAGGGTCAATATTCTGACTGGCGGGGAGTCACGAGCGGTGTGCCACAGGGATCGGTGCTGGGGCCTTTACTCTTTAACATATTCATCAATGACCTGGAAAAGGAGGCAAAGTGTGAGGTTATAAAATTCGCAGACGATACCAAACTGTGCGGCAGAGTTACGACCAGGGAGGAGTGTGAGGACCTACAAAGGGACCTGGACAAGCTGGAAGACTGGGCAAACAAATGGCAAATGCGCTTCAACGTGGACAAATGCAAGGTCATGCATATAGGGAAAAAGAACCCGTTGTTCAGCTACAAATTAGGGGGGGTATTGTTGGGAGACAGCAGACTCGAGAGAGACTTGGGTGTGCTGGTGGATGCATCACTGAAGCCATCTGCACAGTGCGCAGCAGCCTCGAAAAAAGCCAACAGGATGCTGGGCATCATAAAGAAGGGCATAGCAACCAGAACACGGGAAGTCATCATGCCATTGTATCGAGCGATGGTGCGTCCACATCTGGAATACTGCGTTCAGTATTGGTCGCCGCACCTCAAGAAGGACATGGCGGTACTTGAGAGAGTCCAGAGGAGAGCAACGAAATTGGTAAGAGGGCTGGAACACTGCTCATACGCCGAGAGGCTGGATAGGCTGGGGCTCTTCTCTCTGGAGAAGAGGAGGCTCAGGGGAGATATGATAGAGACCTTCAAGATCATGAGGGGCATAGAGAAGGTGGATAGGGACAGATTCTTCAGACTGAAGGGGACAGCAAATACGAGGGGGCATTCTGAGAAACTGAAGGGAGACAGGTTCAAAACAAATGCAAGGAAGTTTTTTTTCACCCAAAGGGTCGTGGACACTTGGAATGCGCTACCGGAGGAAGTGATCAGGCAGAATACGGTACAAGGATTCAAACAGGGATTGGATGGATTCCTGAGGGATAAAGGGATCGTGGGATACTGAGGGAGGAGCTGGGATGTAACACAAGTATAGGAAGTTAATCAGGTAATGAGTATAAACTAACCTGGTCGTGCATGTGCAAGACCGGAGGGCTAGGACTTCGATAGGAAGGCAGGACTTAAATAGGAAACCAAGGTGGCAAGGGAGCCCCTTCTGATGATTCAGACAGGTCTTGACCTGTTTTGGGCCGCCGCGGGAGCGGACTGCTGGGCGGGATGGACCTGTGGTCTGACCTGGCGGAGGCACTGCTTATGTTCTTATGTTCTTATGTTCTTAGAATTTTGATTTCTTTTCGAAAAGTTTTAAAGTCGCCCGTTGCCGTCAACAGGTTGGAGATGGAGTGGTTAAGTTTTGCTGCTTGCGTCGCCAGAAGGTTATCAAACATCTTAGACGTATATTCTGTCTCCCTTAAACCAAAGTTCAACCCAAGCCAGTTTTCAAAGTACACTAATCAAATATAAAATCAATACAGTGTGCGTCACCACTTTGGGTGAATCTCATCATAAAAGCAGTTAATAAATCCCAATAAATAAATGTGTGAAATACACAACTTAAATTACTTGATTAAGTCTGGTTACTCCAGAATTATGGTAATTTGGCCTTGTTGTATGTCGGCACAGGGCATCATGAAAATTCCTTTTAATCAGGCTTATGGCTCCCAAAAATTGAAAAAGATTTCTGTATCCTTCTGTCACATTTTCTTGTCTCCAACTGCATGTCTTAGTACTTCTGGAACACACAATTCACAGAATAATCACCTAGGACTTTACTATCAAATAAGTTCTTGTGTTTTTTCCCTTTGCCACTATATCATAGAAACATAGAAATAGACGGTAGATAAGGGCCATGGCCCATCTAGTCTGCCCACCCCAATGACCCTCCCCTACCTTTCTCTGTGAATAGATCCCACGTGTTTACCCCATTTGGCCTTAAAATCAGGCACGCTGCTGGCCTCGATAATCTGAAGTGGAAGACTATTCCAGCGATCAACCACCCTTTCAGTGAAAAAGAATTTCCTGGTGTCCCCGTGCAGTTTCCCGCCCCTGATTTTCCACGGATGCCCCCTTGTTGCCGCGGGACCCTTGAAAAAGAAGATATCTTCTTCCACCTCGATGCGGCCCGTGAGATACTTGAATGTCTCGATCATGTCACCCCTCTCACCAACTTTCTTGCGTCCAAGCCTTTTGTCAGTTGGTACGGGAATGTCCTAAGTGATCATAACCTCTTCATTTTCCATTGTTTGCTCTATGCACATTTCACCCACCCTCCAATGAAAGGTATACAAAGCAAAAAACATATTACAATGGACTATTAGCCACCAAAGCAGCCACTAGACCGCCACCTCTCCAATCTGCTGACTATGACGCCCAACTACAAAACATTCAAGAAAGAACTTAAAAGTTTTCTATTCAAGAAATTTGTCAAATGATCTAACTAAACGTGATCGACCCTCCACAGACCCCGAGGCCAACTACATCTATTAACCATGTATTCTCCCGGGAAATGCCCAGACCAACTCTTGTTGTAAACCGCCTAGAACTGAAAGGTATTGGCGGGATAGAAGACACTAATGTAATGTAATGTTTCTTTGGGAGGAAGTTGTTGGGATGCCTGCTTCAAGAAGATATGGGATTATCTGAGAAAAGGGAAACAGAAATGTGTCAGGGGGATACATTTCCTCTACTCTATTTACTCTCACCTCCCCCTTCCTCTCCCTGTATGTGCAACAAGTGCCTCTTCAGGTAGCTGCTAAGAGTGGCACACTGTTGGATGCCTAGAACATAAGAACCCAAGAGTGGCACACTGTTGGATGCCTAGAACATAAGAACCCAAGAGTGGCACACTGTTGGATGCCTAGAACATAAGAACCCAAGAGTGGCACACTGTTGGATGCCTAGAACATAAGAACCCAAGAGTGGCACACTGTTGGATGCCTAGAACATAAGAACCCAAGAGTTGCCCTACTAGGCCAGACCTACTACTAACCATGTCTATAGTGCTACTGGACATACACAGCGCTGTACACATTATATGCAACTACTTTCTCCGTCTCTAGTGGACCCACAATTTCAGGGTTTTTTTTTGTACCTGGGGCAATGGAAGGTTAGGTGACTTGCCCAGGCTCTAACCATTAGGATATTCCTGCACGCCAAAAACCCAGTATCCAGGTCACAAGTACCTGGTAGAATCCCCAAAAGTAGTCAGATTCCATGCTAGTTAAGCCCAGAGAAAAGCAATGGCTTCTACCAGTGTTGCCTGGCTATCCTCAAATCTTCCTCCGCAAGTACCCAATTGCACAACTGCCCAGCCAGTCTGGCAGCAGTCTTACAATATGAGCTGCAAGATTGCATGACTCTTTATCACGAGATTACTTCCGCACGAATCTAACCACTTCTCTTATTGCGAGTGCAGCTAGGGTGATTGAAGAAGAAAACTGAAACACAGTAGAGGAACATTGTTAGAGGTAATAATGGGGCATGCTGCTCTTAGTTCCTCCCATTATGCTGTTGCCATTAGGTGTTTCATTGTTCCGGTGAATCCTGTCACCCTGTAGCTCACTGCATTTTCCTTGCTGTTCTGGTTGAATATCTGTGAATCCATTTGTTTAAACTAGGGTTACCAGACATGTCTTTTTTTTAGAGGACTGTCCAGGGCTCCTGGACAGACGTGCCAAAACCCAGCATTTGTCCAGATTTCGGAAAGCCCCAACGAGCTCCGGCCATGTCTGGAGGGCCTCTGAACATGCGCGGAAGAACAGAGGAGGCTTTGTGGGGGCGGGGCTTGGAGTAGAACAGGGCGGGGATGGAAGCGGAAATGGGCAGGGCTGGGGCGGAACAAGATGGGGCTAGAGGCAGAACGGGGCGGGGTCTTGCGTTTCCCAGAGAAAAAAATATGGTAACCCTAGTTTAAACATGCACAACAGATGTGTACAGAGGGACAGAGAGATGGACTGGTTCTTAATAGGCTCTATTTATTTATTTTTTTAAATAAAGCCTATAAAGCAAGAACTTTCTAATTCTGCTTATGTGCTACTTTTATTACTTGGAACGTTCCTTTACCAACTTGACCCTGGCTTCCACTTAACTTGGATTCTGGAAACTTTACCGGAGCCAAAGCCTTCAGGAGCCAGTTTGGAAGTGCTGACAAAAGGAAAATGATCATTTCTTGCACGAAGCTAGAAGAGACTGAACAAGTAACTCACACACTTCAGAAGCACTACAGGGTTTATTTTATAACAGGGATCTTTAGTAAGGACCAGCTAAAAAAAGGTAATTAGGCATCTATTTGGTTTCTAGCATACAGGACAGAAAAACTAACTTTTCAGCTGAGAATTCATCTCATTGAGAGCTCATAAATTTAGGTCTCTCATTCACTGCCCAAGAATTACGAGACTAATTTATGAAGCTAGTACAGAAAATTGGTGTCTGTCTTTCCTAATAAGTACTGTATTTTGTATTTCTGTGGGAAAAAAAGCTCCTAATTTCATTTCCTCACTCTAAATCTACCCCTGTTGACACCCATTTTTTTATGCTTCTAAATTTAAGAGTTTAGGAGTCAAATATTCAGGCGATGGCGCTAAGTGTTTTCCTGACTGCCACTGGCATTATTCCCAGATATGCAATGCTGGGCCAAGTCCAGGCTTCAGCAAAAGAATATCTGGTTAATGTGGAGCCAGCTAATGCTGGTTAAGTTGATATTCAGAACTTAAGCAGCTGGAGGTTAGTGCATTCCTCTTTAATGTTCCGAGCGTGAGCAGCAACCCCCAACCTGCTGCTCGCGCCAACATCGGCTCTTCATCTGACATCACTTCCTGGACCTGCTCCTAGGAAGTGACATCAGACGAAGAGCCAATGCCGGCGCGAGCAGCAGGTTGGGGCTGCCACTCGTGCCAGGATCATCGAAGAGATACAGGGGAAGGGAAGGGGCATGCAGGGGGGGGTCCACCCTGGACACCTGGAGCCGTCCTCCTCTCCGTCCCACCCCACCCCCCTCCCTTACTATCCCAGTTCCTTTCTACAAGAAAGAAAATAAGAATAACAAATCAGTAGAGGAAGTCACTCATCTAACTGAAACTGAAAGTAAATACAGAAAATTTTTTTTTTACTGAAAAACCGACCCAGAATCACCAATGACAACACTCACATAACACTGCATAATACCAGTGGCGTACTAAGGGGGGGGGGGGGGGGCGGTCCACCCCGGGTGCATGCTCCAAGGGGGTGCACAGCCGGCCGGATCTGGAACCTCCCGCGCTGCTTCAACCGGCACTTCAGCGCAGCTGCCGTACTTAAAACAGAGTCAGCAGCCGCGCTGAAGTGAAGAAGGTCCCGCAATGACTGCGCCGTTTCCCTCCTCTGTTTCGGAAGAGGTAAGTGACATGGGGGGGGGGGGGGTGGACCGGAAGCCTCTGTCATGCGGGATCTTGCCACAACTAACTGCGTCTGCCAGCCCAGCCCCCTCCGACGTCACTTACCTCTTCCATCGGAGCAGAAGCAGTCATCGCGGGATCTTTGGGATGGAGACAGAAAGGCGGTCAGGGTGGCATGAAAGGGTGTGGAGGGTGACAAAGGGAGGTCAGGGTGCTATGGAGTCATGCTGAAGGGTGACAAAGGGGGGTCAGGGTGCTATGGAATCATGCTGAAGGGTGACAAAGGAGGGTCAGGGTGCTATGGAATCATGCTGAAGGGTGACAAAGGGGGTCAGGGTGGTATGAAATCATGATGAAGGGTGAGAAAGGGGGTCAGGGTGGTATGGAAGCGTGGTGGAGGGAGAGAAAGGGGCAGATGCTGATGGAATTGCAGGGAAAGAGACATAAGAGGGAACGATACTGCATGGAATTGGGTTGTAGGGAGAGAAAGGGGGCAGATGCTGATGGAAGTGGTGGGAAAGAGAGAGAAGGGGTAGATGATGGAAGTGGGGAGAAGGGGCAGATGATGGAAGCGGGGAGAGAGAAAAGGGCAGATGATGGAAGGAGGGGGGAAGAGAGAAGGGACAGATGATGGAAGTGGAGAGAAGGGGGAGAGAGAAGAGGGTAGATGATGGAAGTGGGGAGAGAGAAGAGGGCAGATGATGGAAGGAGGGGATAAATAAAAGGAGGGCACATGATGGGGGAAAAGGACTGACTTAGGGAAATACTGGAGGGGGTGAGGGAAAGAGGTGGGGAGCTGTAGGTAGATAGTAAAAAAGGAAATTGATGAGAGGGTAGTAAGAACATAATCTAGATCAGGGGTGCCCACACTTTTTTGATTCGCGAGCTACTTTTAAAATGACCAAGTCAAAATGATCTACCAACAATAAATTTTAAAAAAAACCACAACGCACACTGTACACATAGAATTGTTAATTATCATTCCAATTCCGGGGTTTTTTCAAAGAGGTCAAAGCAGATGACTCTATGCACTGTCACCTCAGTAACAACCATACAAAAATAGGCAAATACCCACCCCCTCCCTTTTTACTAAACCACAATAGCATTTTTTAGCGCAGGGAGCTGCGCTGAATGCCCAGCGCTGTTCTCGACGCTCGTAGGCTCCCTGCACTAAAACCCACTATTGCGGTTTAGTAAAAGGGGACCATATTGTAAAATATAGACAGCAGATATAAATTCAGACACATTTTGATCACTAAATTTAAAATAAATCATTTTTCCTACCTTGTCTGGTGATTTCATGAGTCTCTGGTTGCACTTTCTTCTTCTGACTGTGCATCCAATCTTTCTTTCAGCCTGTATGTTTCCTCTCCTCCACACCTCATTCCCTCCCCCAACTTTTTCTTCCTCTCTCCCTGACCTTTCTTTCTTTCTCTCTTCATGCCCCCTTTCTTTTTTTCTGTTTCTCTTCTTTCCTTCTGTTTCCCTGCCTGCCCCCTTTCTTTCTTTCTCCCTGCCCTTCCCCAAGCCACTGCTGCTGCCATCGGGGAACAGGACCCTAACGCCACCAATGGATAACAGGCCCCAAAGTCGACGACGCCCCATGCTCTCTCTGCTTCGGGCCCATCAATCTTCCTCTCCCCGACGTCAATTCTGCCGTCGGAGAGGAAGTTTCGCCCAGCCAGGCAGCGATTGGCTGGCCCGAACTTCCTCTCCGACGGCAGAATTGATGTCGGGGAGAGGAAGATTGATCGGCCCAATAGATCGCCAAGGCAAAGTGAGTCCTGGATGATCGACTCACTTTGCCTTGGCGAGCTACCGGTCGATCGACCTATTGGGCACCCCTGATCTAGATGGATGCAGAAAATAAATTGAAAAAGGAAAATGAGGGAAGAAAGGGATTGCAGAAGAGAGGTGTGGGAGAGGGAAGGAGAAGAGAGAGATGCCAGACCAATGGGGGTGAAAGGAGAGATGGAAGGGGGAGGCATACAGTTTCTGGAAGGGGCATCGAAGGAGAGAAGATGCCATATAGGGGCAGAGAGATGGCAGACAGTGGATGGAAGGAAGAGAGTAACAAGAAGATGAGGAAAGCAGAAACCAGAGAAGACAAAGGTAGAAAAAATTTTCTATTTATTTATTGCCCTTAGTGAATCTAGCTCACAGTTCATACTTGCAATATTGTACCAATATGACAAACTGTCTAAAAAATCAGTAATGCGTATCTCAGAAACCTGACGTGCTAGCTGAATTTCAATTACAGATCTGAAATCGGCATCATTAAATTAACTAAGAACACTTCTTAGGTTCTCAGTAGCAAAGAAACCCTTTTTTTTTTTGTTGACTAGTGTTATGTTTGCACATAGACAATCTCACACACCTATTTTTTTTTTATTATACTATTTGTGTTTGAAATTTGCAAAGCCTTGGAAACCCTACTCACCTTTACTTCAGACAATAGGCAGTAAATATCAACACTGGTAACTCTACAGGTCACAGGTAATAAATCAGTAAATACAACCTGCATTGCCTATTTATAAAGGTGGAACTCAGAACCAAAGGAATAAATTCAGGGTATCCAGGTAAAGGGAAAACAGAAAGAATGCTGGGGATAAATAAACCTTCAGGGGAAAGGAAACAGAGAACCATAAGATATGACAAAGGTAGGGAACCAAGATGGTTGACCTCACCCGATGCCAGGCAGGGCTTCTCTTCATTCCTTTTCTTTTTGAACCAATTTGGTGCTCTAAATCGGTGATTTGCCTCTCTTAACTGTGCTTCCTATGGTGACTTATATGACAATATTGTACATTCAGGAGGGAACTGAGTAAATGGTGCCAAAAATTCAGCACCCCAAAAAAAAATTAGCGCTAAGCATTATTCTATAAAGGGAGCGCACCCTTTGGTGTTCAGTGCAGATCCAGTGCCTTTTTGGGTGCCATACTCACACCTGCTAAAAGCAGGTGTACATGCTGGCACCCAACTGTGGCACGCTTCAGGTATTTTCAGGGAAATTCTTATAAAGAGCACCAAATTTAACATCGCCTCCCAAAAAAATTATCTAATGCCCGTTAAATCCCTATGGCCATCGGAGCAATAACCGCAGGAGCAGGTGCAACCATGGCTTTCTAAAAGGATCCCTTAATTGGCAAAATAACCTTAATTGGCTCAATAATTGCAAAAAAAAAAAAAAAAATGGAATTGCGTGATAGGCACTTAATCCATGATCCCGTCTGCTTTTCCTGAAATAATATTCACTTCAGGTTCTCAATTCCAAACGCCTCTCCTTCATTTATTTTTTTTTAATCTCGATGTATTTTTTGCCACCTCTTGGGTTGTTTTTTTTCTTTTCTTTTTTAACATTTGCTTTTAAATTTATTTTATTGACTGTAAACCGTCTAGATATATCTCGATGGACGGTATATCAAGAAAATAATAAATTTGGATCACATGGCGCTTAGCAGCGCCTAACGCCTAAATGGGCATTTCCCACCAAGCGCGATTCTTCAAACAGCTTAGCAGCCTGAAAAGTAGGCCTTTAAAACCCTCACCTACATTTCAGGCGCCTAAGTTTTTACATAGGCGACGCTAGCCATGATTCTATAAATGGCGCCTGTGATTAACACGTGGCAGATGCCTATTTTTTTTAGGCACCGTTTACAGAATCAGCCTCTTTCTGTAAATCCACACACAACCTATTAGAACACCCTCGGCACTCCCCTGGACGTAACTCCTTTTCAGAAATGCACGATTGAAGTTAGGCGCCAACAGGGCAGCGAGATGCACATGAGGATTTTTAAGCCTGCCAATTAACTTAACATAACATAATAATCTATTTATATACCGCAAAACCTTGCAGTTAACAAATAAAAGAAAAACTGAACCACCTCATCAAATTAAAAAAAAACAAAAACATTAACACAAGCTTAGCAAGCAAATATATTTTTAACAGTCGTCCAAAGTCAATAACAAAGGCCAGAAATCGGCCTCCAGCTGTTAGCACCCATTTACTGATGTTCCCAAGCTCATTGGTCAATTTATTTGTGTGCTGATGCGTCTCTGATGTGAGCACAGAGTTGGGCACAGAAGTTTTGGGTGTAATACGAGGGATCTTCAAAAGTTTCTGCACTTTTTTTTTTTTTAACACTATTTATTAAATATCTCAAAAGCAAATTACATCACTACCTGCAAGGTGAACCAACTTGACCACATGACACGCCCTCTTATCACTTCTCCCACCCCAACCGTTTCCCACGAAAATACAAAAGTGTGGAAACTTTGTGATGAACCCTCGCACGTAGGATCTGGGAGTTATTGCTTTAGTGCGCCATAGTAACTATCCCACTTAATGGCCAACAAATCCAAATGCCGTTTCAAATACAACTCGCCTCTGGTTGCAACAAGTGGAAATCCCTCCCTGCAAAGCGCTGTAACAAAAGGAAAGGGATAAGTGACGGGAACAAAGTTAGTTTATATCTTTCACTCCAGGCAAAAATACCAGCGTCCAAGAATATAGCCCAGGGACATAAAGGCGGAATGTAGAGACCTTCAGCACCACGCGGGACAGTTCCACCTAAGAGCAGATATACAGACCTGTCTAAAGGCATCTTTTATTGTTTTGTGTTAAAGAAATTTAATGTGGATAGAATCCAATGACAACCACCATACCATTTGCCTGGGATCCTAAAAACAATTATCTGAAATATGTCAACAATTTCACAAGAGTGATACTTCAGCTCAGTGCAATCCTTTGTGAAGGAGCATTCCAGCCAAGGCTAGAACCGGTAGCTGCAGCTCTACCAATCAGCCAATCGGCCAAAATTAATTGCCCTTTCCTATTGGCTGTGCTACAGATACCATCTCTCAACAGCAGTCTCGCAAACTTTTTCAACCCCCCCAGCACATCAAGCTCAGAGATGCATCTGCAGGGCATCCAGGCGTGCGTAGATGTCGTGATGGCATCACATGCATGTGTAAAAAAGCAAACAATGTGGAACCAGATCCTGGACTTCCAAGAGTTAAAATGGTATAATTTATTAATGTCTTTTCCAAATTCAAATATCACAATGTGGTAAAAGCCAAACACATTTCAGGAAAATAAAGTCACTGAGTTATATATTGCTGCATTCTGATGATCAGACCTACACAGGCTGGGTTTCGGCAGTATTTTGCCTTCTTCACGGGTCCTTTAAAATACAATCATACAAAAACCAAAAAAAAATCAAAAAACAAAAATGGCTGAGGGGAGATATGATTGACGTCTACAAAAACTTGAGTGGAGTAGAAGGGGTACAAGTGGGTCAATTTTTCATTCCGTCAGAAATTACAAAGACTAGGGGACACTCGATGAAGTTACTGGAAAAACCAATAGGAGGAAATTTTTTTCCACTCAGAGAATAGTTAAGCTCTGGAACGCATTGCCAGAGGTTTTGGTAAGAGCAGATAGCGTAGCTGGTTTTAAGAAAGGTTTGGACACGTTCCTGGAGGAAAAGTCCATAGTCTGTTATTAAAACATGGGGGAAGCCTCTGCTTGCCCTGGATCGGTAGCATGGAATGTTGCTACTCTTTGGAGTTCTAGAATCTTGTTATTCTCTGGGATTCCGGAATCTTGCTATTCTTTGATATTCTGTATGGAATGTTGCTACTCCTTGGGTTTTGGCCAGGTACTAGGGACCTGGATTGGCCACCGTGAAAACGGGCTACTGGGCTTGATGGACCATTGGTCTGACCCAGTAAGGCTATTCTTATGTTCTTATAAAATATAAAACAAAGATATGGTCACTCTCATTGAAAGTTTATATAACTTAAGACAATAGATATAGAAAATGAAAATTAGATATGCAAGATGCACCAACCTTTGAATACAGGTAAAAAAAAAACAGCAGCATCACAAACACCCTACAAAAATCCAAAACAATAAAAATATAAAAACATGAAGTCACAATTTACAATAATCGAATCTACAATATCCTAAAAAACAATAAACATATATATTTTAAAATGTATGGACATATTAAAAAAACAATGCAACACTGTACAATAAAGTGTAATGTACTGTGCAGTAAAGTGTATTGCACAATCATGTTGCATGTGTGACATCATCACATCAACATCTGCGCATGCGCCTAGCCCAGGGGTGTCAAAGTTGGTCCTCGAGGGCCGCATTCCAGTCGGAATTTCAGGATTTCCCCCAATGAATATGCATGAGATCTATTTGCATGCACTGTTTTCATTGTTTGCTAATAGATCTCATGCATATTCATTGGGAAAATCCTGAAAACCCGGCTGGATTGCGGCCCTCGAGGACTGACTTTGACACCTGTGGCGAAATTACCACACCAGTGGAGGGGGGTATGGAGAGGAAGAGAGGCGCTGGCTGATTGCCCACAGGCCATGCATCTCGTGGCACAGCTGGAATCTCGCCACAGCACACAGTTTGCAATATACTGCTACAGATAATGCAAACTGCAAAAAAGTTCAGCTTAAAAGTGTCACACTGCAGAGGTCTCTGTTTTGTGCCAATCATGAAGCACGTTTTGTGTGTCCAATTTGTACCGATATCTAATGCTGTCAAGTGCTGAACATCGGCACTTAACCACATAAGTGCCAACTGCCATCGGACCACCCACAAAAAGAGAGCCAGGTATGGATCTCAACGATGGTGAAGGCGAATCCAGAGAAGTCGTGAGGCAAAGGATGTCGAACACTCAGCGATGGGTTATTCCAAAGTGGACTTTATTGTTTGATACAGCGCTGTTCTCCAATAAAGTACACTTTGGAATAATCCACCGCTGAGGGAGGGAAGTTTCATGGCGACTCCAGGAAGTAGAAACATAGAAACATAGAAACATAGAAAGGTGACGGCAGAAAAGGGCCACAGCCCATCAAGTCTGCCCACTCTACTGACCCACCCCATTAAGTCTGAGTGCTGATGACTTAGTTCCTTAGCTCGACCCTCGTAGGGATCCCACGTGGATATCCCATCTATTCTTAAAGTCGAGCACGTTGGTGGCCTTGACCACCTGCATCGGAAGTTTGTTCCAATGATCCACCACCCTTTCCGTGAAGAAGTACTTCCTGGCGTCACCACTAAATTTCCCTCCTCTGAGTTTAAGCGGGTGCCCCCTTGTGACCGAGGGTCCCATGGGAAAGAATATGTCGTTTTCCATCTCGACACGACCTGTGACGTATTTAAATGTCTCAATCATGTCACCCCTTTCCCTGCGCTCCTCTAGAGTATAGAGCTGCAATTTGCCCAGTCTTTCTTCGTATGAGAGACCCTTGAGTCCGGAGACCATTCTAGTGGCCATACGCTGGACCGACTCGGCTCGAAGCACATCTTTACGGTAATGCGGCCTCCAGAATTGCACACAGTATTCCAGATGAGGTCTCACCAATGATCTGTAAAGTGGCATGATGACTTCAGGTTTGCGGCTGACGAAGCTTCTCTTGATACATCCCATCATTTGCCTTGCCTTGGATGAGGCCTTCTCTACTTGTTTGGCAGCCTTCATGTCTGCACTGATGATAACTCCCAAGTCCCGTTCTTCTGAAGTCCTAGCTAGTGCTTCTCCATTCAAGGTGTATGTTCTGCATGGATTTCTACTGCCAAGATGCATGACCTTACACTTCTTAGCGTTGAAACCCAGCTGCCATGTCGAGGACCAGATTTCTAACGTGATCAGATCTTGCGTCATACTATCCACGAGATTGCTTTCACTTACTATATTACACAGTTTGGCGTCGTCAGCGAACAGTGTTACTTTACCCTGAAGCCCCCGGGTCAAGTCCCCTATGAATATGTTGAAAAGGGATGGTCCCAGGACTGATCCCTGCGGCACTCCGCTAGTCACCTCCGATGTCTCAGAGAGGGTGCCGTTGACCACCACTCTCTGAAGTCTTCCACTCAGCCAATCAGTGACCCATGCAGTTAGTTTCTCACCCAACCCCATCGATTTCATCTTGTTTAATAATCTGCGGTGCGGTACACTGTCAAAAGCTTTACTGAAATCCAAGTACACTATGTCTAGAGACTCTCCCGAGTCTAGCTTTCCTGTCACCCAGTTAAAGAAGCTGATAAGATTGGATTGGCATGACCTGCCCCTAGTGAATCCATGTTGACAGGGATCCCTCAGATTTCCCTCATCCAATATTGTGTCTAATTTACCTTTAAGCAGGGTTTCCATGAGTTTACACACTATTGATGTGAGACTCACTGGCCTGTAATTCGCAGCCTCTGCTTTGCAGCCCTTTTTGTGCAGAGGAACAACGTTGGCTGTTTTCCAGTCTAGGGGGACTCTTCCCGTACCTAGGGAGAGATTGAAGAGCGTGGCTAACGGTTTCTCCAGAACATCGCATAGCTCTCTGAGCACTCTTGGGTGCAAATTATCCGGTCCCATAGCTTTGTTCACCTTAAGTCTTGACAGTTCTCTGTAAACATCAGTTGGTGTGAACTCAAAATTCTGAAATGGGTCTTCCATGCTTTGCTTTGCTTCCAGACGTGGCCCTTGCCCTGATGCCTCGCAGGTGAAGACTGAACAGAAGTAATCATTCAGTAGTTTGGCCTTATCAGAATCTGTATCCACATAGTTTCCTTCTGGCGTTCTAAGGCGTACTATCCCGTTTGTGTTCTTTTTCCTGTCGCTAATGTACCTGAAGAAGGATTTGTCCCCTTTTTTAATGTTCTTCGCTAGAGTTTCTTCCATTCGAAGTTTGGCCTCTCTGACTGCTGTTTTGACCGCTGCAGACCTTGTCCTATATTCAATGTTTGCTTCTTTTTTCCCCGTGCGTTTGTATGAGAGAAATGCTTTTTTCTTTTCTTTGACGAGGTAAGAGACCTCTTTAGTGAACCATTGGGGTTTCTTTTTTCTTTGCTGTTTGGTTACCGATTTTATGTAGCGTTCAGTTGCCTCATGAAGGGTCAACTTCAAGGTTGACCACATAGCTTCCACATTATCAGTTACTTCTTGAACCTGCAACGTCTGATGGACGAAATCACCCATGCGTGTGAAGTCGGTGCCTCGGAAATTGAGTACCCTTGTTTTTGTTTGTGACCTGGTGAAGCCTTTCTTAAGGTTAAACCATACCATGTTATGGTCACTGGTGGCTAGCGTTTCTCCCACCGAGACCTCCGAGACGCTTTCCCCGTTCGTAAGTACCAGGTCCAGGATGGCCTGGGCTCTAGTGGGCTCTAGTACCATTTGTTTGAGCCGTGCTCCCTTCATGGATGTTAATATCCTCCTGCTATCACAATTTTTCGTTGAGAGTGTGTTCCAGTCTACATCAGGCATGTTAAAGTCTCCCATCAGAACGACGTCCCCCCGTAAGGTGATATTCTCAATGTCTTCGATTAATTCTGCATCCTTGTCCTCCGATTGTCTTGGGGGTCTGTATACCACACCAAGGTACAGGCATTTTTCTCTGCCTCTGGCCAAGTTCACCCAGATGGATTCCCCAGTATACTTGACATCCGTGATCCTTGTTGTCTTGATGTTCTCTTTGATGTAAAGTGCAACCCCTCCTCCTGACTTACCCTCTCTGTCTTTTCGAAGCAGGTTGTATCCTGGCATAGTTATATCCCACCCATGAGAGTCTGTGAACTTCGGTGAAGTACTTCTTCACCGAAAGAGTAGTGGATCATTGGAACAGACTCCCACTCCAGGTGATAAAGGCCAGCAGCGTGACGGATTTTAAGAGAAAAGTGGGATCTTTAAGGGAGTAAATTCAGGGGAGGGGATACTTGGAATGGGCAGACTTGGTGGGCTATAGCCCTTTTCTGCCGCTTTTTTCTATGTTTCTATGTTTCTATGAGTGTTCCACCCACAACATAGCCATTTTCAACGTAGGCAGTTAGAGGGGATATTCACCCTTTTTGTCATGTTTGTCCATCTTAATTAGATTGTAAGCTCTTTCAAGCAGGGACTGCCTCTTGCGTCTTTAATGTACAAAACTGCGTGTGTCACCCGATCATAGATCTTCGCTTTGACTATCAGACATGCCCCTATGTTCTCAAGCAAATGCAACCTATATTTCAACTTCACAGTACAATGAATTACAATACTCTAACAGCGGTAAAATAATTGCCTTAACTATTGCTTGAAATCTGTTAGTAGAAAGGACAGAATGTATTGTACATAGTTGACGTAATTGAAAAAAAAAAAAACCTTACTCAATTCATTAACATGGTTCTCAAAGTCAAACCACAATCCAGAATAATACTCAAAACCTTAGATTTCTCCTCAACTATAAGTATCTTGCCAGTAGACAATTTTACCCCTAAAACCTTCTGGATTGCCAAAACAAACCAACTTGGTCTACTGTCTATTTTAAGTATAGCTCCTTAATAAATATCTGTTGAAAGGATTTTTCCATCTGACCTGCCTCTTTTTTTTTTTTTTTTTACACCACCATTAAAACTCCAAAAATAAACTTACTACTGTTCACACAGCTTTAGATGTAGATTACTTTTTGCATCCCAGTGGTCTTAACTGGTCAGGTTCTGCAAATAAAGGGCTCCTTTTACTAAGGCACGGGATTTAGCACGCGTTAAAGATTAGCGCGCACTAAATGCTAAGGTGCCCGTTATATTCCATGGGCGCCTTAGCGTTTAATACACGCTAATCTTTAGCGCGCTCTAAAATCGGTTAGCGTGCCTTAGTAAAAGGACCCCGAAATCTGACTACAGTACAGTTCACTGAAACAGGAGCAACTTGAAGTTTTTCCAGTGATATCAATTTGGGTTTTAGTACTTTTTTTTGTTTGTTTGTTTTGTTTTGCTGGTTTGGTGAACCAAATACCTAAGATTAGCAACTCAATGGGTTCAATGTTTAGCCGACAGCGCTCAGCATTTTGCTGACCTCCACTGGTGTCAAACCTAGAAATTCAATGCTGGGCCAAGTCTGGGCATTGACATTGAATTTCTGGGTGTCTGGAGCTGGCTAATGCACAGCCCATTAAGTACAATATTCAGCATTTAACCTTTCCATTTCCCTATGGGTTATCACATAAAGATAGGACCACATAAAAGTCAATCCAATTTATATAGTTAACGTGGCTGGTTAAGTCCTAAATGTCAGAACTTAACTAGCAAAGTAATGTCTCCACCACCCAGAATGCCCCCAAATAGCCAATTTTTAGTTCGGCACCAACTGGTTAAATGCTGGTTAGCCCCCAAGCAGGTTTAACTGGCCAGGAACCATTTTTGGCCAGTTAAATCACTTTGAAGATTGACTTGCAGTTTTCTGGGTCTCGCCGCATCTAGATAGGTAGAACCTGGATAGACAGAATCAATGTTTCAGCCACCGCTTAGATGTGGCGAGACCCGGATAACTGCAACAATCATGGCACCAGCCTTGGAAGCCTAAGAGAACACTTTGAATACGGACCCTAAAATATTTAAAATCATGTGGCGATACAGCAATATTTTTTTTTAAATAGGGTGCATACTATTTCGGGAAACATCTCTGCCGAATAAATTCGCAGGACAATTTACCATGTACAGGAGGTCTATCACTACAACCTGGTCCTCAAGGATAAACATACAGTACTTACTGAACAGAAGGCTTCCCAAAACCTGTTCCAGCGACCTTACATCCAGTTCAATTTTCACCATATCCACAATGAATACATAAGAACATAAGCAGTGCCTCCGCCGGGTCAGACCACAGGTCCATCCCGCCCAGCAGTCCGCTCCCGCAGCGGCCCAAAACAGGTCAAGACCTGTCTGAATCATCAGAAGGGGCTCCCTTGCCACCTTGGTTTCCCATTTAAGTCCTGCCTTCCTATCGAAGTCCTAGCCCTCCGGTCTTGCACATGCACGACCAGGTTAGTTTATACTCATTACCTGATTTACTTCCTATACTTGTGTTACATCCCATCTCCTCCCTCAGTATCCCACGATCCCTTTATCCCTCAGGAATCCATCCAATCCCTGTTTGAATCCTTGTACCGTATTCTGCCTGATCACTTCCTCCGGTAGCGCATTCCAAGTGTCCACGACCCTCTGGGTGAAAAAAAACTTCCTTGCATTCGTTTTGAACCTATCTCCCTTCAGTTTCTCCGAGTGCCCCCTCGTACCTGTTGTCCCCTTCAGCCTGAAGAATCTGTCCCTATCCACCCTCTCTATGCCCCTCATGATCTTGAAGGTCTCTATCATATCACCCCTGAGCCTCCTTTTTTCCATAGAGAAGAGCCCCAGCCTATCCAACCTCTCAGCATATGGGTAGTGTTCCAGCCCTCTTACCAGTTTCGTTGCTCTCCTTTGGACTCTCTCAAGTACCTCCATGTCTTTCTTGAGGTACGGCGACCAATATTGAACGCAGTATTCCAGATGCGGACGCACCATCGCTCGATACAGTGGCATGATGACTTCCCGCGTCCTGGTAGTTATGCCCCTCTTTATGATGCCCAGCATCCTGTTGGCTTTTTTTGAGGCCGCTGCGCACTGTGCAGATGGCTTTAGTGATGCATCCACCAGCACACCCAAGTCTCTCTCAAGATTGCTTTCTCCCAACAATGCCCCCCCCAATTTGTAGTTGAACAACGGGTTCTTTTTCCCTATATGCATGACCTTGCATTTTCCTACGTTAAAGCGCATTTGCCATTTGTTTGCCCAGTCTTCCAGCTTGTCTAGGTCCCTTTGCAGGTCCTCACACTCCTCCCTGGAGTTAACTCTGCCGCACAGTTTCGTATCGTCTGCAAATTTTATAACCTCGCACTTTGCCTCCTTTTCCAGGTCATTGATAAATATGTTGAAGAGTAACGGCCCCAGCACCGATCCCTGTGGCACACCGCTCGTGACTCCCCGCCAGTCAGAATATTGGCCCTTTACTCCGACCCTCTGCAGTCTACCCGACAACCAGTGCTCGATCCATCTGTGCACATCCCCTCCCACCCCGTGATTCCACAGTTTCCTAAGCAGCCTTTCATGTGGTACCTTGTCGAAAGCCTTTTGAAAATCGAGGTAAATGATGTCGATGGGTTCCCCATTGTCCACCCGACTGCTTATTCCCTCAAAGAAGTACAGAAGGTTCGTTAGGCACGACCTTCCCTTACAGAATCCGTGCTGGCTTGTTCTCAGTAGGCCATTTCTCTCAATGTGCTCGCAAATGCCGTCCTTTATCATAGCTTCCACCATCTTCCCTATAATTGAAGTCAGGCTCACCGGCCTGTAGTTCCCGGGGTCACCCCTCGATCCCTTCTTGAAGATTGGTGTGACATTCGCCAATTTCCAGTCCTCTGGTACCTCTCCAGTTTTCAAGGATAGGTTACAAACATGCTGGATTGTGCCCGCTATTTCTTGTCTTAGTTCCTTCAGAACCCTTGGGTGGATCCCGTCCGGACCCGGTGATTTGCCGCATTTTAACCTGTCTATCTGTTTGAGGACACATGAATGTGCAATCCAGTTGATATTCCACCGACCACTGCCAGCTTTAACCCCAGTTATTCAATGGCAATCCATGTCTTGGCACCAGCATTGAATATCTGAATACGTGCAGGCCAATATTATCTTTTTTTCTCAGTCTCGATCTTAAAAATATCACCAATATACCAGTTGTTGTTGTTTTTAATTCTTTATTCATTTTTAAACTTTCATCAAGTGTACAAAATTCATAATAAACACTATTAATTAGACCACTTGAACATCTTATCATTGTATCTTATAAATATAAATGCCACCCTCCCCCCACCCTCCCTCTAAGCCCATTATTCATTATAAGATCATAAACCCTCCTATTAAACCCTTCCCCTCTTTCAACATTAAGTGGTGTATAATTAATAGAAAAATGGCATTTAATCATGACAAAAAGATGTTAATGGCTCCCATATTTTTATAAAACTTTTATACTTTCCATTCTGTACCGCCAGTGATCTTTCCATTCTATATAGGTGACACAACGAATTCCACCAGAAATTAAAATTAAGTCTACTGTGATCTTTCCAATTATTAATAATATATGTTGGATGGCAACTCCTGTCATGATCAATAAAAGTTTATTGTTACACGATGATATCTGACTCTTTTTTCTCATGGACATTCCAAATATCATAGTATCATAAGATAACGCTACATGATTTTCCAATAAACAATTTATGTGATCCCAGATTGAATTCCAAAAGGCTAAGATATGGGGACAATAAAACAAAAGATGATCCAAAGTCTGGGGACAATAAAACAAAAGATGATCCAAAGTCCCTAGATCCAGATTACAATGCCAGCATCTATTAGACAATGAACTATTTAATTTTTGTAATCTAACTGGGGTCCAAAAAAGCTCTATGTAACAAAAAAAACCACGTTTGCCTCATAGACGCTGACATTGTACATCTCATTCTCCAAGACCAAATTTGTGGCCATTGAGATGCTGAAATCTGATGCTTAATCTCAATGCTCCAAATATCCCTAAGACCATTTTTAGGCTTTTTTTTTTTTATTTTTACTAGCTCACTTTGTTATTCAAAAACAATATTATATCAATCAATCAAGTAACTGAAGTTATTTAGTGAACACTCAGACCCACAGCTGAGGTCTCAGTGAAAAAATCACGGAGCAGCTGTTTAAACAGCTGCTCCGTGATTTTTTCACTGAGACCTCAGCTGTGGGTCTGAGTGTTCACTAAATAACTTCAGTTACTTGATTGATTGATATAATATTGTTTTTGAATAACAAAGTGAGCTAGTAAAAATATTTAAGTATATCACTTTGGATAAATAAATTCCCTTGAGGTACAAGAGGTTTTTTTTTTTTTTAACCAAATCACCAATATACCAGTAATATTGAAGGGTTTCGTTAACATTTATTTGGAAATGTTTCTTCCAGTTCTGCCATGAAGAGGCTGGCATATAAATTTCTGGTGCCATCCTCTTACCATTACAAGTATACAGTTGTCTTTATTGAAGCCAACTGTTTGTCGGAGAGGATGAATTGGATTCATTTTATAATATTTTCTAGCCTCTTTTAGTAGTTCAGGGTGGAACGCCTTTGGAAAAATACTATATGTTAACGCTATGCGTGTGGAGAATGTTGATGTACAGTGATTCTAAATCCATAGGAACATAAGAGTTGCCGTACTGAGACAGACTGAAGGTCCATGAGGCCCAGTATCCTGTTTCCAACAGTGGCCAGCCCAGGTCACAAGTACCTGGCAAAATCCCAAGGAGTAAGGCAGATTTAATCCTAGGAATAAGCAGTTTATTTCCACATGCAATCTCAATAATGGCTTATGGACTTTGTTTTTGGAAATTATCCAAACCTTTTTAAAACCCTGCTAAACTAACTGCTTTCACCACATTCTCAGGCAACGAATTCCAGAGTTTAATTACAACTAACTGTTACCATGTACTAAGGCAGTGGTTCCCAAACCTGTCCTGGAGGACCCCCCAGGCCAGTCGGGTATTCAAGATAGCCCTAATGAATATGCATGACAGAGATTTGCATATAATGGAGATCTGCTCCATGCATATTCATTAGGGCTATCTTGAAAACCCGTCTGGCCTGGGGGTCCTTCAGGACAGGTTTGGGAACCACTGCACTAAGGCCAATGGTAACTGCTTACCTCATTTTAGCAAGCAAGCCCTTTAGTCATCATTGACTCACTTCACTAACTAAGATCTTCTTTAACTAAACTATGACTATCAAAGTGAAGGCGGCATTTTGTTCAGAAAATGTGTGGTGTTTTGTTTGTATTAAGTTGTTTGTCACATGTACAAGGGGTTAACAAACCTCTCTGCAAGTCCATGTATTTTCTCTGAAAGTGTGCCAATACACTGCTTCAGGTTCAAAACTATAAGCTCTCTGGAGACAGGAGAACGTCTACCATACCTGAATCTAATTCATCTTGATTTCATCTACAGGACACTTCCCCAAGGGCCTCTTCTATGAAACTGCACTAGCAGTTTCTAGCGCGGGAAGCCGCGCTGAATGGCCCGCGCTGCTCCCGACACTCATAGGAACTAAGATGGATAGGCAAATGGCTAGAGAACAGAAAACAGAGAGTGGGCATAAATGGGAAGTTCTCAGAATGGGAAAAAGTGACTAGCGGTGTACCCCAGGGCTCAATACTTGGACCCATCTTATTTAATATTTTCATAAATGACCTGGAAGAAGGAACATCCAGTGAAATCATCAAGTTTGCAGACGACACAAAGCTATGCCGGGCAATCAGATCGCAGAAGGACAGCGAGGAACTCCAGAGCGACTTGAATCAATTGGAGAAGTGGGCAGATAAATGGCAGATGAATTTTAATGTGGAAAAATGCAAAGTGATGCATTTAGGCAGAAAAAATAAAGATCACAAATATAGTATGTCAGGTGTAACTCTGGGAAAGACCGAACAGGAAAAGGACCTGGGTGTACTGATAGATAGGACCCAGAAACCGTCGGCGCAATGTGCGGCAGCAGCGAAGAAAGCAAATAGAAAGCTAGGCATGATAAAGAAGGGAATTACGAGTAGATCAGAGAAAGTTATAATACCGCTCTACAGAGCCATGGTCAGACCGCACCTGGAATAATGCGTCCAGCATTGGTCTCCATAACTAAAGAAGGATATAAAACTGCTAGAGAGGGTACAGAGACGAGCAACGAAGCTAGTGAAAGGTATGGAGAACCTGGACTACGAGGAACGACTTAGGAGACTGGGGTTGTTCTCCCTTGAGAAGAGGAGACTGCGGGGGGATCTGATCGAGACTTTCAAAATACTGAAAGGATTCGACAAAATGGAGCAGGGAAAGCAGTTATTTACAATGTCCAGTGTGACACGGACAAGAGGACATAGACTGAAGCCAAGGGGGGACAGGTCCAGGAAGAATATTAGAAAGTTCTGTTTCACGCAGCGAGTGGTGGACACCTGGAATGCTCTCCCAGAGGAAGTAATTGCAGAATCCACCGTTCTAGGATTTAAGGGTAAACTAGATGCACATCTCCTTAAGAGTGGCATAGAGTGATACGGGTAAGGGTAAACTAGATGCACATCTCCTTAAGAGTGGCATAGAGTGATACGGGTAAGGGTAAATTAGATGCACATCTCCTTAAGAGTGGCATAGAGTGATACGGGTAAGGGTAAATTAGATGCACATCTCCTTAAGAGTGGCATAGAGTGATACGGGTAAGGGTAAATTAGATGCACATCTCCTTAAGAGTGGCATAGAGTGATACGGGTAAGGGTAAATTAGATGCACATCTCCCTTGAGAAGCATACAGTGATATGGGGACTAAAACTATTCCAGGGTACACCTGGTGGGGCCTCCGCGTGTGCGGATCACTGGACTTGATGGACCCAGGGTCTGATCCGGAGATGGCAATTCTTATGTTCTTATGTAAAAAACACTAGCGCGGTTTCGTAAAAGAGGGGGCAAGTCTTTTTAAAGTTTGGCTTTTCATCCATGCTTTTGGATGGGGAGTAATATTCTTTGTATGGAATTTTCTTGATGGATGGTAGTGAGAGAAGGGATATCAACCATTACGTCTTGAAGATTAAGCATTGTTTCTATGTAAGAACACCGAATTATTCATTATCTGGTTTTGCATTTGAACATCATTTTTAATGGTAAAACAAAGAAAAGAATGCCAAATTGAACAGAAAGTATAAAATCATACATAAAAGGAGATTAAGCCAATGACTGCAATGGGTGACATGTTTATTTTTAACCTACTAAATCCAACCTAGTATCTCCCAAAGCTGCTCCGAAAAAAATTTATTTTAAAGGGCAGCTTTGAATGTTTGGGACGACTGTTCCAAAGCTTAGGTGCAAGAAAATTAAAAAAATACATAATCTCTCCGTTTCATGATGTGTTTGTTTAACATTAGTTAAAACCAGACAATGCCTTGTGAGCCAGGCAAAATATTTTAAATGGCACACGAAAATGAACAGAAAGCCAATGCAGATGGGTAAACAGAGGTGTCAGATGATCCTACTTGCAAGCAGGACAAAGAAGTCTCGCAGCAGTATTTTGGAGAGTCTAAGTTAATCTAAATCTTAGATTTATATACCGTGTCATCTCCTAAAATAGCTCAACTCAATTAAGCATAGTAAAATTGCTAAGAAGATGTAAATAACTGAATTATATATAGAGTAAGGGGCTCCTTTTACTAAGGTGCGTTAGGGCCTTAACACGCGGAATAGCGCACGCAAAATTGCCATGCATTGAGCTGGCGTTATTCTAGAAACATACCATGCGGTTTAGCGTGTGGTAATTTTGTGCTTGCGTTAAAAACGCTAGCGAACCTTAGTAAAAGGAGCCCTAAATTTTACTGACTATTCATAGCAGCTTATAGAAAAATCTATTAATACTCCTTAGAACTGTTATCCAAGAACCATTGTAAATAGCACCGTTTTCATAGATTTATAAAAAAAATCTGGAGGGAAAGAAGAATTCTGATGCAGGAAGGAATTTCATTCCAAATCGCTGTAAAAATATATGAAAAGGACCGGGAGATGTTGCCAATCGACTTTAATCCTTTTAAAGATGGAAAAGAAGGTTTATACTTCTTGAAAACAATGGAAGTGAAACCCAGATGTCTCACTCTGTCCTCCTTACTTCCATTGCTTTCAGTGGAAGTAAAACCAGGATGTATCAATCCATTCTCCTTTTCCTGGAGCAATAATCTAACCGGGAGATCAGAAATGCAGGAATAAGAGTATGAAATGCTGAAAAATCAAGAAAAAACTGTTCAAATAATGCAGCCTGAACAAGGCCAAAAAAAAACAAACCCTAGTTTAACAGTTTCAGATATCTTGAGTTTAAAAGCCCAATTTAGAATCTATAACAGAAATTATAAAAACATATATGTATCTATCAATACCAGAAGGAAATTCCATATTATAAGAACAACTTCAGAGGGTTACCATATGGCTCCAGAAAAAGGAGGACGGATTGAGACATCCGGGTTTTACTGCCATTGCTTCGAATGGAAGTAAAACCCACATGTCTCTATCCATCCTCCTTACTTCCATTGCTTTCGATGGAAGTAAAACCCAGATATCTCAATCTGTCCTCTTCTGGAAAATTTCCATAAGCAGTAACTTTGATGAACTATGTTTTCTCATCATAGAAACAGAAGGGAATTGATGTTGACAAATATGATTGGAAACAAGATCGAGATTAAAGTGAAAAATACCAAGACAAGTACAAAGCATAAAGATCAGGTATAGAGAATGACAAAGTGGCAGTTATCCACGGGTAACCCGCCGAAACGGTGGTGGGGAAAAAGTGCTCACTGTGGGCACGTGGACAAGGCCATCCACCGCCCCGTGGAGCGGTGAATGGCCCTGTCCCTGCAGTCACCGATCGTGCGCGGTCCCCTCCTTCCCTTCCTACCTACGGCCAGATCTATCTCCCTCCCTCCCCCTTACCTTCACAGCGCTTTCGTAAAAAACTTACTGAAGCCAGTGAAGCATTCCTGCCTGCAGTAGCGTGTGTGTGGGTGGAAGCTTCTCCTCTGATGCAACTTCCGGTTGCGTCAGAGGAGAAGCTTCCGTCCACACACACACGCGACTGCAGGCAGTCAAGCTTCTCCGGCTTCAGTAAGTTTTTTTACGAAAGCGCCGTTAAGGTAAGGGGGAGGGAGGGAGGGAGGGAGATAGATTTGGCCGTAGGTAGGGAAGGGACTGCACGCCTTCCCTTCCTTAAGTTTCAATTCTTTATTAACGCGCCGTGAAGGTAAGGGGGAGGGAGGGAGATTCTCGGGCTGCTGAAGGGCGGTGAGGTGGCAAGAGGAAAGGGTGGATACTGCATGGATGGGGAGGTGAAGGGGACGGTGGTCTGGTGATGGGGCAGTGACTGGGACAGATTTTTTTCCCTGTGTCATTCTCTAACCAGGTATAATCTTAAATGCCTAGCACAGATCTTTAAAACTATATGAATGAATGGTGGATTACATTATGTGGCTACAGAAAATATGAAGAAATCATTGCATTAAAGCACAATCATGTGTCATGAGGGTTAAGGACTAGTTAGAGAAAGAATACAGCAACAACACATACAAAGGGCAGCGAGAGAATGGGAATTTTTTCTTGTGCTCCAGATGCGTAGAATGCTATTCCATTGTATATCAGAAAGCGAAAAGATGGGATTGTTTTTAAGATGTTTTAGAAGGGACATCTATTTTGCAAAATGAAGTATGGGTGCCAAGCATTTTTATTGGTTAAATTGTATGATATGTTGATGACACTTATACATGGCTGTTTGTCTTATGGCTGTTTGTAATGCTTATGTTCTAACATTTTTCTTGAAGGAAGAAAGTAAATATACATTTATATAATACAAATATTCATTACAATTGATTTCACATATTTTGAAAATTCCAATCCATATATTCTATTAAATACTATCATTCCTCCAAAAAATTTATATGACCAACCCTAATCTCCCCTTTCCACCCCCCCCTTCCCCCCCTGGATAGAAGGTAACAGACAGCCTGGTTTTGGTATACCATGAAGGCATCAAAAACTTCAATGTAATTCATTAAGAATCAAACTTCGTGCTGTAGGTGAAAGTTTTTGAATATAGGGGTCCCAAATTTGCATAAAGAGACGAGTTCATCTAGGACAGGGGTGTCAAAAGTCCCTCCTCGAGGGCCATAATCCAGTTGGGTTTTTAGGATTTCCCCAATTAATATGCATGAGATCTATTTGCTTGCACTGTTTTCATTGTATGCTAATAGATCTCATGCATATTCATTGGGGAAATCCTGAAAACCCGACTGGATTGCAGCCCTCGAGGAGGTACTTTAACACCCCTGGTCTAGGAGATCGACGAACCTCCCAAAGCTCAAATAAAAGTATATGATGTAATTGGTTTCTCCAATGCCAAAAACTGTAATGCTTATTGTGAATGTGGTATTGTAACCCACCTTGTTAATGTGGCTGTGCAGCTAATTTTTGATTTGAAGAAATCAGATCATGTTACTCCATAGTACAGACCAACTCCATTGGTTGCCTTTTGAGGCCAGGGTTTGGTTTAAATTTGGGACGCTCTGTTATAAAGCCGTACATGGTCAGGCACCTGTTTATTTAATAGAACAATTTACATTTTCTTTTAAGGCGGTTCGTCCACTAAGGATAACTTCATTGTTTGTGCTCCCTCCAGTACGAGGATATCTTTACAAGAAATTTTTGCATCGAATAATTGCATATCAGGCTGCTGGTTGGGATTCAGGACTGCGTATTTTGTTTGCTTCATCGATTTCATATATGCATTTCCGAAAACTACTAAAGACATCTCTTTTTGTAAAATTCTTAGGAAAGCAATGAAGGTGATATTTCTGTTGTATTTCACTGTGATGTAGAGTCTCTTGATGATGCAAACCGCATCAATCTGGAATGTACTGTGGTCTAGAAATGTATTTTAATGTAACATAATATAACCAAATAAACCATATGCAGGTCCAGAGTGGCGCCTTAGCATTTAGCGTGCACTAAATTGGTTAGCGAACCTTAGTAAAAGGACCCCATAGTTTTCATTCCATTTACATTTTTTATTTCTGTTCTTCCCAAGAACCCCTGAGGAAGGCAATTTTGTTGCCGAAACACGGCCCGTGCAGGGTCTAGGTCAGACATGGCCAACTCCGGTCCTCGAGGGCCGGAATCCAATCGGGTTTTCAGGATTTCCCCAATGAATACGCACGAGATCTATTTGCATGCACTGCTTTCAATGCATATTCATTGGGGAAATCCTGAAAACCCGATTGGATTCCGGCCCTCGAGGACCGGAGTTGCCCACCCGTGGTCTAGGTTCTAGTTTGGTGGAAAACTGGAACACTCTTCCGGAGGCTGTTTTAGGGGAAAACACCCTCCAGGGATTCAAGACAAAGTTAGACAAGTTCCTGCTGAACTGGAACGTACGCAGGTAGGGCTGGTCTCAGTTAGGGCACTGGTCTTTGACCTAGGGGCCGTCGCAGGAGCGGACTGCTGAGCACGATGGACCACTAGTCTGATCCAGCAGCGGCAATTCTTATGTTCTTATTAACTATTGTATTGCCAGCCCATGATTGTTGAACTTTATATTGAATTTTACTATTCATTTCCAGTTCCTGGTTCCACTTTGTGTGCTTTTGGACACTCCTGTTGGTGTTGTGGGATCTTGGTCCCTTTTCTCTGGATTTTGGGCTCGCTGTTCCTACTGCACGCCCCTACCAGGGGATTTGAGGATTGGGCTGAATTCCAGTGATTTGACAAACAGTCCTGGGAATAAGGGCAGCAGAGCTATCCAACCACTGTTCCATGCATCCGCCTTCTTGATGGGAAAGTAAAGAGAGGGAACCTAAAAAGAGCGGGGCCTGAGGGGGTAGAGAGATGAAGGAAGAAAGGGACAATAGGGAGGGAGCCCGAGTGCAGAAGGTTCCCGAAGTTCTGATAGGGGAGGAGGATAAGGACCTGGGGAGGTCAGGGAAAAGATGTATGGGCCCGACTGGTTAATAGTTAACAGGTCCTTTGAGGGAGGGGAGAGAAGAGCAGAGAATGCAGTAATAAAAAGTACAAGTTATCTATTGAAGAATGAGGGAAAGAGGAGACAGATAGGGAAGGAAAGGGAAAATGAGAGCACTGTGAATGGATGGTGTCAGGTCAAAAGCGCGCCGGGACAAAGGCGCGAGCAGACAACTAAGCACAGCGCGGAGGCGCGCGGCGAAGAAAAAGACTGTTTTTAGGGGCTACGACGGGGGGCGTGGGGGGGGAACCCCCCCCACTTTACTTTATACATATTGCGCCGCGTTGTGGGGGGTTTGGGGGGTTGTAACCCCCCACATTTTACTGAAAACTTAACTTTTTCCCTGTTTTTAGGGAAAAAGTTACGTTTCACTAAAATGTGGGGGGTTACAACCCTCCAAACCCCCCACAACGCCGCTGCGATCTGTATTAAGTAAAGTGGGGGGGGGCTCCCCAACAAAAACCCCCATCGCAGCCCCTAAAAACAGTCTTTTTCTTCGGCGCGCGCCTCCATCTTGCGCTCAGTTGTCGGCGCGCACCTTTGTCTTCCGCATTACTGTCTATGAACCTGAATGGACAGACGCAGAGACTCACAATGAGTACTTTCTGCTGCTTAATGGACCCATTACATCCAGTCCCAGAAATTTTCTTTATTGTTCAGAAAAATATAAGAATTCTTGTATTTTTTATACTATGCTAAAATGCCTGAATATTCAAATACTCTTCTATTTGGTGTATTTGTAAAGAGCAATCAATTTTGTGCTTTTTATTTTTTTGTGTGTGCATATAAATCCCTAGGGTATAAATTATGTTTGACACATGCTATTTGGCAAAGTGGCATTCTGGAAAGTGCACTCTGCAGGGGAAAAAACAGAAAGCAAAACAGTGTGTAACTGGAGTTTTACTTATTTAGGTTAACAGATGTGCTCCTGCAGAAGACGTGTACCATTCCCCTGGCACAGAATAGAAATGCCAAAGTCAGGTTTGTCTAATTTTGCAATAAATGCAAGAACAGTTCCAGACAACAGACACCGAATAAGTTTAATCAAATGAAGATGGGCATGGTCTTTTTCCTCTCTTATTTCTCTGTCCAAATCTTTCTCTTTGTTTTGTTTTTAATTGTACACATAGGGCTACAGTCACCAGATTTTCCATTTGGAAAATCCAGACCCCCCCTAGGCCCGCCCCTAATCTCACCCTAGCCCCGCCCCAGCTCTGCCCCCTGCTGCCTGCTCTCATCGGGCAGGAGGGCATCTGCGCATGCACAGATGCCCTCCTGCCCGACAGTGATTTGATAAAAGCTTTTCAAAACCCGAACAAAGGGCCAGGTTTTGAAAAGACGTCCGGACCCCCGAACACGTCCTCCGGGGAAATCCGGACGTCTAGTAACCTTACATAGGACCAGATTCTGTAAATGGTACCAAAATAGACAGGTGCGTTGAATAAAGGCATTGGCCATGTGTCAATCACGCTTAGGCGCCATTTACAGAATTGCGCCTTTTGGAGCCGACCACAAAACTTAGGTGCCAGCAACGTAGGCCAGGGTTTTACTGGCCTATTTCGCAAGCGCCTAAATAAAAAGACCCCAAAGAACAGGGGTGTCAAATTTTGGTCCTTGAGGGTCGCAATCCAGTCGGGTTTTCAGGATTTCCCCAATGAATATGCATGCGATCTATTAGCATAAAATGAAAGCAGTGCATGCAAATAGAACTCATGCATATTCATTGGGGAAATCCTGAAAACCCGACTGGATTGCGGCCCTCGAGGACCGACATTTGACACCCCTGCCATAGAATCAGATAGGTGCCTATCAGTCAATTGATTTTTTTTTTCCAACTGTGAGCTCATTAAAGCTCATTTATCTTGTTAATATAGGTGCTGATGTAGGTGCCTAACATAGGCGTCCTTTATAGAATCTGGCCCATTGTTTATGTTCTGTATAAATGAACATCTTAAAGCAGCATTTCCGCTTCCCATGGCATCAGGAAACATTTAGGCTGGTGACTGGGGGGGTGGGGGGGGAGTCAGATCTGTAGTTAATAAGGAATCTCTTTCCTAGATAATGAAAAAGTTGGCATCACTTATCACAGTCCTTTATTTAAAACATTTTATTGAACGAATCAAATAAATATACAATAATACAATACAATATTCATTACAATTAAATTCAAAATTCAATTATTCCATAAATAATTCTATCATTCCTCCAAAATAAATTTTTCAATTTTACCTATTCATAATGCTAGACATACCCCCCATACCTTTCCCCTTCCCCCCAAGTTTTTATTTCCAAATATAACATTGTAATAAATGAATTATTCAAATATATAATTTTTTTTAAAAAAATTTCCCAACAATTACTATCATCAACCATATTCCCTCCCCCTCCCCTGAATGAAAGATGACGCATAATAAAAAGTGTTAAAATACAATGAAAATCTGTTATTCCTCAATATAAAACATTAAGAATCATACTTTGTGTTCTATAGAAAAGATTTTGAATATATGGATCCCAAATTTTCAAAAAATAACAAGTTCTTCTAGGAAATTTACGAACCTCCCAAACCTCAAATAAAATTAAACAATGGAATTGGTTCCTCCAATGCCAAAAACTAGTCCTTTAACTAATTTATTTGCAGAAATCATTGGTCTGAAATCATTGTTACATGAAAACAAAAAATGTTGCTCAGCTATCCATTGGATTTATGAAAGATTGCGATCAGTACAAGAATGCTTTTTTGGCTTCGCAGTTCTGTTTCACTGAGCTCTTGAGGTCTTTTCCTCTTTCCGAGATAATTGTTGCTCTTCTACTTCCTTTTTCTGATTATAGCACTGGTATGCTCACAGTTTGCTATACATATTTATTTTTGGCTTGTGGCTTTTCCATTTAAGTTTGAGGGTTTTGTTTAGAAAAACGACGACAACAACAAATAAAAAAATAATAAGCTAATCTTGGGCAGCATGTGGGGGTAAATTTTAAAGCCATAAAGATTTTTTAAAATGTGTACATTTATGACTATTTTATAAAGGCAATAAATAATAGTAAATCAAATCCTCCAAAATAAAATCACAAAAGCGGTGGAAAATATTAATGCTTAGCAATAAATCTAAAACACCCAAACCCCATCTGTCCTACTTGTCCTGCCTGTCCTAATTAGATTGTAATGTTAAATGTACAGTGCTGCATATGCCTTTCACTGCTAAAGAAATTAGAGAATGACATGGGGAAAAAATCACTGCACCGTCCCTGGCCCACCATCCTCTGCACCGCCCCGTCACAGCTGTTCCCTTCACCGCCCCGTCACCGCCATCCCTTTCACCGCCCCGTCACCGCCACTGCCATCCCATTCACCGCCCCGTCACCGTCCCCGCAGCATCCATATAAGCCTCACCATGAAGACAGAAGAGAGTCCTGCCACTACTACTATTGCACTGAGAATCTGTTTCAGTGCCTCTGCCCTGTAGTAAAAACAGAACATAAAATAAATCAATTGACTTGTCCTCCCTTGCAATGACGTGTCCCCCATGTTCACCTATAGCTGGAATCAGGTCAATTGTGCACACTAAAAATGCAGGAGGATTTGGAACGTGAGCGCAGGCAGGCAGTGATACAAAAACAGCAGACACCCGACCGATTGCAGTGTTCCGCCATCTCCCTCCCTCCATCTCACCTTAGATGTAGAATATGCCGGCTTTTTTTTTCGCCCAGCCGCACGTGCGGGTGCTCATTTATTCAATGTTCTACTCTGACGCAACCGGAAACAGGAAGTTGTAAGAAAGGAGAAGATTGATCAACTCAAGCAGCCGCACAAGCGCGGCTTTTTGAACGCGTGCGGCTGGGCGAAAAAGAAAGCCGGCATACTCTACATCAGTGTTTTTCAACCTTTTTACACCCGTGGACCGGCAGAAATAAAAGAATTATTTTGTGGACCGGCAAACTACTAGGACTAAAATTTTAAAACCCTGTTTCCGCCCCATCTCCGCAAGCTCGGTCACCTCAGTAACTATAGAAAAATAGACAAATATAGTGCAAAATATAGACAGCAGATATAACTTCTCAATAAAAAAAACTGACACATTTTGATCACTAAATTGAAAATAAAATCATTTTTCCTACCTTTGCTGTCTGGTGATTGATTTCATGAGTCTCTGGTTGCGTTTCCTTCTGTCTGTGTATCCTTTCTTTCATTTCTTTCTTTCTGTACTTGGGCCCAAGAATTGTCCCTTTCTATTCCCTCCCTCTTTCCTTCCTATGTCCTTAGTGCCCCCGGTGCCTCCTTCCCATGTCTTTAGTTCCCCCAGTGCCTCCTTCCCATGTCCTTAGTGCCCCTTCCTGTCTTTAGTGCCCCCATTGCCTCCTTCCCATGTCTTTAGTGCCCAAGTGCCTCCTTCCCATGTCCTTAGTGCCCTTTCCTGTCTTTAGTGCCCCCAGTGCCTCCTCCCCATGTCTTTAGTGCCCCAGTGCCTCCTTCCCATGTCCTTAGTGCCCCTTCCTGTCTTTAGTGCCCCCAGTGCCTCCTTCCCATGTCTTTAGTGCCCCAGTGCCTCCTTTCCATGTCCTTAGTGCCCCTTCCTGTCTTTAGTGCCCCCAGTGCCTCCTTCCCATGTCTTTAGTGCCCCTTTCTGTCGTTAGTGCCCCCAGTGCCTCCTTCCCATGTCTTTAGTGCCCCCAGTGCCTCCTTCCCATGTCCTTAGTGCCCCTTCCTGTCTTTAGTGCCCCCATTGCCTCCTTCCTATGTCTTTAGTGCCCAAGTGCCTCCTTCCCATGTCTTTAGTGCCCCTTTCTGTCTTTAGTGCCCCCAGTGCCTCCTTGCCATGTCTTTAGTGCCCCTAGTGCCTCCTTCCTATGTCTCTCTCACTGCCTTCCACACTTTGTCCCACCTCCACCCCCACCCCCAAAACCTGCCTGCCTGTCTACCTTTCTCCCTCCCTAGCCAAAGCCAGCCTGCTGCCTCCCTGCCGCTCAAAAAAACCCAAAAAAAACCCCAAAAAAGCCTCCTTCCTTTTCCCCTGCTCTTACCGCCATGCTCATGCTGCAGCTACTAAAGCCGACAGGATGTCTTTCCGACTCAATTCTGAAGTCGGAGAGGACGTTCTGGGCCAGCCAGGCAGCGATTGGCTGGCCCAGAACGTCCTCTCCAATGTCAGAAAGACTTCCTGTCGGCTTTAGTAGCTGCAGCATGAGCATGGCGGTAAGAGCAGGGGAAAAGGAAGGAGGCTTTTTTTTTTTTTTTTTTTTTTGCACGGACCGGCAGAAATTGAAACGGTGGTAAGGAGGAGGGAGGGAGATGGCGGGGACCGCGCGATCCTTGATTGCCTCACTGCGGGGACAAGTCCATTCACCGCTCCACGGGGCGGTGAATGGCCTTGTCCCCGTCCCGCAGAGGCCACTATTTTTTCTTCCCCGTTTTGGCAGGTTACCCGCGGATAAACGCGGCTAGCCGCGGGTAACCCGCCACCGTGTCATTCTCTAATAGAAATGATATATAGTACCGCAGTAGTAGTATAATAACAAAACCACAACAAATTTTTCCTTATAAGAAATATAGAAGCCATTTTATTGAAATGCATTAGGATTTAGAGTTAGCAAAGCTTAATGTAGGATTTTCCTATATATTCACTCCAAATCCACCACAGTACTTTTTAAGCTGTTTTAATTTTTATTTATTTTTTAATTTGAGTTGTCCACTAATGTCATTAGCATATGCAGGGCCAGCTCAATCACTAGACCAGGTGAGGCTAAGGGCGCCAAAATGTCCAGCCTTACCTGGTCCCATCTCTCTCCCCCCACTCCCATGGTTCTATAAAGTTTGTGTTGGTTGCTGGCAGCAGCAGCATGATAGGCTGCCTTTGACCTTCACCTGGGTTTCCTTCTGCCACATCTTGCTGTCTCTGATGCAATTTCCTATGGGCAGAATACAGCAGAAAAAAGACCCAGAGAGGCTGGCCGAAGGCAGCCTATCATGTTGCAGCTGCCAGCAAGAGATGTAGATTTTAAAGGACTGCAGGGGAGTGAGGAGAGGGAACAGTTCTAGACCCATGGGGAGGGGAGACAGAGGAAGACAAAAAAGAGACTGGGCTGGTGAGGGGATGGGGAGAGACACTGGTCCGAGGGATGGGAGAGATGCTGGACTTTCAGTGGGTAGAGGTGCACCAGAAGCAGGGCTGGTTTTACACATGCTGGGACCTAGGGCAGAAATTAAGGAGGGGGCCCCAGATCCCCTCTCCTCTCTGTACCCAACCGATATCCCCACCTCCCATTACTACCACATATAAAACAACTTTAAATTACTTCTTTACACACAAAACACAGACATGCCTTTACTAAAGAATCACAAATAGAAATTGAACTGGGAATCCCCAGAAATTAAACTCAGCAAGTTTTACAACACTGGAGAAATAAAAAAATAAAAAAAAAAAAACAACAGATATGCACTTCTTTCTGTACTGAACACACAGTGATCCCAGACCCAGGTCCACCCAAAATTTTCCATCTTCCTTGCTGCGGCTGGTGGGGATACCCAAACCCCACCAGTGGAAGACCACCTCCTCCAGTCTGGTAGCCAGTAATCTCTAAGATCTGCAGCTAGCGGCAGTGTCTCTGAGCTGCCACCAGCTACAGAGCTTGAAGAGTTCTGGCCGCTAAACTAGAGGAAGAGATCTTCAGCCGGCAGGGCTTTGGGAAGCCCATCAACTTAGGTGTTTATATTTTGCATTTAGGTAGCAGGCATGGGGCTTGGTGGGAAGAATGGCCATAATAAGCTCATAATTGAAAAAAATTAAAATTAATTGGGCAATAGGTGCCTTTCTTAAGTGCGATTCTACAAAATAGAGGCACCTTACTCCAAAAGTAGGCATGTTTAGGAATAGAGAAGGACTTAGGCACCTATAATGTAGGCCTTTAAACCCTTGGCCTACATTACAGGCGTGTAAGTTTTAAAATAGGCGTGATTCTGTAATAGGTGTCTAAGGGTGATTGAGAAGAGATAGGGGCCTAACTTTTTTAGATGCCATTTACAGAATTTCCCCAAAAGTGACTACAAATGAAGGCTCCAGGTGCCAAAATCTCAGCCCTACTTCCAAATCCACAGAAGGTGGAGGAAAAACATAATTTTAAGGTCAAGATTATGGGGGACCCCAATTCTGAGAGAATTTTTGGTTTCACAGTATGATGACCCCCCCCCCCCCCAACACACACACACACACACACAGTTATGAGATATCAGTAACTACTACTATGGAAAGATAACAGCGACTAGTCAAAGTTTTCATGTCTGCACAGCAGTGGTCTCAAACTCAAACCCTTTGCAGGGCCCCATTTGGGATTTGTAGGTACTTGGAGGGCCTCAGAAAAAAATAGTTAATGCCTTATTAAAGAAATGACAATTTTGCAAGAGGTAAAACTCCTTATACTTTATAAATTTTTCCTTTTGGTTAATTGTCATTTATAGCTAAAGAGACAGATGATCAAGAAACTGTTTTATTTTACTTTTGTGATTATGATAAACATACCGAGGGCCTCAAAATAGTACCTGGCTGGCCATGTGGCCTCCGGCCCACAAGTTTGAGACCACTGCTATACAGGGAAGAAATCACCAATGACTAGCACCCTCATTGTTTTGCAAACAACCTTCCCCCCCCCCCCCAGACAAGTGGAGCCATGAGAATACTGATCCAAACATCACATAAATTGTCCTTCGTACGACGATATTTTCCGTAACTACCCCCTCAAAATGGAACGCTTTACCTTTTTTTCCTAGGGAAGAAAAAAGTTTGCATAAATTTAAAAAGGCATTAAAAACCTCTCTTTTCAAAGATGAATTAGAGCAATAAATAACATTGTGTCTTCTCTCTGTCTTCCTTAAAACATTGACCTTGCTTGATTTGATTCTTTAAACTTTCCATCCTATCCCTCTTGTTTTTTTCCTCGGCACGTTTACTTTTCTGCTTTTATTGTAGTTCTACCCTATTCCTTGTGCATCTATGAGTACGTTATTGTCCATGTCATGTACTCTTAAATAAGGTTATGTTTTTAGATTTTAACTTACATCCTTTTTTATGTGCAACGCTTAGAATTTATGATAGGCATTTAATAAAAAAATTAATACACTTGAAACTTCACTCAAGCCACTGCTGTATTCTGGAACAGAAATGAAAAAAAAAACTCCAAAAAGCACTGCAAGTTTTTAGTGCATGGCTAGTCCATTGTTAGAATTCCTAACATAAACTGATACAATTTTGGCCTACACGCTTGTTAACTTTTCTACGATTTATAAAGGTTGGCAGTAGAGAAAGATGTTGGCTTCCCAAAATTTGCCAGCGCACGCACAAGGTTTACGGAAAGAAGAGAACGCTGCGCTTGGCTAAATGTCAATTTAACTCTTGGACAAGTTTTAGCTGCAAGGACAGAGAACCCTGGTGTGTTTTCATTATTATTAATAAAAAAGAGGCAAAGTGATACGATATAATCTGAAAAAATTTATTTTCTTTAATTCTGCCCTTACTCTTGTCCATGATTTTAAAAGCATAATACTCAAACCCGGGCTGGTAACAATTTTGTTTGATTATATCTTGCCTGCTGGACCAGTTTTACTGTTGATTTTTTTTTTTTTTTTAATGGGCTAAAGTTGGGAGATTTGCTTCTAGGGCTCCTTTTACTAAGTCACGCTGGCGGTTTAACGCACATAACAGCGTGCGCTAAACCGCCAGATGCGCTAGTTGCTACCGCCTCCTCTTGAGCATGCGGTAGTTTTTGGCCAGCGCGGGGGTTAACACGTGATGAAAAGTCGCTCGCGTTAACTCCGCTAGCGCGGCTTGATAAAAGGAGTCCCTAGTGTTTTCACATAATTTATGTCTCAGGAAAATGCTGTAGGTTGGTCAGGTTACCTGAAAGGTCCAGATATGCCAAGGATGGACTATGCCAGAGTGATTTTCCACCCCAGAAATTGAGAGATTGAAGGCCAAACAATGAGATCCTTCAGACAGCAAATCCATGGCATAAATTTAGAAAGTGCTGTACGTATGGCTTTACAAGTGTAAGAAGAAATACATAATAATATTTCTTTTTATTTGGTGCCTTGGAAAGGACAGAGATGGTGAAAGCAATATTGGGACAATTTTCACAGAAATTTGTCCCAATAAATTCTCTGGGCTGAAAATTTTCTTCTGCTTAGTGGCTAAGTTTATATACACAGGTTTCACAGCACATGTTCTTGTACATTCTCTTCCAAGGCTTCCCCCTCTTATGAGGTTAGTATTCTAGCTAGGTACTTGGGACCTGGGTTAGCCACTGTTGGAAACAGGATAGATGGACCTTTGTTCTGTCCCAGTATGGCAGCTCTTATGTTCTTATGTGAGCCAAGTATAGGACAATCAAGCCACTGTGACATCACTCATAAGTTTAGTTCTTAGATACTGGTGGAATGAGGCATTATGACATCATAGTCTCAGCTCTGGAATGTTGCTACTCTTTGGGTTTCTACCAGGTACTTGGGACCTGGGTTGGCCAATGTTGGAAACAGGATACTGGGCTTGATGGACCTTCGCTCTATCCCAGTATTGCAATTCTTATGTTCTTATGTTAAATGATAATCCAGCACTTCAGATCAAGGGTTCCTACAATGCTCGTCTTTCCAGCCCGCCATATTTTTCCTGCTGATAGAATCCAGTTCGTGAAGTGAATTTTACCTTTTATGCAACATTTATTTATTTTGATTTCTATCCTGTTCTCTCAGAAGCTCATAACGGGTTACAGGTAGCGAAGACAACAAAGCTAATGAGATTCTAAAACTCCATCAGCCAAAGATCTCTCGCTTTCATCCTGTCTGTTTGGTCTGCCTTCACCTCTTTTAACGTTCAAGGCGTGAGCAGCAACCCCCAACCTGCTGCTCGCGCCAGCATTGGCTCTTTCTCTTGACGTCACTTCCTGGACTTGCACCTAGGAAGTGACGTCAAAGGGAACATTAAAGAGGTACGTGGGAAGGGAAGGGGCGGGAGGAGGCAGGGAAGGAGCAGATGGGGGTGGAGCAGGGAAGAGGCTCCACCTAGAGAATGACATGGTGACAAAATTCATCACCGTTCCCGTCTCCGCGGATAACCACGGGAAACCATCTTCATGTCATTCTTTAAGGAGAGAGGGAAGAATCAGAGTATGAATGGCCACAACCACTGACCCTCAAGCTTTGCTTTGAAGAATGCTGGTGTAGAAGGACCGAGGTTGAAACAGACACTTCAGAATGACAGTCTCTGGTAGCCAGAGCAGATATTGTGATGTCATAATGCCTCATTCCACCAGTGCCTAAGAGCCAATCACATCAGTGATATCACAATGGCTTCATTATCCTTGGCTCACATAAGAATCAGAGTATGAATGGCCACAACCACTGACCCGCAAGCTTTGCTCTGAAGAATGCTGGTGTAGAAGGACTGAGATTGAAATAGTCACTAGAAAATGACATGGGATTATTTCCTGCGGTTATCCGCGGGGACGGGGACGGTGATGAATTTTGTCACCGTGTCATTCTCTAGCTCCACCGTCCCGGGCGCCTCTCACCCTCACTACACCACTGCTGTGGTGGGCTTTGATCTTGGCAAACTGGGTCAATTCCCACTGCAGCTCCTTATGACCTTGGGCAAGTCACTTAACCCTCCATTGCCCCAGTACAAAACTTAGACTTTGAGCCCACTAGGGACAGGTACTTGCATATAATATGTACAGTGCTGTGTAAGTCTAACTGCGCTGTATAAATGATCAGTAGTAGGATAAATAGAGGGCGGGGATCTGTCTGAAAGGTAGGGAGAGAAGAAAGAGATCATAGTGAGAGTAACAGGGATAGAGAAAAGAGAACTGGTGGTGGGGGGGGGGAGAAAATGCTGGAAAAGAGAGGGGGGAGAAAGACCAGGATAGACGAGAGAAAATTGGGAGGGTATTTTCTTTGAAAAAACCCCCACACACACTTTTACAAAGGTGTGCTCTGCTTTTTTGCACGCGATAAATTATTAGCGCTCACTAAACGCTAACACATGCACGTTATCCTATGGATGCTTTAGCAGTTAGCGCACGCGTTGATGTTAACGCACGCTAAAATGCTTAGCACATCTTTGTAAAAGAGGGCCCAAGTCCAGGAAGGGTTTCAAACTAAGCCAAAGTTGAAAAAAGAAAGCTGGGGAGGAGAGTCAGACCTGGAGCACAGAAGAGCTAGGCTTTATATAAGCATGTAAAGGGGATGGAACTCCTCTCGTATGAGGAAAGACTAAAATGGTTAGAGCTCTTCCTTTTGGAAAAGAGACTGCTGAAGGGAGAAATGATTGAAGTCTACAAATTACTGAATGGAGTAGAACGGGTACAAGCGGATCGATTTTTCGCTCCATCAAAAATTGCAAAGACTGGGGGGGACACTCGATGAAGGGAAATACTTTTAAAACCAAGTGGAGGAAATATTTTTTCACTCAGAGAATAGTTAAGCTCTAGAACGCGTTGCCAGAGGATGTGGTAAGAGCAGATAGCGTAGCTGGTTTTAAGAAAGGTTTGGACAAGTTCCTGGAGGAAAAGTCCATAGTCTGTTATTGAGAAAGAAATGGGGGAAGCCTCTGCTTCCCTGGATTGGTAGCGCTACTCTTTGGGGTTCTAGACTCTTATTACTCTCTGGGATTCCGGAATCTTGCTATTCTTTGAGATACTGGAATGTTGCTACTCCTCAGGTTTTGGCCAGGTACTAGTGACCTGGATTGGCCACCGTGAGAACATGCTACTGGGTCTGATGGACCACTGGTCTAACCCAGTAAGGCTATTCTTATGTAGAATATTGTGCACAGAATCTTCAAAATTGTACCTGGAATTTTACATTTGTTTTGCATACACACACACATATATATATATATATATATATATATATATATATATTCTAATGCTGATTTACAATTTACATGGCCAGAGAGAAAAGGCAGACATTTCACCATTGGAGAGATTTTTGAAAGCAGATTTCTAGTGCAAAGCACACAACCATGTACAGTTTACACTTGCAGTATAATTTAAATTTTACATCCTGCCTACTATATACTATTTCAGCTTCAACAGCAAGATACAGAAGAAGTACTTACAGTCTGAAGCAGTCAAGGATGGCAACAAAAGCCAGGGAGCGACGAGTGCTGGTCCTGAGGAAACGGGAATCAATTTGCCTCTGGGTAAGCCAGCATGTAAGTCAAAAGCAAAGGGATGCTGCTCTGTGTTCCCAAGGTTTTCTTCTCACACTTTTAGAATTACTGAAACAAGAGGGTAGAAAAGAGAGACACAAATTAACCTTTTGGAAAGTTAACAATCTGAGTCTCTTACTGCAAACTCTGCATCTTTACGGTTGTTACAAACTGGATGGGGACAATAGAAGAATAGACCCACTGTTAGGCTGATAAATAAGACTGTGTTACAAATCTGTGTTAAGATTATTTTAAAATCCTGCATTAATTTTTTAATGTAATTTCAGATGTATGGTACTAATGATATGGGAATAAAAACCACAGAGGCAAATAATCGACATTAAAATTAAAATTGGTATCTTAATTATACAGTACTCCCCCCGAAATTCGTGGGGGTTACGTTCCAGGAGTGACCGCGAATTGTGAAAAACCGTGAAAAATGGATGTGGTACAAAAATACCTAATTTCTTTTAGGGCCCACCTCCCCACTCCGTTTTTGGTTTCTTGTTGCCTCGGTGAAGGCACTTCGTTCTCAACCGACCAGCTGCTGCCATTGGTCGCCGTCAGCTGGAAGGCTCCATCGCTGCAACTGCCACCAATCTCCTCTCTCTCCTCCCTCCCCAATTTCCCTCGCAGCGGCTTCACTGGTTGCCATTCGAGTTTTGTTTAAATTCGGCTGTATCTGTTTTAAAGTTTTATTTGGATCGACTCCAACCTACCTCTCTTCCCACTTTGAATTTTGAATCCTACTGGTTTATGTTCCCATCGGTAAAAGCACGTCGCAGCAAGAGATTCTTAGGGAAAGCTTTTGCATTCCAGGTTAGTGCAATGAATTTCATGTTGGAATGCTCTTATTCCCCAAGCTCAGTCTTACTATTTATTCAGAAATATTCTTAAAACGTACCTGCTTGATAAATATGTGGCTTAATTGCCATTTGTATTCTCTGAGAAATATTTGATATGCTCATGTATGTAATTTACCGTTTGTACAGTTCTTGTGAACCGCCTTGAACTGATGGTTTGGCAGGGTGTCAGGTCAAAAGCGCGCCGGGACAAAGGTGCGTGCAGACAACTGAGCGCAATGCGGAGGCGCGCACCAAAGAAAATTACTGTTTTAAAGGGTTCCAACGGGGGTGTGGGGGGGAACCCCCCACTTTACTTTATACAGATCGCGCCACGTTGTGGGGGTGTTGTGGGGGGTGTGGGGGGTTGTAACCCCCCACATTTTACTGAAAACTTCACTTTTTCCCTAAAAAAGAGGGAAACAGTTAAGTTTACAGTATAATGAGGGCAGTTACAACCCCCTCCAAACACCCACAAAGCCGCCGCAATCTGTATTAAGTAAAGTGGGGGGGGGGTCCCCAACAAAACCCCCCATCGGAGCCCCTAAAAACACTCTTACTTCGGCGCGCGCTTCCATCTTGCGCTCAGTTGTCAGCGCGCGCCTTTGTCTTCAGCGGTTTTGTCTATGAACCATTTGGCGGTATATCTAAAGAGTAGGCTCATGACTTTCTTTGAAACCCCTCCCCAATCATCAAACCAAGTTAGGCTCTCATGGAATTATAGCAAGCAATGAATTAATGTATCAGTAAAATTAATTTCTAAGGAAATTAAAAAAAAAAAAAAAAAAGAGAGAAATATAGAGGAGCAAAGCTTGGTGGCAGCTCCAAGAGGAGCTACTGTATTTACTAGCAAATCAGAATAGTTGTACATCAGTTATGCATGCAGAAAGACCCAGGTCCACATCCACACTGATCAACACCAGAAGGTACAGGGAAATAACCTCATCTGGATCCGGAGGAAATGTTACCGCCTGGCAGTCAATGTTTTCTCGCTCTCTCTTTTTTTTTTTTTTTTGCCTCCCTCCCCTCCCGACTGAACAGAAGCAGCTCAGGAAAAAGGCAGAAGGAACAGGCTGTTCTCCCAGGCATGTTTATTTGTTTGCTTCAATATTTTATTCACCTCCATCATGAAACACCTAGGGTGGATAGCATCATAAATGTAACATTCATAATAAAAATACAACATATCGCACAACGTAATCAAAGGCTGCTAAGCAGAGCCTCAGCCCCCTCCCACCCCCACACACACTTTCACTTCTTGACTCTGCATTCCTTCCTGCCTTCTTCTCATGAGATCAGTAAGGCTGAGAAGAGCAAAGCTGGGCTATAATTGGCCTTAGGTGAATCTAAGGGCTCCTTTTACGATGCCGCGTTAGCGGTTTAACGCACGTAATAGCTAATTTGCCGGCCGCGCTAGCCGCTACCGCCACCCCTTGAGCAGGCGGTAGTTTTTCAGCTAGCACGGGGGTTAGCGCACGCTAAAAATGTGCGTGCTATAAAGCCGCTAATGCAGCTTTGTAAAAGGAGCCCTAAGTGGCACCAATTAGCAGTTGCATGCATAATTTAGTCAGTGCGTTCAGATTTCAGAATGTGCAACCCCAAGGGGGGGTATGGAACTGGGAGGGGTATGAGCAGGCCAGGGGTTACAGACTACCAGAATTTGCATGCCTAATTGCTTACAGCTAGGCATGTGCACTTATGCCAGCACAGTGTCTCTCAAATTTTTTTAGCTCCGGCACACTAAACGGAGCAAATGTTTTTTGTGGCACATTATCATTGAGATTATAAAATTCTAACCTCCCCCACAAAAAAAATTAAATTTAAGAGATAACTATTTAAGATCTTTAAACTATGTATGGGTGATTGATTGTAACAACGATGAATTATGAAGGGAATTTTTAAAAAATAAAGTAGAATTCTGGAATCTATCGTGGCACACCCAGAATCTCTTTGGGGCACACCACTACGCCTTGGCACGCAGTTTGAGACACACTGAGCTAGCGTAACGGCTTGTACCTTAAAGCTATGCCTATGAACACAGACGCATACACCCCGCTGCAAATACGCCCATGCCCCTCCCATATGTACACCCCCCTTGCAAATACGCCCATGTGTACATCCCCCTCATAAATATGCCCATGCCCCTCCCATCTGTACACCCCGCTTGCAAATACGCCCATGTGTACACCCCCTTGCAAATATGCCCATGCCCCTCCCATGTGTACACCCCCCCTTGCAAATATGCCCATGCCCCTCCCATGTGTAAACCCTTTGCAAATACGCACTAAGTTTAGCAGAGATTCAGAGAATAGCATTTAGGCCAATTGAACTTTACCATGTGTGTGCAGACTAGTGCTGCCCGATTCAGGGGGGAAAAATTTCGATTCAATTCGATTCAGCCTATTGAATCGATTTTTTGATTCGATTTTCCTGCCCAATTGGGTGTTTTTTTAAAAACATCCTGGTGGGTTTATTTTATAATCAGAAAAATAGTATATAATATACTATTATAATAGTATTATATACTATTTTTCTGATTACGTTATTTGCTGCTGGGGTAACTAGTTTTGGGTTTATTTTATAGCCTCTTTACCCCCTTTGCCCTCTCCTAACCACACTGGCGCTGTGGTGTAAACAAAATAAACAAACAAAAAAAAACCTTTTCCTCTCTATGTTAAATTCTAACTCACGTTCGCGATCTAACACCAGCTCTGGCAGGATACACGTTTCAAATCTGACATATTGTAATCACAAAACAGAAAATAAAATTAGTTTTTTCTACCTTTTGTTGTCTGGTCATTATTCAAATCTTGTTGGTCCCAGGCTCTGGTTGTCTTCTGATAACTTGCTTGCCAGGATCTCCTTCTTTCTCCATGCTAACCATCAATCTTCCATCTCTGGCCTCCCCTTCCATTTCCCTTCCCTCCCCCAGAGGTCTGGCAATTTCCTTTTTTTCGTCTCCATCCTCAGATCCACCTTCTCTCAACTACCCTTTCATCCAGCATCGCTCCCTCCTTTCCCACCACTCCAGGGTCCACCATCTCTCCCTTTTTGTTCCTTTCATCCCTAAATCCCAATGTCCACCATCTCTCCCTCTCCTCTGTTTTAGACCCATTATTTCTTTCCCCCAAAGTCCGGCATATGCACGTCTCTTTGAACCCTCCCTTCCCTCCGTGTACTTCTACACCAGGGCCCCCTCCCCCCTGAATATCTGCATCCCCCTGAAGGCCTACACCCCACCCTTGAAGACCAGCCTGTTCCCCCTGAAAGCCTGCACCCCCCCCCCCCCCCGGAAGGCATGTACCACCCTCCTGGAAGACTGCACCCCCCCAAAGGCATGCACCCCCCCCCTGAAGGCCTGCATCCCCCCATCTGCCTGTCCCTTCTGAAGGCCTGTACCCCCCAGAAGGCCTGCACCCCCCCCCACGAAGGACTGCACCCCCCTCCCCTGTAAGGACTACACCCCCCCACGAAGGACTACACCCCCCCTCCCCTGGAAGGACAGCACCCCCCTCCCCTGGAAGGACTGCATCCCCCCCACGGACTACACACCTCCCCCCCCCGGAAGGCCTGCACCCCCCACGAAGGACTACAACCCCCCTCCCCCCGGAAGGCCTGCATGTTTAATTTATTGAAATTCAGCAGCCTGCCCTGCAGAAGAAAATTGCTTGCTCTAGTGATCTTTGTAAGCTGCCATAGGTTGTCCGAGTTGTCTTCTCTCTGCCGCGGTCCCGCCCCTTCTCTGCAGAGAGAAGGCAACTTGAACAACCTATGGCAGCTTACATAGATCGCTAGAACCAGCGATCTTCTTCTGCAGGGCAGGCTGCTGAATTTCGGTAAATTGCTGCGGGAAGCTGGACACTAGCAGGTAAGCCACTTCCCGACTGACTCTCCCCACTCGCCCTCTAGAGCAGGAGCATCAGGCCAGCAAGAGGCAGCGCTGCCGCTCCTGCTTTAGGGGCGAGGGTTAGTCAATGAATCGGGAGGCTGATTTTTTGGTGGGGTAAATCGATTCGAATCGATTCACCCGAAGTGAATCGGTGAATCGATTCGAATCGTGAATCGGGCAGCACTAGTGCAGACATGCACATGTAAATATTGCTATTCTGTATGTTTACACACAAAACACACGGGCAAATGAAAGCACCTGGTTTATAGAAATGCCCTATTATTCCCTCTTCTCGTCTCCATGACTTTGTTTTGCATAACACACCAGTACTGATCCCAGTAAACAAAGGCCCCCTTTTACAAAGCCACGGTAGAGATTTCTACCACAAGCCGGCGAGGTAAATGCTCCAATGCCCATCAGAACTCGTATAGTCCAAAAGTTATTCATCATGAGCTAAAGATTGGTTTTTACAACGGCAGTCACGTGCAAATATGATATGATCATTTATACTTAACGTGCATCATCCTGGCACCAAACCTTAGGAGTCCTTTTGAGAATTACTGTACCCTTTGACCCCCAAATTCTATAAAGCCTGCCTAAAATTAGGCACCTACATCGGCGCATCAACTAATTTAATAGGCTTAATTAGCACTTGTAACTGGCACTTAACACCTCATAATTGTCATTAATTGGACTTATCTGAAATTTAAACGACTAACTTGAAAAACGAAATGCTATACAAAGTAGGCACCCAATCCAAAGTGCGTCCTTGAAAGTAGGCGTGGTTAGGGGGGTAGATTGTAAAGGGGGGGGATTAAGTTAGATACCTGTTTTTGACTTAAGTGCCATTGTGCGCCTATCTTAGGCACAGACCTGGCATAAATACGGTGTGCCTAAAACTTAGGACACCTAGCGACACCTAAGGGATTTGTAATTGTCATCAAATTGAAGTGCAATTTATATTTGTTTTATTGTAATCAACTTAAGTTCTAAACGGAGTTAGAAGAAATTTTAAAAATAAATAAATAAATGTAATTTTATACAGCGCACCTACGTTTTATAGAACTGAGCTTAGAATCAGGGCCTAAGAGAGTTGTCCAATGACACAAGCGGCCTCCGTGGGATTTGAACCTACCTTCCCTCATTCTTAGCCCTCTGTTCCAGCCACTAGGCTACTCTTTTCCATTTCTGCTTGGGGGCGGTTTTTGTTTTGGGTTTTTTTGCAATTTTTTTAAACAACCCAGAATCAACTTTAAATAAATACTGTATATAGATGAGCAAATCACAGCTTTTAGCCATTGAGACTTGTCACTGGTATACTGACTTTCTCATTGTGAAAGGGAGTCCTAAGCTAAAAGTTTCAAGGTTCTCCTATTTTACCAATTTCAGTTATTGTACATTTGTTTTTAATTTCTACCCTCCGATACTATCATGTTCATTTATGTGCCACTGGTGGTTGGATTTCAGACTCTAAGGGGGACGATACCGCAGAACATGTGAAGAATGCATGGCACAACTGGAAACACCAGGAAAGGCATACAATGAAAATATTGTACAGTAGGAAATATTCCATAGCATGATGCAAGCTGTCTGTCTCCAGCAAGAGCATAACCAGAATTTGTTTCATGTCCTCAGCCAAGTTTATCTAGCCCAGCTGGGACTCTCCAGAGATAAACAGACATGCACAAATCAAAAATCTGATAGACAAACAGGGCCAGTCTGGCTTGACTCTAAGAACCAAAAATAAGCCAAACCACATTAATTTTCCTTTAAAAAAAAGCATATAAGCAGGGCTTATTTCCAAACTTTTGCGTGTCCGTAATTTGATTTATCCTTCTAGGTTGATTTATCCTTCTAGGTTCTTTCTTGCTTTCCCCTTCTTAGTTCTAGTCTGATCTTCTCATTCCGACTGCTTATTTGTTCCTTATTTTGAAGACAGTACTCCCCGAAATTCAAGGGGCTTCCGTTCCTGGAGTGACAGCAAATTGATAAAAACCGTGATTATTGGAGGCGGAACAGGAGCGGGGATCGGAGGCAGGAGAGGGCTGCAGGGGTGGCGGCGGCTGCTACGATTGCCGATGCAGGCAGTGGCGTTTGAGGCGCCAACCTGGGCCAGGATCGCAGCTCAGGCAGAGCGGATCGGTGATGTCGTGGAGCCGGAGGATGTGCACAGCGGGGTCCTAGGTCACGAAGAGGCGGACGGAGGATATTTTTCTGTACTGTAATTGCGGAGAGAAAAAAAAACGCGAATGACTGGGGCCGTGAACCTTAAACCACGACATCACGGGGGAGTACTATATACAGTTTTATTTGGAATCATCTTATTTCTCTATACTCCATCTGTAAGCATAGCTTTTTTTCCCCCTATTATCCTAGACTAACTTTTCTTTCTCCTGGATCACGCTAATTTTCACATTTCTGATGATAGATAGAAATAGACTGCAGATAAGGGCCACGGCCCATCTAGTCTGCCCACCCCAATGACCCTCCCCTACCTTTCTCTGTGAATAGATCCCACGTGTCTATCCCATTTGGCCTTAAAATCAGGGATGCTGCTGGCCTCAATAACCTGAAGTGGAAGACTATTCCAGCGATCAACAACCCTTTCAGTGAAAAAGAATTTCCTGGTGTCCCCGTGCAGTTTCCCGCCCCTGATTTTCCACGGATGCCCCCTTGTTGCCGCGGGACCCTTGAAAAAGAAGATATCTTCTTCCACCTCGATGCGGCCCATGAGATACTTGAATGTCTCGATCATGTCACCCCTCTCTCTGCGTTCCTCGAGTGAGTACTTATCCAGCCGTTCCTTGTACGGGAGATCCTTGAGTCCCGAGACCATCCGGGTGGACATTCTCTGGACCGACTCCAGTCTCAGCACATCCTTACGGTAATGCGGCCTCCAGAATTGCACATAGTATTCCAGGTGGGGCCTCACCATGGATCTATACAATGGCATAATGACTTCAGGCTTACGGCTGACGAAACTCCTGCGTATGCAACCTATGATAATGAAAAGTATTTATAGCCTGTTGAATCCCTAAACAGAAGTTCAATGCAGGTTTAAATATATAAGAAAGCTGATTTATTAATCAGGAAACTAAACAAAATCTAGCAATCATATACTAAGAAATCATTTTTTAAAAACACAGGCGTCTGGGTCGAGATGCTCTCAGTCTGCAGAAGACCCTTTTCTAAAATACCTGCACAAGTGCACCATATATCTGCAGGCACAAGCAATGGGCACATCCATTTTAAATATATTAAACATGGGGAAAAAAAGGCATCTTTCAAGGGTTATATCAGCCATTTTGCAAACAACAAACACCCCCAAAAAAATTGAGAGTAGAACTAATGAAATTACGTCTTCGTTAAGTGATTAAAAATGTCTGTGAAGACAACAAAATTGCAATAAATTCTCAAAACAGCAACAATCTTCCACAAAATATATATGACTGTAAGATATCTAAGAATAATTTCGTGTGAAGGTGCTCTGTGAAAAGTGCTCCAGCTCAATAAATCAAGTTGGTGATACTTTACCATCATGGAACTGGGGCACCCAGATGCCATTGTAGGAATAGGTGCACTGTGTACAGCATTGGGGTGACTAAATGGAGGTGCTCTGTTATAGAACCTTAGAGGGGCATAATCGAAAGGGATGTCTAAGTCCGTTTACGTCCATCTCGCAAGTCGTCCAAAGTTAAAAAGAGCCTAAGACACATTTTCGAAAGATACGCCCAACTTTTTTTACTTTCGAAAATCGTCTAATTATACGTCCTGCCGATCTGATTGTCCAAGCCACTGAATCGTCCATCTTTATACCACATTTCCGTCTAAGTCCAAAATGCCTGGACATGTGAGGGGTCTGCAAAGTAATGGACTGCACATCCAGACATGCCACCTAAATAGTGGGGTACCTTACAGGGCACTGCTGTGAACTTCACAAAAAGGGTGCCATGGCTTCTCCTCACTACAGCTCCTTATAGGTGACGGTGAGCCCCCCCAAACCACCTCCAGAATCCCCTAGACCCACTTATCTACCACCCCAATAGCCCTTATGGCTGCAGGAGCCACTTATATGCCAGTACAAAAGGGTTTTGGGGGTGTATAGGGCAGTGCACATGTTTAAGTATCAATGCAGTGATTACAGGGGCTGGGTCCTCCTCTCTATGGGTCCATAACCCCCCCCCTCCCAAGACAACTTAAGCTGCCTCTGGGCTGGACGACTAGGTTTTCCTATGCCAGGCGGCCAGTGATGATGGTCTGGAGGGTGAAATTTAAAGTTGTGAATAAAATTTTTATGGGGGTAGGGGGGTTGGTGATCACTGGGGTAGTGTGTGGGGGTCTGTGTTATGTGTTTTCAGTGCTTATCTGGTGAGTTTAGGTGGGTTTTTGTGACTTAGACCATGTTTTACAAGGTCTAAGTCACAATGTCCAAGTTCCGTCTAGGGCGGCTCTGTTGTTAAACTTTTGGTTATACATGCTGTACGACTAAGTCTAAGCCGGCCCACGTCCCCCCCAACTCCCGCCCTCGACAAGCCTCCCAAAACGCCCTGTTTAGCTTTGGACGCTGAGCGGCACTATGAAGGCCTAGATCGTTTAGAAATACGTCCAAAACCCGGTTTTATTATCGGCGCTTGGACGTTTTTGAGAAATGTTCGTCCAAGTGCCGACTTAGGCCGGTTTTTGGACGTTTTTCTCTTTCGATTATGAGCCCCTTAGCTTTTACCTGATGATCTGGTGACTTTCCCCAACATCAAATCTAACCTATAAGTACATAAAAATAGTCTTACCTGGGTCAGACCAATGGTCCATCTAGCCCAGTAGCCCATCCTCATGGTGGCCAATCTAGGTCAATAGTACCTGACAAAACCCCATACTACCGACCCCAGTAACCCGTCCTCATGGTGATCAATCCAGGTCACTAGTACCTGGCAAAAAACAAAATAGTAGCAACATTCGTTGCTACCGATCCAGGGCAAGAAATGGCTTCCCCATGTCTGTCTCAGTAGCAGACTATGGACTTTTCCTCCAGGAAATTGTCCAAACCTTTCTTACAACCAGCTACGTTAACACAATCTCTGGCAACATGTTCCAGAACTTAACTATTCTCTGAGTGAAAAAAAAAAAGTCCTCCTATTTGTTTTAAAAGTATTTCCCTGTAACGTCATCAAGTGACCCCATAGTCTTTGTAATTTTTGACAGAGTAAAAAAATGGATCCACTTGTTCCCGTTCTACTCCACTCAATCATCTCTTTTCCAAGCTGAAGAGCCCTAACCTTTTTTAGTCTTTCCTCATACGAGAGGAGTTCCATCCCCTTTATCATCTTGGTTGCTCTTGTTTGAACCTTTTCTAGTTGTGGTATATATCTTTCTTGAGATAAGGCGACCAGAATTGAAAGAGTACTCCAGATGCGGTTGCACCATGGAGCGAATCAGAGGCATTATAACATTCTTAGTCTTGTTAACCATCCCCTGGTGACAATGGAAAGCCATATGAAAGAAAAAAAAAAAAAAAAAAACATGTTGAGAAATTAGTCATTCACGGTCCATTGAGAAATTTTGCAAGAAATTTCCCAAGGCATTTAGCACAGAATTCTGTAGCAATGCCAGCCATACTCTCTCATGGATTACTCGCACAGATAAACTCAAGTTTTAAAGCAAAACAATTCAGCATATAAATACAGTAAAACCTTGGTTTGCGAGCATAATTCGTTCCAGAAGCATGCTTGTAATCCAAAGCACTCGTATATCAAAGCGAATTTCCCCATTAAGAAATAATGGAAACTTAGACGATTCGTTCCACCACCCAAAAACTTTAATACAAAATACTATACGTACTTGTATTGCATGACCTCGCTAATTTAAAACAGTCACTACACTCCTGCAGTATCAGAGAGAGATGAACCATCGGCTCAGTTGTGAGGATGTGACGCGTGTATACTGTATGTACTCGTATTGCAAGACTTTGCTCGTTTAGAACAGTCACTACACTCTTGCAGTGTCAGAGAGAGAAGAACCATCAACTCAGTTGTGGTGTGTGTGTACTGTATGTACTTGTATTGCAAGACATTGCTTGTATATCAAGTTAAAATTTAATCAAATGTTTTGCTTGTCTTGCAAAAAACTTGCAAACCAAGTTACTTGCAATCCAAGGTTTTATTGCATTTATTAAGTGCCATATTTTTCATATTCCCGTTACAGAACACTTTCATTCTACCTCTTCAATCTATTTTTCCATACCACAATCAACCCTCCCAATCCATGAAACCATAAATCTAGTTTTCATTCCTATAATATAGATGAGTACCAAAACCTGATTAGACATGGGTTGAATTATTCTTACATATCAATATTAATTTTGTGTGTGCTTTTCTCAACTTAGACTTGAGGCATGGTTTACCAGGCTTTTTATTTACATTCTGTTTCTAGGGGGGGGGAGAAAGCTCAGTAATCACTCAAGGGCAAATTCTATAAGAAGCACCCAAAAGTTCGGTGCCAAATTAGGCACTGTTCAGCGCAATTCAAGTAAAATGGGTGCTATTTAATGAATCACGCTGAGCGGCACCTATTTTGGAGGCGCCCGATAAATAGGCCATCTCTAGGCACAACGTAAAAGTTAGGCGCCTATAGGAGCGCGCAAGCACGCTTAAGAGCAGCGATTCTGCTATTAGGCGCTTAACACATAGCCACGCCCAACATGCATAGCACCTGTGTTTTTTGAAGGCCGCCTAAATTTTTAGAGGCGCCTTATTGCAGAATCGCTCTTTCTTGACAGGCGCCTAAGTTTCAATTATTGCTGATTAAAAAGCTTGTTAATCAATTTGGATAGGCGCTTATCTAGTTAGGCGCCTCTGAAATAGGTGCCTAACATTAGGCACCGGTTACAAAATTTGGGCCTCAATATTTTATTCAAAGTTTATGTTTATGTTTGTTTATGTTTATTTATTCATTTGATGAATCGCTTATCCATAATTTACTAAGCGATTTACAGTAAGATACATAAGCATTTTAAAAAACATAATAATATCAAATAAAAAGTAAAAAACAGACTCATAAACAGACAAAACACCAAGACACATAATGATAAAAGGGGAAAAGTTACATAATAGATGTTTCGAGAAGAAAAAAGGGAACATTCAAGGAAAAAACATAAGGAGGAATGACTTAACTAATGTAATAAAAGTATTTATTTTAAAGATTAAAAGCATCTTTAAAAAGGAAAGTTTTTAATTTATTTTTAAAAAGACTGAGTTCCTTTTAATTTCTTATGTATGGTGGCAAAGAGTTCCAAGTCTGGGGGGGGGGGGGGGGCCACAATTGAAAACATATCATGACGTCTGGTACCTACCACTTTTAAAGAAGGGACTGTCAGTAGTCCAGAACATTAAACACGGTGGATATATTTTCATGCCTATGTGGACTTGTCTGCTTGATTATCAAACAAGGGTCATTTGGGGGTGCCCGAAGTTTATCCAGTGACGGAGTTGTTGCAAGTGCAATTGGATCGATGCAGCAGGGACACATACCTAACAATATTGTGTAAGCTACCTGTTTGGTTTTTTTTGTTTATTTTTTTTTATTTATTATACACTTCCTAAGCATTACATAACATAGAAAATAAAAACAATTCAGAAAATAATCTCAACTCACATTAAACATAATCTAGTCCATATTGTGACAGGGAAGCTCCTGCCACAGTCCAGAGGACGGCTGGACCAGCCCATAGTGAAGCCCACAGACCTGCAGGCACAAGAATAAAGCAGGAACTCCCCGCTGACAGCCTTAAGCCAGCACAGGGAGAAAGAAAGGAAAAAAAGGCAGCTTGTGTCCCAGTCCCGAATTCAGGCAGGGAGGGCACTGAAAGCAGATAATATCCCCTATCGCTCCTTTCCCCGAGGGAGGGAGAAACCCGAGACCAATTTGGAGAGGGGTGGAGTCAGACTGAGTAGTTTGCAGGCTGGGAAGCCTCAAATGGGAAGCAAGCAGAGGCAGCAGGGGAGAAGCTCAGGTGGCTCTGATTGGGGGAGTCAAACATTCCACGGAGAGCTTTGCTCCAACACTTTGCCTAATCCCCAGCAAGGATGAGTTTCAAGAAGCCAGCCCACAAGGAGGGGCAGTGTAATTCATGGGAGGTACAGAGGGAAAGGCAGGGAGGTTACCCTTATGGAAATGCTGCAGGGGAGCTGGTAAGCACGCAAGGAGGGGGATGGAAGGTAAAGCCTGGAATGAATGTGGAAGCGGAAAACCCGGGTTACCCAGAATCTGAGTGGGAAATGTGTAGTGACCCCGGGGAAAGTGTGTGTGATGAGGACATGGACCAAGGAGGGTACAGTGTATGAGGATTGTGTCCTATCCTATAAAGAAAGCCAGCCTTTTGTTTAAACCTGAACTAGAGAATGGCGGGGAGCTGTGCTAAGGCAGCTCTGCTGAAGTAAGGGAAATACTTGTGTAAATTACACGTTGGTAAGACTCCCTGGGAGCAGGAGATAAGAAAGATAAAGGGGCATAATTGGGAGGGTCTGAAGACCTTAAACTAAGGGAGGCTTGCCCCACACAGCCTATCATGCAGGGCTGTGTATGTTCTCCAGGGAGGAGAATGTGATAAAGGGAGAAAGAAAAAACAAAGTTAATTTTGATTCTGCTCTTGCTGAGAAGAGGTGTAACCAGGAGAAAGCTGACAATGGCCATGCTCCGCTGTGATTCCAGGAGCTGAGGCTCAGAGAAGGCAACAAGCCCCAACAGGGGAATATGGGACCGTAAAGTCACTGAGTTACTGTGTGAAAGTATTTTGAGATTTTTGTTTTTGTAAATATAAATAAAGAATCGTCCCATTCCAAAGTTAAAGCCCATGGGACTCTGGAAATGGCATGAACAGGATATGAGAGCCATAGGAACTAAGTGAGAATGTTTTCTTTTGGACACTAATAAACCTGGTAAAGTTTCCCAGAAATCCAGTATCCGGGGTTTCCTTCATCAGACCACATAAAAGGCGCAACAAAATTCTTACTTGTGGTCCGAGCCGGGCTTTCCCACATACTCTGAGACTGGCCCGGCCACAATATCAAGGAAGTAGCCATTGAATATCCATAAGCTAAAATAGTCCAAAGAAAAATTACCCCAAAATACATCAGGCTAAGTCATATATCACATTAGTATCCCCCCCACCCAATTAACCCACCCTACAGGAAATAAACAAAAAAAGGGGAAATATCCAAACCAATCATTTACTTAGATTAGGAGATTTTCTATATGTTACCTGTATGAGTGGCAGACAGGTCTAAATCCTACCCATCCCCTCTCATTTGTACACCCCGTTGCAAATACGCCCATGCCCCTCCCGCGTGTAAACCCCCTTGGAAACACACACTAACCCCCTCTTTTACTAAGGTGTGCCAACCGATTAGCGCGGGCTAAACACTAACGCATGCTTGTTAGTCTATGGATGCGTTAGCATTTAGCATTCGCTAATTCAATTAGCGCACCTCAGTAAAAGAGGGGGTAAGTTTAGCAGGTATTCACAGAGTAGCATTTAGGCAAATTATTGGCCATTACCATGGGCAGACACGCACATGTAAATGTGGCTATTCTGTATGCTTACACACAGATAAATGTAAACACCTGGTTTATAGAAATGCCCTTTTATTCCCTCTTCTCGTCTCCATGACTTTGTTTTGCATAACACACCAGTACTGATCCCAGTAAACAAAGGCTCCCACCTTTTACAAAGCCATGGTAGAGGTTTCTACTGCGAGCCGGCGAGGTAAGCTCCGACGCTCATCAGAACTCGTATAGTCCAAAAATTATTCATCATGAAATAAGGATTGGTTTTTAGTTATGTAGCATGAGGCTGTATATTCGTGCATTGTTTAATTTTTGGGGTAAATGAATTCCATTAATCCATTCATAATGTCACAGGGTAATTTTTCTATCTAGAATGTATAGATCACAAATGCTTGCTTTTGCTTTTCTTATAACTGTGAATTTATGTCTACTAAGATAACATGCTGCTTCTTCACAGCGAAAATATTATAAAATATACAGAGTTGCGAAAAAGACTTTAGCCCCATTGTCCATATGCAAATTGATGTACTGTACACAGAATCAACCCCTTACCTCTTAAGTGCTAAGATTTGTGGGGCAACTTGGTGTTCAAGTTTCAAGTTTATTAATTATTTTGATTAATCGCTTAATCATAGTTCTAAGCGATGAACAATTTAAAATACATTCAAAGGGGAACAATACAATACAATACAAACTTAAAACAATACAATAGGTTAAAAATTAACTCATCATATTCATAACATAAGGTAAAAAAGGGGTAATGAAATACAATTTAATATAGGAAAGTAGAACAAAAAAGGAAAGGTACATGAGGGAACAAAAAATAAAAGCATATTAATAGAATAAAATCAATGACCTGGGTATTAAGAAATTAAATATCAAAGGCATCTTTAAAAAGAAATGTTTTTAAATTACTTTTGAATCTTCCTAGGTCCTGCACCTTTCGTAAATAAATTGGAAGAGCATTCCAGGTCTGTGGCGCGGTTACTGAAAAAATAAATTGGCGTCTTGTACTTATAATCTTAAGTGACATGTGCGGATTTACCACGTAATTTCTTATGAAATGAAGAAATGGTTAAGTTGCAATTAATCCTCGCAAGTGTTGTAACATCTACATGTCAGATAGAACCCGGAGGCCATCGGAGTTAAAAATGCTGAAAATTGTCACTTAGAACCCTGTAATTCTAAGGTCGCGATCAGTTAAAATGGACGTATATGCAAATACAAGAATCCACGCATTATAATGTTTTTGTTTAGGTTAAATAACCCTATTTAAATTGTTAGTAAGGTAATGATTATACTTTTCTCCTATCAATAAAGCACAGCAGAAGAGTTGCCAAAATATGAATGCTTAACCTATCAAAACTGGATATAGTCAAAACTGGATATAGTCCAACATGCAATAAGACCACCATGCAATAATTTCATCTATGTATATCTAATAGTATAACCAAATCTGTATGGGCTCCTTTTACTAAGATGCGCTAGCGTTTCTAGCGGACGCAAAAGGATTAGTGCACGCTATAGCGCGCGCTAGCTGAAAAATTACCACCCGCTTAAAAGGAGGCGGTTGTAAAAGGAGCCCTATGTTTTATATAACTGTAAAACTAATCGGAAAAGTTATTTTTCAAAAAACTTAAACTTTCATTTGTAAATACAGTGGTACCTTGGATTACGAGCATAATCCGTTCCAGGAGCATGCTCGTAATCCAAAATGCTCGTTTACCACAACAAAGTTCCCCATTGGGGATAATGGAAACTCAGATGTTTCGTTCTAGAACCCGGGGTCTATACCTGTCGGGTGCCGGGTGCTGCATCTCCTCCATCTGCCTCCTCCGTGAGTTATCTGAGGAAGAACCCCACAGTGCCGCTTCGGGGGGGGGGATGCCAGCCACCGGAGAACCTCGCAGTGCCGCTTCGGGGGAGGATGCCAGCCGCCGGCCAGCCCTCCACGTCGGATGCCCCTCGCATGCTGGAGAGCCCCCACCCGAGCCTACGCAGCCGAGCACCGCCTCACCCGCACGCCGCACACGACACGCACAACGCCGATGATCGACGCTGTGCACGTCACACGCAACGTGCAGGCGGGACAACACCCGGCCGCGCAGGCCCAGACAGAGGTCCTGCAACCTGCAGAAGGCACCCGACATGGAAGGCTGGCTGGAAGACGGAAGAGGAATCCCCCGAAGCAGCGCTTCCTGGACTGTAAGTGCTCGTTGATCGGGGCAGTGCTCAGTTTGCGAGTCAAAAGTTTGCTGAGTGTTTTGCTCGTCTAGCAAAACACTCGCAAACTGGGTTACTCGCAAACCGAGGTACCACTGTATTAAGATTATACCAGCAAGAAAGAATCTTACTGTAGAAAACCACGACTAGCATTTAAATCAATTTGATTCCGACCACATCTGCTCTGGTTACACCTTCAAGCACTGATATTCAAAGTAATTTCAGTGGCCATAAAAAGGCTCCTGCCTGTTTAAACCGCTTGTTTGGGGCTAACTAGGCCTATTTAGTTCCACTTAACTGGATAATGCTGCCAAAAATGCCCAGTGAGCCGAAACCGGCCACTTTAAGGGCATTCTGGGAGCAGAATCAGCACTTAGCTGGTTGTGTCAATATTCAGCACTTCACCAAGAAACCACATCAATAAAGGGAAACCACTTTAAAAAGGATCATATAAAAGACACAGTCCTATCTTTATGTAGTTCATTTTATCTGACCACATTTATGTTTTTTTTTATTTATTTCAATTTATTTCAAATATTTATTTATTATTATTTCAAATATTTATTTATTATTATTTCAAATATTTATTTATTTCAATTTCTATTTATTTCAATTTTTATCCCAATTTCTCCCAGAAGCTCAGAACGAGTTACAAGTAGACATTCACAATCGTTTGAAAACAGACTAGTCATGACAACAAATAAGTTACAGTAGACAATAACAGAGCTTATTTTAGAGACCAGACTGGTCATAGCAAAGGCCTGATTGGCGGAAGAGGAAGGTCTTTACTGCTCTGCGGAAGGTCATTAGTGAGTCTAGCGACCTGATCTGTGTGGGTAGTCGGTTCCATAGCTGAGGTAGGAAATGGCTGTCGGATCTTTTGTATGCCATACTCATTCGGAGGGATCTCGAATAATATAATAATAATATACAATAATATAGAGTGCTCAGATATTCAATACAGGTGCCCAGAAATGGCCCAACATTGAATATCCAGAAGCAAAGATAGCGATGTTAAGTAAAATGCTGACTGCGACCAGCTGAGTATCGGGCTCTCAGTGGTGAAATGGAGTTGCTAAATACACTGAAGTAAAGATAGATAGATAAATAAATAGATATAAATGTATAACTGGCCATTTTAAATATTATGCATGGATTTTCAAACCATCCCTTCTATGGCTATATAAGTGTAAACATGTAAATTATAAATATTCCTACCAATGCATCATCACTTCAACCAAAGAAAGGGCTCTTTAAACTTCCACAGGTTTTGTGATGACCTGCTATCCTATATACCAGGAGTAGGGAACTCCGGTCCTCGAGAGCCGTATTCCAGTCGGGTTTTCAGGATTTCCCCAATCTATCTAATGTACCTGAGGCAATGGGGAGGGGGGGATTAAGTGACTTGCCCAGGGTCACAAGGAGCAGCATGGGGTTTAACCCACAACCCCAGGGTGCTGAGGCTGTAGTTTTAACCACTGCGCCATACCCTCCCCTCTTTATCATGTAGTTTCACCTTTCAGAGCATTTCCATGTGATCAAACTATATAAGTGTAAACGTGTAAATTATAAACATTTCTGCTAATTTTGACACAGGTGGGAGTGAAAGAACTGGCAGGGCTGAGGATCACCAAATACCTTGTTCACACTTAAGCATACTGTGAGAAGATATGCTACTGATAGATAGCTTAATGAACTTCCACCTTTGATTGTCAGAGAGAAACTGAATAGCGGCACATATGGAACACATAAGGCATCTCAGAATATTCTAAGTGGGTTCAGACTTTAATTATGTCCAGCTTTTTTTTCCCCATGGAGAAAGAATGTAAATACTAAACATAGGACAAGTGGTCTGAAGACAAAAAAAAAAAATCCTCTAGCCATTCAAAGCTACTATTTGTCTTCCCCCCATCCATCCAGTATAGACTGTCAGTGAACAATGGCCAGTGTCCCACCGGATGATGGCATCTTCTATAGAATTGAACAGGCCCTGGCGTTACTCTCAGTCCTATACCTCCGATTAAGCAACATTGCTATGGAAACAGATCTCCATTGCTTTCTCCCCTATCAGGGCTCCTTCATGTAAATTCAGTTCTTGAGCATCCTTCACAAAAGCCAGTCATTGAATTGTGGTTAATCCTAGGATGTGATTCCTCCACCCCCCCTCCCTAAAAGATTCCTTTTTCACCCACATAATAATCTTTTTTCATTGAGCACCTTAGAGGGAAGACTGAATGGGCCATTTCAGATTTATCTGCCATCTTTTCCTATATTACTATGGGTCCTTTTTACTGAAGTGCATTAAGCTTTTACTCCCGGATTCTGTAAATGGCACCCTAATTTGGGCACATAGTTTGCACACAAATCAGAGCTAATTAGTTAACAAGCTGTTAATTATTGATATTAATTAGGACTAATTAGGGTTTACGTGTGGATCTGATGCATTATTGTATAATCTAGCATACCTAAATCGTCTTGCATGCAACAGAAAAGGGGGCATAGGTGGGGGAAGGACATGGGCAGGTAAAAAGATGTTCCAAAAATTTAGGAGCAGTGTTATAAGATAAGGTAATTTGTGCACCCAACTGATGGATTTACCCCAGGTTTTGGCACGTATTAAATCCTTGTATCCAAAGTTGGGTGCAAGAATCAGCACTAGGTGGTATTCTTTAAAGAGGGTTTGGCATGGATCCCATGAATCCTTCCAGTGCCAAACTTTGGATACCATTTACTGAATCCAGTCCTTAATGCGATAATTATTGCATGTTTATGGCTTCTGCACAAGTGAATCATCAATTACCCTGATGACATGGCAGTCTGCATTAGTGCTGCCTGATTCAGGGAAAAATTTTTCAATTCAATTCGATTTGGCCTATTGAATCGTGTGTAGGGTTGGTTTGTTTATTTGGGGTTGGTTTGTTTTTTTTCAAACGTCCTGGCAGGTTTATTTTGTAGCCTCTTCACCCATCCTACCCCTTTTTGCCCTCTCCAACCCCACGCCGGTGCTGTGGTGTAAACATAAACAAACAAAAAAGACTTTTCCTCTCTTTGTTAGGTCCTAGCTCATGGTTGCTGTCTAACACCAGCTCTGGCAGAATACACATTTCAAATCTGACGTATTGTAATCACAAAATAAAAAATAAAATTATTTTGTCTACTTTTTGTTATCTGGTCATTTTATTATTCAAATCATGTTGGTCCTAAGCTCTGGTTTTTGTTTGTCTTCTGTTAACTCGCTCGTCAGGTTCTCCTGTCCATTTGACATTTTCTTCTTTCTCCATGCTCATTATCCATTTTCCATCTCTGTACCTTCCCTTCCACTGCCATATTCAACATTTCTGTTTCTTTCCCACTGTCTACCATTTCTCTCTCTCTCTCTCCCTGCCCTTTGTCCTGGGTCAGACCTCTCTATTCTCCTCCCTGCAGCATCTCCCTTCCTCCCCTCCATTATCATGTGTCACATTTCTTTCTCTTGCCCCATGCATCATCTCTCCCTGCCCTCCACCCTACATTTCTCCATCTCTCTTCTCCATGAATGTCTCCCTCCTCTCCACTATATGTAAGATTTCTCCCTCTCACCCCTTCCTACCTCATTGTTACACCTCTCCCTTCCTTCTCCTCCACCTCATGTCCAACAATTCTTCCTCTCTTCTCTCTCCCCTGAACAGCAGCCTTCCATTCCTCCCTCCCATCCCCTGTGCAGCAGCTTTCCATTTTTCCTATCCCCCTGTGCAGCACCTCCTGACCAATCCCCACCCCCATGAAATATGACATACCTTCAGGCCTCCCAAAGCAGCAGCAGTGCTGGCAATTGCCGGTCGGCTGCATGCGGCCTGCCCCAGGGTTTTCCCTCTGCAGTGTCAATGACATCATCAGTGACGTAGCAGAGGGAAGACCCTGGCGCAGTAGGTCACAAGCTACCTGTTGGCCTCTTCTGCTGCTGCTGCTTTAGAAAGCCCAAAGGTATGTCAGGTTTCACTGGGGATGGGGGGGAGGGGGGAATGTTAGTCACTGAATGGGCGAGTCCAATTTTTTCCGAAAACAAATTGATTCACTGAAATGAATCAGTGAATTGATTTGAATTGGCAAAATCGGCTGAACTAGTCTGCCTATGTGTGGGGACCATGAAGGTTATGGGTGCTGTCTTCATACCAAGAAGCAGCAATGGAGCAAATGGCCACAAAGTAGGTGATGATTTGGTGCTAAAGGACAAATTTTATTTGTTGCACAAGTACTTTCTATGACTTGACATAATCATGTTTCAGCCTGTAGGATCCTTGTTTCCACGGAGGATCTTTAGTTCTGCTGTTTCATTGTCTGCATACTACATCTTCTGGCGACTTATACAGAATCCAGGGGAGGAGGGCATGCATAGTAAGTGTAGTGTGTTTGTTGCCAAACACCTTCCACACTTATTCTCCACCCATGCCATGTCCCCGTGAATAAAAAGCCCTTAATGCCAAGTTTACTACATGCTGTGAAAAGGCAAGCATGCATCTTGTCACCTTACCTGCTCAACCTGTACAGTGAAAACCATCTTCAGAAAAGCAAATGTGGAAGAAGAAAATGTCGGTTTCAAAGTTGGTGGCCGAAATATAAAACAACCTGCGCTATGCAGATGATACTACGCGCTCATCACCAGCAGCAAAGAAGACATGCTGTATCTACTGAGAAACGTCAAAGCTGAAAGTCATAACATGAGATTAGAACTGAACATAAACAAGATAAAGATCATGAACATGGAAAATGATGTCGATTCTGAGCTTGAAGGTGATAGACTAGACGTTGTAAAGCAGAGGTGCCCACACTTTCTGGGCTTGCGAGCTACTTTTAAAATGACCAAGTCATAATGATCTACCAACAATAAAATTTTTAAAAAACACAAAGCACACTGTACGCAGAGAAAATGTTAATTATCATTTATATTCCGGGGTTTTTTCAAAGAGGTCAAGGCAGATGACTCTATGCACTGTCACCTCAGTAACAACTATACAAAAATAGACAAATATACCCCCTCCCTTTTTACTAAACCACAATAGCAGTTTTTAGCGCAGGAAGCTGCGCTGAATGCCCAACGCTGGTCTCAACCCTCATAGGCTCCCTGCGCTAAAAACTACTATTGTGGTTTAGTAAAAGGGGGGCCATAATGCAAAATAGACAGCAGATATAAAATTCAGACATATTTTGATCACTAAATTGAAAATAAAATCATTTTTCCTACCTTTGTTGTCTGGTGATTTCATGAGTCTCTGGTTGCATTTTCTTCTTCTGACTGTGCATCCAATCTTTCTTCCCTTCTTTCAGTCTGTATGCTTCCTCTCCTCCAGACCTCATTCCATCCCCCAACTTTTTCATCCTCTCTCCCTGCCCTTTCTTTCTCCCTTCATGCCCCATTTCTTTTTTTCTGTTTCCCTTCTTTCCTTCTGTCTCCCTGCCTGCCCCCTTTCTTTCTTTCTTTCTCCCTGCTCTCCACCAAGCCACTGCTGCCACCATCGTGGAACAGGCCTCCAAGCTGCCACCATCGGGTAACAGGCCCCAAAGCCGCCGCAGCTCCAAAGTGAGTCGATCGCAGAGCCCATCCTGGGCTCCGTGATAGATTAGCTTTGCCTTGGCGATCTACCGGGCCGACCAGTATTCCTCTCCTCGACGTCAATTCTGCCGTCAGAGAGGAAGTTCCGGCCCAGCCAGGCAGCGATTGGCTGGCCCGAAGTTCCTCTCCGACGGCAGAATTGACGTTGGGGATAGGAAGGCTGATCGGCCTGGTAGATCGCCAAGGCAAAGCTAATCTATCACGGAGCCCAGGATGGGCTCTGCGATCGACTCACTTTGCCTTGGCGATATACCGGTCGATCGCGATCGACCTATTGGGCACCCCTGTTGTAAAGGATTTCAATCTCCTGGGCTCTTTTGTAAACAAAGAAGCAATTAGCAGGGAGGAACTACTCTTCAATGAAGGCTCTCGACAAAATATTCAAAGGAAAGGAGATAACACTCCAAACGAAGATCAGACTTGTCCAAGCACTCGTTTTCTCAGTAGTCAGTTATGGATGCAAAAGCTGGATGCTATGGAAACAAGACAGAAAAACGATTGACCCATTTGAGCTTTGGTGCTGGAGAAGGATTTCAGGCATGCTGTGTACCATCAGAAGAACTAACAAATTGATTCTGGAAGAGATCAAAACAGGCTATGTCACTTGAAGCCCAAATGATGAAGTTACAACTGTCTTATTTTGGTCGCACCATAGTAACATAGTAATATAGTAGATGACGGCAGATAAAGACCCGAATGGTCCATCCAGTCTGCCCAACCTGATTCAATTTAAATTTTTTTTTTTTCTTCTTAGCTATTTCTGGGCGAGAATCCAAAGCTTTACCCAGTACTGTGCTTGGGTTCCAACTGCCGAAATCTCTGTTAAGACTTACTCCAGCCCATCTACACCCTCCTAGCCATTGAAGCCCTCCCCTGCCCATCCTCCTCCAAACGGCCATGCACAGACACAGACCGTACAAGTCTGCCCAGTAACTGGCCTAGTTCAATCTTTAATATTATTTTCTGATTCTAAATCTTCTGTGTTCATCCCACGCTTCTTTGAACTCAGTCACAGTTTTACTCTCCACCACCTCTCTTGGGAGCGCATTCCAGGCATCCACCACCCTCTCCGTAAAGTAGAATTTCCTAACATTGCCCCTGAATCTACCACCCCTCAACCTCAAATTATGTCCTCTGGTTTTACCATTTTCCTTTCTCTGGAAAAGATTTTGTTCTACGTTAATACCCTTTAAGTATTTGAACGTCTGAATCATATCTCCCCTGTCTCATCAGAAGAGAGAGATAACTGGAAAAGGACATCATGTTTGGGAAGATCGAAGGAACCAGGTGAAGAAGGCGACCTACAATCTGATGTTTGGACACATGGGGATGACGCTGGAGGACCTTTTTGGACTAGCACAAAACCAATTTCTTTTTAGATCCGCAATTCACAACGTCGCTAGGACTCGAGCACGGGTCGATGGCATCATAGAAACATAGAAACAAGCAGCAGAAAAGGGCTATAGCCCACCAAGTCTGCCCATTCCAAGTATCCCCTCCCCTGAATTTACTCCCTTAAAGATCCCACGTGAGTATCCCATTTTCTCTTAAAATCCGTCACGCTGCTGGCCTTTATCACCTGGAGTGGGAGTCTGTTCCAATGATCCACTACTCTTTCGGTGAAGAAGTACTTCCTGGAGTCGCCATGAAACTTCTAGCAACATCTAGCAACAAAACTGTGAAAATACCACAAAATCCCTTAATGCAGCTCTTCAGCAGCAATTAACACACTGTAAACTGGGAATTAAGTGCTTAATGTGGTTCAGTAGAAGGCCCTCTAGGGAGGTTACTCTGAGCTGGCTGAGTGCTGAGAAGGATGGAACAAGTGACGTCAATGCCGAAATGCTGATATTTATAGTAGACCAAGTTTCAGTTGGCGTCAATGCTGGGCACAGGAATTGACTCTAAGGGCTCCTTTTACGAAGGTGCGCTAGGGTTTTTAGCGCCCGCACAAAATTACCATGCGCTATAGTGGGCGGTAGCCGAAAATCTACTGCCTCCTAAAAAGAAGGCAGTAGCGGCTAGCGCACGCTATTACATGCGTTAAACTGATAACGCGGCTTCGTAAAAGGAGCCCTAAGTGCTAGCTATAAAGGATGCACATCCCAATATTTTCCTGCTCTGGTTTCTGGAACATCATTTATAGAATTTCATCCGCACACTTACACTTCCTTTGGAGAAGGTATAAATTTGTGCCAAGAGCCAATGAATGCAACTGGGGACCACCATGAAAGCCTATTTTATAAAAGGCACATACTATAGGGGTCTATGTTTCTTTAATAAAAATTTTAAAAAAAAACATTTTTGAACTTTACCACCAGCCACCATGTTATAAAATTACAACCACATGTATTTACCTCATAGTTTCTCAGTACAAACAAAATGTGCAAAACATGTCATTCTATTTTTTTTTTCATGAAACATGTCCAGTGATGCACAATCTCTAGATTCTAGAAGCTTAGCTCATTCAAATTAAACGCTCCTCTTCTGGTGCCCACTGCAAGTATTAACAGAAAGCAATTCTGTATATGCACTCTGAAATGCAGTCAGAGCAAGTCATTGAGCCATCTGCAACAGCTACCAAAATATTTGTCATTCAGTGAAACAAGATGATGTTCTTTTCTCCCGTCTTCCAGCTGTATTTACTTACATATGTTTTGCGGAAGTATTTTGTTTTCTTCTGCTTGGCACACAAAAGAAAGTTTCTGAAGAAGTTTTGTCAGTTAAGAAGAAAATGTTTATATGCATTTCTACAAACACTTTGTACTGTTAATACAAACATACTCCTAATTCCTTCTAGATCAGGACTAGAGGTCTGCACGGGAACCGGGATCGCTGGAATCCCGCGGATCCTGCGGGAATCCCCCCTAACTCACGGGACTCCCACGGGGACCCCCCTCTAGCCAACGGGACTCCCACGGGGATGGAAGGCTTTGGAAGCAGGGTTCGTCCATATAATATAATGGACACGTCAGCCTTAGTAAAAGAGGGGGTTTATAAGTTAATTACCTGAACAGAAAACAAAAAAAGGGTTCCACCAAAGAGATTCCACAAGGAAAACAGCAGCGCAAACACAAAAGAAACTGTGGAATTGATGATCCTGTCAGAAGTAATTGCTGCTTTTTATGGGGACAGGCGGGGATAGAGGTAATTCCTGGCAGGGACGGGTGGGGACGGAGAGGATCCTGGCGGGGACAGGTGGGGATGGAGGTAATTCCATGCGGGGACAGGTGGGGACGGAGAGGATCCTGATGGGGACGGGTGGGGATGGAGTTAATTCCTTGCGGGGACAGGTGGGGACGGAGAGGATCCTGACGGGAACGGGTGGTGATGAAGGTAATTCCTTGTGGGGATGGGGAGGATCCTGATGGGGACGGGTGGGGACGGAGAGGATCCTGGCAGGGACGGGCGGGGATGGATGGGATTTCTGTCCTCATGCAACTCTCTAATCAGGACCCCTTTAGCAACCCTGACATGGAAGAAAATCCAGCTTGTGCGCAATGTTCAGAAAGAATGAAAACAATGAACAAAACAGAGACCTTTTATTTTTAAGTCACAGAACTCCAAAACGTCATTAAGGTGAGAAATCTTTTGTAACATTTGAACAGACTCCACAGGCCATCTCTACTGCAATACTACATAGTTTAGTCAAGAGTAGGCAATAAGGTATGCTCTTAAAAATATCAAAAGCCATAGTTGCACCCAGAATACATTCAATGCGGTTTCAGAAAGACTCAACACCAAGTCAAACAAATCTGTGGCAGCGTCGGCTACAGAGAAGGAGATGTTGAATCTTAAAAGAAATGCCACTTCCAGCACAATACAAAACCCTACCTGAAGGCAAAATAAGAAAATGAAAATTCCAGTACAAAAGAAGGCAACGCATCATCCCGTCGAAGGGCTTTCTAAACATCTACAGGTTTTGTGATGGCCTAGCCTCCTGCTATCCTATGTACCATTGTTACATTTCCATGCTCAACCTTTAAACAAACAAACAAAAAAAATCATCATCTAAACTTCCTTCAGTGAATTAAGGAAATATCTACAAGGTCCCAGAGCATATCTTGAGCTTAAGTGCCAGTGGCTATTCTCAATAAGGTGCTGTCCAGCACGAAGCCTGCTGAAAGAGCTCAGGGCCAGACGTGGCATTGGACAGTATATCAATCCAACAGCACAACGGCAAACTTGCATATCCTGACAATTTCTTAGGTTCTACAATAAAACTGTTAGCTGTCACATCAATTTTGGCTGTTTTTAATCCCAAAACTGACCTCGACTTATACACGAGATCAACTTATAGTCGAGTATTTACAGCATGTCTTCTCCTTGGCCACCTCCACTTCAGCCATAGTAACATAACATAGTAACATAGTAGATGACGGCAGATAAAGACCCAAATAGTCCATCCAGTCTGCCCAACCCGATTCAATCTAAAAATTTGTTGGGGTTTTTTCTTTTTTTCTTCTTAGCTATTTCTGGGCAAGAATCCAAAGCTCTGCCTGGTACTGTTCTTAGGTTCCAACTACTGAAGTCTCTGTCAAAGCTCACTCCAGCCCATCTACACCCTCCCAGCCATTGAAGCCCTCCACAGCCCATCCTCCTCCAAATAGCCATATACAGACACAGACTGTGCAAGTCTACCCAGTACTGGCCTTAGTTCTTCAATATTTACCTCTTCATTCACAATCTCTCTCTTCATCTACAAGTACCTCTCTCCCTCCACACTTGAAATCCTTCCACTACATTCTTTTCCTCAGACAGAAACGTACATCATCCACTTGACGCTGCACAATGGCCCCTAGCATGACCTGTGGCCCAATGGTCATCTCAGCACCTCTCTCACTGTATAACCTACAACTGCACCAGCTCTCCAACAATGGAGACCCCCCACCAACTCCACTCTTGTCTGATGCCCCACTGATCACACATTTGCTTCCAGTTGCATTAAGCCAGGAGTCATGGGAAACCCAGCAAGGACACTATGGCCTCATTCCTACTGTATGCACCTTGGCTGCACCGACTCCTGCTCCTGCTGGGGAGCTCACAGCCACACTGGCTGCACCTTCCAGAAATGACCCCCCCCCCCCCCACAGCCATCCCAGTACTGCTTTCAGGACCCACAAACAGAATTTGCATCGCTAGTGATCTAATGCCAGCCCAAAAAGACAAAAGTTCATCAGTATCCTGTTTTTGTGATACGACAAGCAGAAAATAGTTCCCACAAATTCATTGCACGGATGTTTGCAAATGAACTGGAAATTAAGGACGCAACAATGTGAAGAGTTTTACATAGGTAAAAACATGTCTGGCCACATTAAAACATGTCACGAAAACTGCCCTGCCCCTACCCCCATATTCTTGTAAAAGCACTGTTTTTATTTTGAAATCTTTCCACGTGCTTTTTACATGCTTCCATGCCAGGGCAAAGTATGCAAGTACAGACAAGCCTATTTGGCATGCACCAGATGCATTTTCAAAGGGAAAAGCCAGCCAAAGGTTTTAGAAGCCAAGGCAAAATATTATTCCATATAACCATCGTTATTCTTTTTTGCTTGCTTTGTTCTAATTTTTCTTCTTTCTTCCTTTCCTATTTACACTGGGTTTTACTAAACTGAGGAAGAGCTTCTTACCGCGGGCTGGCAAGCTAAATGCTGCGACGCTCATAGGAAATGAATGATCATCGCAGCATTTACCTCACCGGCCTGCAGTAAGAAGCTCTTCCATAGTTTAGTAAAAGGAGCCCTTAGTGTGGCTTTTTTTTTTTCCCTTTTGTTTTGCTTGAGTCTCCGTTACTTGTTTTGCCAACATACATTTGTTTGGCTTTTTCTCTCTCTTGCCTTTAGCCCCCTTTTTCCACCTACCCTTTCACAGAACACATGCGATACACTAGCATAATGTTAGTGATGTGGAACCAAAAATTAAGAGCATAAGAATTGCCGCTGCTGGGTCAGACCAGTGGTCCATCGTGTGCAGCAGTTCGCCTTAACTGTATACGTTCTGGTTCAGCAGGAACTTGTCTAACTTTGTCTTAAATCCCTGGAGGGTGTTTTCCCCTATAACAGCCTCCGGAAGAGTGTTCCACTTTTCCACCACTCTCTTACGTTTGTACGGAATCCATCCCCTTTTAACTTTAGAGAGTGCCCTCTCGTTCTCTCTACCTTGGAGAGGGTGAACAACCTGTCTTTATTTACTAAGTCTATTCTCTTCAGTATCTTGAATGTTTTGATCATGTCCCCTCTCAGTCTCCTTTTTTCAAGGAAGAATAGGCCCAGTTTCTCTAATCTCTCACTGTACGGCAACTCCTCCAGCCTCCTAACCATTTTAGTTGATCTTCTCTGGACCCTTTCGAGTAGTACTGTGTCCTTCTTCATGTACATCGACCAATGCTGGATGCAGTATTCCAGGTGAGGGCGTACCATGGCCTGGTACAGCAGCATGATAACCTTCTCTGATCTGTTCGTTATCCCCTTCTTAATAATTCCTAGCATTCTGTTCGCCCTTTTCGCTGTTGCCGTGCATTGCGCGGATGGCTTCATTGACTTATCAACCAGTACTCCCAAGTCTCTTTCCTGGGAGGGGGGGGTCTCTCCAAGCACTGCACTGGACATTCTGTATCCGTGTATAAGATTCTTGTCACTGACATGCATCACCTTACACTTATCCACATTAAACCTCATTTGCCATGTTGCGGCCCATTTCTCGAGCATGTTTATGTCACATTGCAGGTCTTCGCAATCCTCCTGCGTCTTCACTACTCTGAATAACTTGGTATCATCTGCAAATTTAATCACCTCACTCGTCGTACCAATTTCCAGGTCGTTTATAAATATGTTGAAGAGCACGGATCCAAGCACCGAACCCTGTGGCACTCCACTTGTGACGCTCTTCCAGTCTGAGCATTGTCCATTTACCCCCACTCTCTGTTTCCTATCCCCCAGCCAGTTTTTAATCCAAGTGAGTATTTCACCCTTGATTCCATGGCTTGCAATTTTTCAAAGTAGTCGTTCATGCAGAACCTTGTCGAACGTCTTCTGAAAATCCAGATATAAAATGTTGACCGGGTTACCCTTGTCTATCTGCCTGTTTACTCCTTTGAAGAAGTGCAGCAAGTTCGTCAAGCAAGATCTTCCTTTGCTGAAGCAGTGCTGACTGGTCCTCAGACTGTGTCCGTCAAGGTCACCAAATACCTTACAATTTTTTTTTTCATTATGGTGTGATGACTTCAGTTATTAAAACTAATCTCAGGGAACATGGACTCTATACAAGTTGCAATACTTTTTAAAATCAGTAAAATGGAAGAATTATCCATAGAAGACATCATACATGAGCTTGCAAGAACACAAAATGGCCTCCAAAGATGGAGTTCTGGAGAAGAAAATAAATCATATGGTTTAAAAAAACCTAAGTATAATCCTTTTTTGGGCTAATCCAATGAAAGATATAACCACCTGAAAAGAAATAAATCGCTTTGCCCAGCTGGTAACCTCAGCCAAGGATGTATATCGGAAAAATTCTTAAGCACTGATGAGTTACACCTCCCTGACGACGATCAAATCGAAACTCAGCTTGAGCTGGAGGCAGGAGACAACTGGCAGTAGCGGACATTCACATGGAAATGAATATCAATGAGCCACTTAACTCTGTACTGGGCCATGGCCGTGCCGAAGAAGAAATAAAACATTGAAGAATATGAACTATGTGATTTAAATGAAGTTCTTTACTGGTTAACACTGCAAGGTTCTTCCATCTTTCGCCAATGCCATTCACACGGTCCACTGAGCACTCAGTTGAATTGTAAAGTTATTATGTGGAAAATTATTGTGTGATTATAAGTTATTAAATGGGAGGGGCCTTAGGCACCTGGGCCAATTAGAGCCTTAGGCCCCTCCCCGTTGCTTCCCAGGATGCAATTGGAAGGGGAAAGCCCACAATTCTGAAGAGGCTAGCCTGCTGACAGGAGGCAGTAGGCATCCCTTTGGCCTTCCTATTAAGGGTTCAGGGGGTCCGGGTGGGCTTTAGGGGATGGGAATCAGGGGGGTGCCAGCAGGAGGAGTTAGGTAGTCCTCCTGCTGGGGATGTTGGGGGGTGCCCGCAGGAGGAAATGGGCATCTCTCCTGCTGGCACATCCCGAACCCCACCCCTCAGAGACCACCTAGACTCCTCCTGCAGGCCAACACGGTGGGGTTCCCTGCTGCGGCCGCTCAGCTAATCGCAGCAGGGAGATTTCCTTGCCACGATCAGTTTAGCATCCGTGTCTCTTTGAAATGTACATTTCAGACAACTGTCACAGCCTTAGGGAGATCCTCTTGAGCTGCTGAAGCTCATCTAAATCCACTTCTGGGCAAAACCACACACACGCCCAGTCTTGGGCAAGCTTAAGCAGCCCTAGGCGGCTCCCTGCACGTGACAGACACCTACAGTGTAGGTGGCCTGCCTTGGGTTGTTATTCACCAAATTGTCAATTTTGCTTTTTACTATTTTCCCCTTCACATTAAATGCTGTAAACCGAGTCGAGCTTTATTTTCAAAGATGACACGGTCTATAAATTTAAGTTTTAGTTTAGTATAGTCCCGATTGGCTGGTTAGACAGTGGTATGATGCCTATTACCGCCTACAATTGGGATGCTGTTTATAGAATATGGCCGATAGAGCACAATTCTATAACTAAGGGCACAAGATAGGAGCCTATTCTATAATGGATCCAAAGCACAGACCATTTACCTGAGATTTTGTCTTCTCTTATGCAGCTATTTAGTGGTCATCGTTGTAATGTAGACCATTTCCTTCAATGAAGGATTTGATATTTAAGAACATTCCTGAGACTTAATTTTTGTATCAGTCTATAAAGACTTGGAATTGTTTACCATAGGAAATATAGTTTAATTCTTTGATTTCACGAGATGTTGAAATTCTACTTTTTTAGAATATAACGGGGGATATTCTATAAATGGCACCAAAACTTGCTTCTTTTGTACGAGGTGTGTTAAAAAAAATTTGCTGAATGCTGCTGCTGAGCGCCATCTATAGGAAAGGTAGGGCTCTTCAATACGGGAAGCGGCACGTCAAACCTTAGTAACAGTGCGTAACAAGTTTCAACTTGTTTGGTGCAGTGCAGCTACAGTTGAGAGAAGATGTGTTTTAAAGTGTGCCGTAAATCATGGATCATGAACAATTCATAAAATTTTGTTTCAAACTGCAAGTGCTAACGAAATACACAAAATGTTAAAATTAGTTTATGGTGATGCTGTTTACAAGTGGTTTGATGCTGCAGTGACCAGAAAGATGGTTTACAGGTGGTTCAGTTTCATAATGTGAATCGGTCGAAGATGAGGAAAGATCGAAATGTCCTTCAACATCATAAACACAAGAGAAAGTTGAAAGAGTAAGCAAAATGATTTGATCAAACAGGTGATTGACTATTAGGGAAATTTCGGAGGATCAGAATTTTAACAACAGATTTGCACATGAGGCAAGTGAGTGCAACCTGAGAAATGGGGAAACGGATTTCCTCCTCCATCATGACAATGCTCTGCGTCACACATCGCTTCTGATACGTCAATTTCTGCCAAATAAAAACATTATGGTATGTCCTCATTCATCATATTCCCCCTCCCCCCCAAATACAGTTAAAAAATTATCTGTACCTGGAACTTTTAATGTGAAATTCACTGCAGTAACTCTTAAAAGTGCCTCTCTGCTCTCTGGGCTCAAATGTCTGTGTTAACATCTAAAGATGCTTGGGCTAAGAACTTTTCAGGCTAGAATGTATGGGGGAGGGGGAGTTTACATCTTTGGTTGGTGGTAGGGGGATCATGCCTTAATCCTTCCAGTGGTTATCTGGTCAGTTTGGGGACCTTTTTAGTCTTTAGATGCTTTTAAAACAGGTCTAGCTCCAAACGTCTAAAAAAAAAAAATAAAAAGCCCAGGACCTATTGTTAAAGGTTTGATTATGCCTGAGGAGTGTCCAAGTCCTACGCCCGCCCTAAACCCATCCAAAACATGCCTCTAACATGCCCCCTTAGAATTTGGATGTACTGGAGGCAAAACAACTAGGAAGACGTCCAGAAAGTCTGTTTTCTACTGTAAATTTGTGTTTTTACAGTTCTTACCTCTTATTGCAAACCGCACTGAACCGTAAGGTATTGTGGCATATAAATAAATTTATTATTACAAGCTTTCTGGCAGCAGGTTCATCAACATATAATGGCTATGTGGCGCTACACTTATGCTCATGGTCCGACTTTGTTGTTTAACCTGGAAACCGTACCGAGAACCTCCCCGAGGGGTTTTCAGAGTTTTTCAGAACGAGCAATTTTGATGGGAAAGAAAGCGATCCTTCGTTGTTGGATATCTTCCGATTCTCTTACCCTAGCTCATTGGCGTAAACTGATGTTGGAGCTTGCTTCCATGGAACATCTTCACTTTCCTTCTTTGGACACGATACTGAGGAGATTGTATTGTTTTCACTGGGAGCCCTTTTGATCTACTCTGACACCCAGAGCTCGCAGCCATCTTTTGAATGTTTTGACTTTTTCTGTTTCTGACACACTGGAATGGAGTTTTATGTTTTGTTCGTTGATACTTATGCACATTTGGGAGGAGGGGTGAGATGCGGAACATCGTGGTGAAATGCGACAGAATTTGGGACTCATTGGTTTGAATTGTACACCGTGTTGCTCTGTATTTTCTTTTGCTTTTGAAAATCAATAAATATATTATTCATAAATAAATTTATTATTATTATTATTATTTTGAGAATGCCCACTTGGACGTTTTGACTAGTAAGATGTTCCAAGTACTGATTTATGCTGTCTTTTGGACGTCTATCTTTTTTTAAAATGACCCCCCTTAGTGGGGGGAGGGGTGGGTTTGCAGAAAAAGACTTCTGGGATATTGCCACCCCACTTACCCACCACCTGAAGGGTCATGAAAATTATTATTGCTGCCCCCTATGGAAAAGTACGCCTGCTAAGTTCCAGAACACATGAGGACAATATCAGCAAGTTCAGATGCCATTAAAAATGGAATCAAGTACAATGAAGTGTTATTACTTACCATGAACCGCTGACAGTCATGATTTTGGCACCAACATAAAAACACATTTCTTTAACGCTTTTGCAAGTTTTCTTTCATGCTAGGGTTCAGCCACACAGCATTCTAAATTATATGGAGCGCTTTAGAAAAATGTACTTCAGCCGATTGTTTATGCGTTCATTCTTTTTTTGCTTTTCATGTCGTGAAGCGTGACCTGACAGGCAGTGAATAAATATTAACAATCCTATGCAGAAGTTTCTCTGACAGGACCCTGTGCAGCTTGTATGCACTGGCATGATTCTTTATGTGGTCCTGGTTTTGTTTCAATCTGTTCTTTTCAGCTCTCACTCCAGTTCCACAGACGGCAAAATCTATGATCACTTTGGAACAAGATTTGTGGGAGAAATTTATCCATATGGGCAGAAACGGTCATAACAGACAAGATTTACAAAACAATTATTTTGTGTCCTGTCGCGCCTAGCATCTTCTGTATCACCTTTAGCTCCCTTCTCAATTCTATCTGCTTCCGTTTTAGGAGACTATTTCTCCCCCCCAAAGTCTTCTCCCTCAGCCTGCAACTTCCTTTGGCTACTTCAGTTCCTATTATATTTTCTCAAGTGTCTGAATGGCCAGCTTATTCTACCAATCTGCTCCTACACCCTCTCATTGAGGCCAGAATAATCTTCAAATTCAGCTGCCTCCTGAAACGCTTCATCCTACAGGACAAACTCCGCTTCCCACGCAGAGCACTCCCATTTACATTCCACTCCCCCAAAGGATGCCGATTCAAATGATTCCTCAACAGGACTCTCACCTTCCAAGCAGGGATATGGAACAGCACCCTAAGCGACCTAATCCTGAATTCACTAACATCCCACATATTCAGAAAATCACTAAAAACACACTTATTCAACAAATTTGTCTGAACCCCCCCCCCCCCCAAAAAAAAAAATAGTTTCAACACCTACCTCTTCTTACATGTTCCCCTTCCCACACCCTATGTTGCCCAACCACATAACCGGCCCCGTATCCCTTCCCAATTCCAACCGATGTTAACTCGCTGTTATCAGCACCTCTTATTTAACCGATTTGTAACCTAAGACCTCCTGCCTGACCCTTACCTCCCAAGATCTCTTATGCCTTACCCCTGTTTCCTGCCCACCTTCTCATGGCCCTTTTATTGTACCAGTCTCCTGCTTCCTACATTTTTCTTCTGTATTCGCTGATTGTACCTTTCGCTGATTGTATCTGTATTCGCTGATTGTACCTCTTCGCTGACTGTCCAGCCCTTCTTTGTTGTAAACCGCCTCGAACTAATACGGCTCTGGCGGTATATAAGAAATAAAATTATTATTATTATTATTATTATATTATTGTACAGTGTCTTGAACTGAAAGGTATGAAGGGATATAAATAAAAGTTATTATTATTATTATCACTAATGCTGGACTTGTCTTAACCAATTGTCCATCTTCTCATCTCCCAGAGCTCTCTTCCACCTTGTCTTGTTTTAATCTTCCCTCATTGGGTTCCTTCATGAAGACTGTCCAAGCCAATTATTTGCTCCTCAGATTCCATCCTGGATCAAGATCCCTTCCCATGCGCTTTTTTCCTCTGTATGTCTCTTTTTCTGTCTCTCTACTAGGGTTATTTCCTCTCCATGGAAGAATGCTTCTATCCACTCCATACTTAGGCATTCCAACCAGGATCCATCCTCATGTGGCAATTAGTGTCCTATCCCCAAGCATACCGCGCACACCCGTATACCGCCCCGACTCTCCCGTCGCTGCCCGACTCTCCTTTCGCCCGCCCCGACTCTCCTCTGGCCACCCCGACTCTCCTCTCCCCCTTGAAGTCCTGTCCCCACCCTGAAAGCCTGATGCCCCCCCGACATCCGATTCACCCCCCCCCCCCCGCAGGACCGCTCACACCCCCACCCCGAAGGACCGCTCGCACACATTCGCATCCACACCCGCACCCCCACCCCGAAGGACCGTTCTGATGTCAGAGAAAGGGCGGGACCGCCGGAAGAGGAAGCAGCACAGACGCAGGGCTCACAGAAGGGCCGGGACCGCCGGAAGAGGAAGCAGCAGGACAACGGTAGGAGCTTCTACATGATGGGGGAGGGGGGGTCGGGGGCTGTGGGGGTGCGAACGGTCCTTCGGGGTGGGGGTGCGGATGCGAATGCGTGCGAGCGGTCCTTCGGGGTGGGGGTGCGAGCGGTCCTGCGGGGTGAATCGGACGTCGGGGGGGGGACGATGTAAAAAAAAATTTATATAACGCGCAAGGTTATGCACGGTTTGTAAAATCGGATATAACGCGCACGTTATATGCGTGAAAATACGGTAATAAGCCTTTGAGACTCTTCACAAAAGCAAGGATGCCGAAACACTGTCAGTGTCGAGTCTTCAAGTCTTCGAAATAGTGTATCTTGAATTTTACACCCGTGGCTGAATTATTGACATCTGGACGTATTTTTCAAAAATGCGTCCTAAGCTATTTTTTTATCTTTGGACGACTTGGACGAAAACGGACTTAGACGTTCCTATCGATTATGCCCCTCTATGCACGTTAGGCATGGGCGTGGCTTCGTGCTAGGCGCCTTGTTACAGAATCACTGCTCTTAAGCGCTCTCATGGCCGCCTAGCTTTTACCTGTACCTAGAGCTGGCCTATTTATCGGGCGCCTCCAAAACAGGTGCCGCTCGGCGCGATTCACTAAACGGCACCCAATTTTACTTGAATCGTGCTAAATGGCGTCTATTTCAGCGCCTAACTTTTGGGCGCTTCTTATAGAATTTGCCCCTAAGTGACCTGCCCAGTCAAAAAAAGCTGCAGTGAGACTTGACCCCGGTTCCCATGTTTCTTAGGCTACTGATCTTTGCATTAGGTTACTCGTCCACTTCAAGGTAATTGCTAGATCAAAAAAAAAAAAAAATCTTGTAAATTTGGTCTGGGGAGAGAGCACATGAGAACTGCTACTTCTTTTTTTAAACATTCAAAGGATATCAGTAAGTATTCCCAAAATGCAAATGTGGATATGAAGTGAGTCATTCTCACACCTCACTCTCACTGAGTCAGGACATTTTTTTTTTAAAACCAACCAGACATTTGAGAAGCTTTCATGGAAAAACAAAGGCTAATTCTGAATTTTTTTTTTCCCTAATGAGATAGGGCGACGATTTACTTTTTTAAGAATTTTCCAGATAGTAGACTATCAGGCGATGTGACAAATTTCACAGAAGAGACAAAAAAAAAAAAAAAAGGCCAAAAAGGTTATGAGATCAGTAAACTGCATGGCATGTCTCTCACAGGGCAGTCACCTGCCAAGAATGTGGTTATCGTCACTTTTCCTCCAGTTCTTGAAACTGCTTTTCTGTTAACACAATCAGAGTGAAATGTACAGGTCTACAGAAAAAAAAATCCAACAGATAGAAGTTTCTCAATCTCTATTCTGCCATGGTTTAACAAAAAAAAAAAAAGGTCAGAGAACACACAAAGGAAGGGATTTTTTTCCACTTTGGCTCTCCATGAGTTTCACTGGAGGGAGAATTCTCTAGGAATTTTTCTCCCTCGACCTACAGCCCAAAGGTTATGAGATTTGTCTGTAACTCGACATGGGGAAATCCACAAGACAAATAGACCTTTATGCAGAGATCTCAGCAAAGATAAAGCACAAATAAAGTGTAGGTCCACCTCAGTCTTTTTCCTATTGGGAAGGGCTAGACATCCGGGTTTTACTTCCATTGAAAGCAATGGAAGTAAAACCCGGATGGCTCAATCCGTCCTACTTTTTCTGGAGCCATATGGTAACCCTAGGCAGGGCCAACTTCTGTAGCAGTAGTGTCGTTTACAGAATCTGACCCCAAATGCATATACCCTGGAGAAGACTACAGATAGGTATATAATAGACCCTTTTAAATACCTGAAAATTAATAAACACTGAGCAAACCTGTTTTAAAGGAAAGAAACTTGTAAAACGAATCTCTTTGATTTCTGGATCACTCTATGCTTAAATGAGTTCAAGTTGATTTATAAGTTTAGAGATTCACATTATGTGGAGGAGTTACAGCTCAGAATTACAAAGTAAGAGGCAAACTGTAAGGTAGATACAAGAGATATAGAGCTGTATAGTAATACAATTGACAAGAGAGACATTACTTTGTCATTAGAAATATAGATCAGTTAATTAGCATACATTACTGCTGAGTTAATTTCATGTCACTAGGGCGCAGTGACCTTGTCTGTACCTTTGGTATCCCATGCAAAGCTGGGAACTACAGGACACAGTGCATTTTTCTTTATTGCACTGTCCCTGTGGAATGCATTGCCCCCTACTCTTTGTGCTGAATCATTATACAAAAAAAAAAAAGACTTAGGGCAGATCTCAAAACTCACCTGTTTATGCAACCATTAATGGGCATAGATACTTGCTCCGTCTGCCAGAACGGTTTAAACTACCTGTAATTCTCTCTCTCCCCTGTGTTCTTAGTTTCTTGTCCCTTTATGTTATGATATCTGTCCAGCTTTGGGACTTGCTCCACCCCTTCTTGTCAGGTTTTTGGAGTTCTAATTTCCTTTTCATTTTAAAATTATAAACCGCTTTAACTTGCTTGCCAAGAAAGGTGGTTAAAAAAAAAACAAAAAAAAAACACACCCATAATAATAAACAAACATATGAAATATTTCCAGTCACCAAGGAAGCCAGAGGGGGCTCCCACTTGACATTTGGAGGAGTCTTGTTGATACAACTACCGTTGCTTTCTTTGGCTGGTGAAGCCTGGAACACTGCCCCCACCACCCACCCATCCACAAGCGTTACTGCCTTTTCTGCTTTTGCACAAGAAAAATAGAAAGTAAAAACTTCCTCCATCAGGCCAATTCAGCCATAGGCAAGAAAAGTAGGGCAGGCCAAAAAATGAGCTCCATGGACTGCATCCTGCTCATGGAATGTAATTTAGGGACCCCCACCTTAGGGAAACAAAAGGCAGAGAAACATGTGAAAGCTTTTTGTACTTTTACTCTCTCCCACATGAATATTTGTCACTGAAAATTATTATTCTTTTTTTAATTTCACCTTATTGTACGTAGATTTTTTTTGGGGGGACCCCCTGGGTCAACTGGCATCTTGCTCCCTATCTCACCCCCCCCCCCTCAAAATAATTCTAAATCCAGAGCTCCTCATTTGATAGATGGCATTATACAGAATGAGCACATTACACCAGTGCTGAAATGGCTACACTGGTTGCAAGTTAAATAGCCTTCTATTTTTAAATGTGTTTGGTGCACAAAATTTGTGCGGACTCGTACATGCAGTGAATTGTTTTCTAAATAATGATGCCAAGAGGCTTTTTACCCCTTCATGTTAATGTAGTTAAAAAGTTGCTATCACAAATACAGTAAAACCTTGGATTGCAGGTAACTTGGTTTGCAAGTGTTTTGCAAGACAAGCAAAACATTTGATTAAATTTTAACTTGATATGCAAGGAATGTCTTGCAATACAAGTACGTACATACAGTATACACACATCACAACTGAGCCGATGGTTCTTCTCTCTCTGACGCTGCAGGAGTGTAGTGACTCTTCTAAACAAGCAAAGTCTTGCAATTCGAGTACATACAGTATACACGCGTCACATCATCACAACTGAGCCGATGGTTCTTCTCTCTCTGATGCTGTAGTGCAGTGACTGTTCTAAATGAGTGCAGTCTTGCAATATAAGTACATATGGTATACACACGTCACATCATCACAACTGAGCTGATGGTTCTAAACGAGCGAAGTCTTGCAATATGAGTACGTATAATATTGTATTAAAGTTTTTGGGTTGTGGAACGAATTGTCTGAGTTTCCATTATTTCCTATGGGGAAATGTGCTTTGATATACGAGTGCTTTGGATTACAAGCATGCTTCTGGAACGAATTATGCTTGCAAACCAAGGTTTGATTGTATATCATATTGCAGATTATGGCATCTCTAAGACAGAATTCACTTCTCAGTGACTTCTGATCAAGAGAGAATTATTTGACATGTCGGAAAAAGTTAAAAGTTAATTTATATCAGCAAGCCTATGAGCGCTAAGGAAGTGCTTCCTAGTTTCATTATATCAGAGTCATTTCATAAATAATACACGCTATTTTTTAAAATTTACACGTTTTATTTTTTTTCAAGTATTTCTTTACAATCCTTCAATATAGTCTCCCTGCTTTGCAATGACCAAGTCCAGAAAGCTTCATTATTCCATCCACGACACCGTTTTTGTTCAGTTGCCGAATGGCTCGGGTACTGGCGGAAGAAAGCTCTTCCAGAGATGCAAACCAATGTCCAAGCATAGGTTGTTTCAACTTTGGAAAAAGGTCGCAGTCTGGTGGACTCGTGTCTGGACTGTAGGGAGCATGAGGTAACACCTCCCAGCCGTATTTGCATAGTTTTTCACTGATGGAGTAGAGAGTTCCATCTTCCCCATGACCAAGAAAATTTTGATGAACTCAATCAAAAGTCAAACAAATGATGTTTGCTTACGATCATGAAGACATAACATAGTGCTTATTGACCGCGTAACCAGAAGTTCAACGCGGTTTACAAAAAGTTATAAAAGTAAACGTGTTTACATGAAATAAGATGATTCGTTAAACAGTCAAATATTTAGAAAAAAGATAGGTCTTCAATTGTTTTATAAAATGGCCATAGGAATGGGTAGTAAGCAACAATATTCGGAATTCGTTCTCATCATCATAGACAAAGTTCCATGTGGAAGAAGTGTCACAGCAGTGTATTATCGTGACTTTTTGCAAAAAATGCTAAGAAAAATTCACAAAACTTGGCCTCAGTTGCTCTTGGCTGGGCCACTCATTCTTCACAACGCTCGCCCGCACATAAGGAATGTCGTCATTGAAAAACTACGCAAATACTGCTGGGAAGTGTTACCGCATGCTCCCTACAGTCCAGACATGAGTCCAGACTTCAACCTTTTTCCAAAGTTGAAACAACATATGCTTGGGCATCGTTTGGATGAGCTGTCTTCCGCCGGTACCCGAGCCATTCGGCGACTGGACAAAAACAATGTCTTGGATGGAATAATGAAGCTTCTCAGAAGTTGGGATTCGGTCATTGAAAAGCAGGGAGACTATATTGAAGGATTGTAAAGAAATACTTGAAAAAATAAAACATGTAAATTTCAAAATTAGTGTGCATTATTTATAAAATGGCCCTCCTATCTTTGTTCTATACAACATTACTTATTCTACTGTATATATTATACTGATTGGGTTTTTTAAATTGTATTATGTGATTATGCAACTGTGTTTTTATTGCGATTCTAAATATTATATATGCTTATGTTGTTAATCAGGAATATTAGATAAGTGGTTTATAGATTACTACTAATACAATGAAGTTAACTGAAATGAAAATGAATGAATCCAGTCATCCCACTACTGTACAGCTTCTGAGAGTGCTCCCTTATCTATCACAGGAGCCCTTATACTAAAAATTTAGCAAATGCTAATAGGACATAAGCATGTGCTAAGTGCCACATGGCCCCTAGGAATAAAATAGGATGCACAACATTTACATAAGCTAAGGTTGGGAAGTGATGTTGAGCTTTAGTAGAAGGTCCCCACATGGTATTATAGATCAACTAAAACAAAACAGCACAAATGAAGTTAACCAAAGAGCAAAGAAGACCTGTCCTAAAAGATGGTAGCTACATTTCTCTATCAGACTGCAGGTAGCATTCTTATTTCAAAAGAATAAACAGGACAAGACAAATATCAGATAACTAGTCGTTAAGCCCGTTACATTAACGGGTGCTAGAATTTATGTCTGTCTGTATTTTTCTTTCTGTCTCTTTCCTCCCTCCATTTCCCTGTGTAGCGCTGTCTCTGCTTTCTTCCTCAGTCTGCACTCTCAAGCTGTAACATTACTGCTTAGCTTTTTCTCCCTGCAAGCATCTCTGCTCTCTTTCTCATCCCCAGTCTCTTTGCTATTTTTCTCTTCTTGCAGGGGTCTCTGCTCTCCTTTCTCTATATGTTCCTGATTCCTGCAAACTTCTGTTTTCTCTGTATGCTCTTGATCCTGTGTTTCCCTGTAGGTGTCTTTTCCCTTTTTTTTATTCCTTCTTCATGTATGGTTGATTTATTAAAAGTTTTTTTATTTTTCCTATTTGTTGCATGCCTGTCTCCTTGGCCGCTGTATGTTTCTAATTTTTTGCTTTGTGTGTTTGTTTGTGTTTTTTTGCCGATTGTCTACTTGGTCGCTGTCAGTCTCTCTGTCTCATTGGCTGCTGTATGTCTGTATGCCTTTTTTTCAGTCTAACTCCTTGGCCACTGTATGTCTGGAAGGTTTTTTTTCCTGAATTTATCCTTGGGCATTGTAATTTTTATTTTTTTCTGTTTGTCTCCTTGGCTGTTTGTATTTTTTTGCTGTCTCTCTGTCTGTCTACTTGGACGCTGTATGTAAGTATGTCTGTCTCCTTGGCTGCTGTATGTCTGTTTGTCATTTTTTTTTCCTGTGTCTCTCTCTCCTTGTCCTCTGTGTTTTGTTATTTTTTCAATCTGTGTCTTTAGCCCCCTGTCCTTCTGTGACTGTCTGTGTGTCTCTCTCTACTTGTGCACTGTTGTTTGTTTGTTTTTTTCAATCTCTCTTTAGCTCCTGATCCCCTCTCACTGACCCTTGCGCGACTGCATGTAATTCCGGTTAGGTTTCCATGGCAACCCTGCTCGCGGGTCTGTGAGTGTAGGGCCGTTTTGTCGGGTCTGGCGGCGCCGGGTTGGGAAGAGTCCTGGCTCCTTTTTTGGTTTGGGCCCGTGCAGAGGGGCTCAACAGCGCACAACCACCTTTCCTTCCCTCCCTCCATCAGGTGCAGTGCAGCTCCACCAATGTTAAAAGCAGCCGCGTCGAAATCGGAGCCCTGCCACTGCCATAGCACTTTCCCCTCTGCCTTGGTCCCGCCCCTTCTCTGACATATGGGACCGCGGCAGAGGGAACGTGTTACGGTGGCGGCAGGGCTCCAATTTCAAAGCAGCTGCTTTTAACATAGGCGGAGCTGAACTGTACCTGATGGAGGAAGGGAAGGAACGGTGGGGCAAATTTGGTCAACGGCAGGAATTGTTTGGCGGACCAAACACTGTGAAACCGTGAGGAAGGCCGCCGCAGCCTCGCAGCTAGGTAGGGGGACAACAATGGCGCTTATGCTCAAGCCCCCGCCGCAGCTCCTCTCTCGATCCTGGTGCGGTTCGAGAGAGGATTCGTGGTGGCGGCTTGAGCATAAGCGCAATTGTTGTCCAAGTTGCCGAGTTTGGTGACGTAAACCCGCGCATGCGCACTAAAAAAAACGCGACGGATCAGGGAACACGTTTTTTTTAGTGCGCATGCGCGTCCTACCATTTTATTATATTAGATTGCAGACAAAATGAAGATGCATACATAATAATTACATACAGTGCTGGAGCGAGATATCGGAAGCACTGAACAAACTCTGCATTATACTTTATCTCATTACTTATCAACTCTTTCCTAGAGGTACACCTAGCCAATTGGATCTGCAGGATTACCATAATAAATATGTATAAGATAGATAGGCAAAAATTGAACTTCCATGGTTTGCTAATCAGTCTTAATATCTAATAAAGCATTTCCTCATATCTGTAAACCCTGTCACACCACTGTATCTGAATATGTAATACTATGAGTTATTATTATATGTGCTATATGGTAATATATCAGACTTCAATATTTAATAAGACATTTTATTGGCAAATATAGGGATCTTAGGGTTGAGTCATAAGTCATGGCAACACTGGAAATCTAATACTGTATATACATTTGAAAGTATGTGACATGTATTTCTTAATGTTGCCACCAGGTTGAACCGCAAAGTAATGGCAGAATAAAAATCACTAATGTAATGTAATAAGAGATGAGTGCAGGTGTCTCTGGTAGGGGAGAAACAAAAACATGACGTTTAAAATCATTGTTTTATTATGGCATACAGTGTACAATACGAACAACAAAGTACAAACTGTTTAACTGTTAACATCCTTCAAAGTGGTCTCCCAGATGTCCGTGGTTTGTTGCCATCTGTATGTTCATTGTTTTTTTTTAATTTATAACATTTTATTGAAGAAATCAGTAAATATACAATAATATAATACAATAAAATAGTCATTATATTAAAATTCATCATATTAATTTCCATCAAATGTCTTTAATTTCTTCAAAATATATTTCCAAATTACCCATTACATCTCTCTATACCCTCCCCCTATTTCCTAACCCCCTTCCCTATTCACCTCTCCCCCTATCCTCCTCCATAATTTAGTTTATAGCATTTTATTGAAGGAATCATACACTTATACAAGTATATTTAAAAAAATCCCTCTTCCTCCCTTCCCTACCCCCCTAAATTATGTGTAATAAAATACCCCAAAAACTAAACCCCCCCAAACCCAATGAAAGTTCACAAAAATAAATAATAATAAAAATAAAAGAACTGGAATTTTAAATAAATATTCATAGCTTCAATGTAAATCATTAAGAATTAAACTTCTTGCCTTAGTTGAAAGATTCTGAATATACGGATCCCAAATTTCCATAAACATACGAATTTTCCTAGCCAAACGCCTAACTTCCCAAGTCTCAAATAACAATAGACGATGAAACTGGTATAAACCGCTTTAAATCAAAGCAGTGCATAAATAAACATACATAATGAATAGCATTCAATACACACAGCATAAAAATAATATCAACCTGGCAGAATCATCTAGATGTCATTCCTACTAATTCTTACGTCTTTCCTGATGTAGACCTAGCATCTGAACACACGTCGAGTCCATGTGACTTTGATCCGATTCCTAAAGTGAAGAAGCCATTGTGTGGCAAACACTTTGCTAACAGGATATTTTAAGTGCATTTCTGCGAGAGGTGGCACACATTAGCGAATTAAATACAGCTGATGGCCCAGATGTTTCTCAAGACTTCACAAAAGTGAAGATGGCAGTTTTTGCTTTTGAAACCAGAAGTTACTCTTATTGGAGGGATTTTTTTTATTTATTTGAGATATCCATGCAAATGTATTCTTTCAACCTTCTCGCCTAATTGCTTTTCTGTCCATGAAGCGCCTTAAAGGAGTATGAAGTTTAGAGCTCTTAGAATGATTTTTATTCTCTGGGAATAAGGTGTCAGATGATCTAATGTGTCAGATGATTATTTTTTCTAGATAATCTAGTACTATCATAATGAATTCTACTCTATGTAATCTTGGATCCAAATGGCAGACTTCAGATGGATTAGTCTATTATATTTGTTTATATTCTTTTTTTTTTTTTTTTATTCATTTGATATGTACAAGTCAATGAAGCTGTTCGTGCAATGCACGGCAGTGGCGAAAAGGGCGAACAGAATGCTAAGAATGATTAAGAAGGGGATCACAAACAGATCTGAGAAGGTTTATCATGCCGCTGTACCAGGCCATGGTGCGCCCCCACCTGGAATACTGCATCCAACACTGGTTACTGTACATGAAAGACATAGTACTATTCGTAAGGTCCAGAGAAGAGCAACAAAAATGGTTAAGGGACTATAGGAGTTGCCGTACAATGAGAAGCCAGAGAAACTGGGCCTCTTCTCCCTTGAAATGAGGAGACTGAGAGGTAGAGAATGACACGGGGAAAAAATCTGTCCCCGTCACCGCTCTGTCCCCGTCCCACCATCCTCTGCAACGCCCCATCACCGCCGTTCCCTTCACCGCCCCGTCACCACCATCCCTTTCACCGCCCCGTCACCGCCACTGCCCTCCCATTCACCGCCCCGTCACCGTCCCCGCAGCATCCATATAAGCCTTAGAAACATAGAAACATAGAAACATAGAAAGACGACGGCAGAAAAGGGCTACAGCCCACCAAGTCTGCCCACTCTACTGTCCCACCCCATTAAGTCAGAGTGCTGCTCGACCCACGTAGAGATCCCACATGGATGTCCCATTTATTCTTAAAGTCGAGCACGCTAGTGGCCTCGATCACCTGCACCGGTAGTTTGTTCCAGTGATCCACCACCCTTTCTGTAAAGAAATACTTCCTGGTGTCACCACCAAATCTCCCTCCTCTGAGTTTGAGCGGGTGCCCCCTTGTGACTGAAGGTCCCTTAGGAAAGAATATGTCGTTTTCCACCTTGACACGACCTTAGTACTCTAATATTTAGCTTATTCCTTTCTCATAAATCAAAATTCCTGCTGCTGAACTAGAGAAAGAGATGTTCAGCTGGCAGGGCTTTGTTTATAAATTTTTATCAACACAACTAATATACCACCATAATGTTTCCGACAGAGGACAAGTATGCAATAAATGCATTTTGCTGTTTCAATGCCAGTGCTCAGCAAACAACAGACAGCAATATGGACATTCACCTTATGGACTGGGTGATATACATTTCAAATGTAGTACTTTTTTTAATATATAAAAATAAGCAAAATTAGTTGCTGTTTTATCATTATATTTTCTTGCCATTGGTGCCACACATGATTTTAAAATGATAAACCAGTTCTGCTAAAGAGGGGAGAATACCCACAACGAAACAGTAAAGTCAAAAGAGGTACGGGGTAGGGATGGGGTGTTCACGCATGCAGCAGGGGTGGGGTGGAGAAGAGGGTGGAGGAGGGACATCACCAATCTGGGCACCTCTCACCCTCGCTACGCCACTGCTTGGAAGGGTAGTGGGGGAATCAGTCGGTAGGTGGGTGGGAGAGAGGGGTCAGAGAGAGAGAGAGAGAGAGAGAGAGGAATTGGTGTTTGCTTTGTTGGTTCAGCTAATCGCAGCAAGGGAATCCCCAATCACCTGAGCTGGCAGGATTTCCCAAAGCCATGGTTTTGGGGAATCCTGCTGGCTCAGCTGATCAGGGATTCCTCTGCCATGATCTGCTGATTGCAGACTGTGGACTGTTGTAGGCAAAGATAGGTGCCAGAAATGTAGGCCAGGGGTTTCTGGACCTACCGTATATTTCTGGCACCTTTCTTTGTGTGAATTGTGTCTATGTAGGCACTTGAGGTGCTATTCTCTAACTGGCACTATTGTGTGATTGACACACGATCTGCAGCTGCTTTTAAGGCAGCTGCCAACATGGATGCTGGTTAGAGAATCCAGGGGTTAATGTGTAATTAAACTCTGGAATTCATTGCCAGTGAATGTGGTGAAAGCAGTTAGCTTAGCAGGGTTTAAAATAGTGTGGATAATTTCCTTTAAAAAGTCCATAAGCCAATATTTAGATGGACTTTGGGAAATCCACTGCTTATTACTAGGATAAACAGCATAGAATCTGTTTTACTCTTTTGGGATCTTGCCGGGTTTTTGGGACCTGAGGTAGCCACTGTTGGAAACAGGATACTGGACTTGATGAACCTGTTCCGTATGGCAACTCATGTTATTTTACCACTAACTATTTTAGCACAGGTCTCATTTTATGCAATGTAACCTAGTTTCCAATGACTGGGGTTAATAGTTAAATATCACTTCTTAACAGTAGCCCATATCGATAACATTCCCCCTTAGAATCTAACACAATCAGCCTGGACTAGAACAAGCATGAAAAGACTATCAACTGCATAAGAAAACAGCTTGCAGTCTGGCACTGCATAACAATTAGCTTATATATGTAATGGAGAAAGTAGAGAACCTTGTTTGGGTCATCAGAGCCTTTTAGCCTTTCAAAACTTTGTCCTTAGAGCATTATAGTATTCTTCATTGATCATTTTTCCTTTTAAATTCAAAACAAATTCAACCTATCTTGTGTCCCAGCATGAATTCATGTTTCACTCAATTGGCTGTTTCAAGGGAATTAACCCTCCAACTTCCATTTGCAAAAATATCCAATGTTGTTCCTTCTATGAGCAATATTTAAATTATGAGGAACAACATTGGGTATTTTTGCTGAATTGTGTGACACCATTTGGGCTGAACATGAAGATTGAAAATGCCTGGTTAGCCCTGGACAGATGATTTGAACAGCCAGGAGCCTGTCCTGGCCATTTAATTCATTTTGAATATCTAGTCCAATGATAACAGAATTAGGGTGATTATAGAAACATAGAACTTTGTTGATCACTAAAAACAGAGGAGACTAAGGGTCTATCAAGCCCAGCATCCTGTCTTTGACATTGGCCAGTCTTGGTCTTTGGAACTGCCCATTGTGTCAGAAGCAATAGGGATTAAGTGACTTGCCCAGGGTCACAAGGAGTGTAGCTCTAGAAACATAGAAACATAGAAATAGACGGCTGGATTTAGAAGCTGGCTTCTTTTGGGATCTTTAACTCATCGTCGCTAGGACTCGAACCTGAACTCGTTGCACCTAACACACAATGGAATTAGTATGGCAAGGTAATGAAGTATTTATGTATTACAGATCTATGAAAGGTCCAGCAGCCCCCACCCTCCCTCCACCTCACCTTATATTCCGAGTTTGCTGGCTTCCTTTTTCCCCGAGCTACGCGCAGCTGCGTGAGTCAATCAAACTTCTCCTCTCCTGCAACTTCCTGTTTCCGGTTGCGTCAGAGGAGAAGATTGATTGACTCGCGCAGCCGCGTGTGCACGGCTTTTTGAACGCGTGCGGCTCGGGAAAAAGGAAACCGGCAAACTCGAAATATAAGGTGAGGTGGAGGGAGGGAGCTGGCTAAATGCTACGGGCGGGCGGTGGCTGCGGGGACCGCGCGATCCTTGATACCTCACTGCGGAGACAAGACCATTCACCGCTCCACGGGGCGGTGAATGACCTTGTCCCCGTCCCCGCAGTGACTGCTATTTTTCTTTCCCCGTTCCGGCAGGTTACCCGCGGCTAAACGCGGTAGCCGCGGGTAAACCGCCACCGTGTCATTCTCTACTGAGAGGGGACATGATCAAAACATTCAAGATATTAAAGGTAATTGACTTAGTAGAGAAAGAGAGATTGTTCACCTTCTCCAAGGTGGAGAGAACGAAAAGGCACTCTCTAAAGTTAAAACAGGATAGATTCCGTACAAATGTAAGGAAGTTCTTCTTCACCCAGAGAGAGCCAGAAATCTGGAACGCTCTTCCGGAGGCTGTTATAGGGGAAAACACCCTCCAGGGATTCAAGACAAAGTTAGACAAGTTCCTGCTGAATCGAAACGTACACAGGTAAGGCTAGTCTCAGCTAGGGCACTGGTCTTTGATCTAAGGGCAGCCGCGCGAGCGGACTGCGGAGCACAATGGACCATTGGTCTGACCCAGCAGCGGCAATTCTTATGTTCTTATGTACTAGACTACTGTACAAGATCTTTGCTTGATGAATGAAACTTGATAAATATGGTATTCATCGCCTTCATTTGTTGTTCGTGTTGTATATTCTGTAATGCCATAATAAATCAATTAATAAAGCCCAATAAGGCTTATTCAAATATCATGTCTTTTTGCATATCCCCTACCAGAGATGCCTTATCTGGTGACATTAAGAAAAACATGTCACAGACTTTCAAACATATACCGTATATTCCATTTCCAATGTTGGGCACATTTTTGAGAGAGAGAAAAAATAGTTGCCATGATTTATGAATCAACCCTCATATAATAGCAAATCTCAAAGCTTAGGACTGCTATGGATATTAAAAATCAGCCCAGATAAACTAGTTCTGACAGTGTTTCAGCATAAGGACCTTTCCTCTTCCTCCACCCTCCCCTCTGCCTTCAGATAAACTCTCTCTGTTTAGAATTGTGGCATTCATACCAGAATGTCCTGGTGACCACAATGACAACATTATGTTCTGAGCTGTAACTGCAAACAAGCTTATCTCAGAAACTATCTATGACAACCTTGAATGTACAAAAGTTAAATTTAGGAATGCAAATGGGAGAGTGGGGAATTAGTAAAAAAAATAAAAAATAAAAAGTTAAGCGATAAATCATTCATAATAAATACACTTCTCCCTCCGAATCTGCGGTTTCAGCATCTGTGGATTCTGTGGATGATTCGTGATTTTTTTTTTAGCTCCGTTTTCATTATTAAGCCCTCTTAACCCCCCCCCTTAAGTGGTCTAGCAGGGGCAGGAGCGATCTTCCTACGCTCCTGCCCCATGCAGATCACTCATAGGAAATGGCTGCCGTGAGCTCCCGTCATAGTCTCTAGAGACTATCTAATATAATAAAATGCTAGGCCGCACATGCGCACTCAAAAGTCGTGTTCCCTGATCCGTCACGGAAATACGACTGCGCATGCGCGCCCCTGGCTCTCACTGTGCACTATGCTCAAGCTGTCACCACGGCTCCTCTCTCGAACTGCAGCAGGATCAAGAGAAGAGCTGCGGCGGGGGCTTTCAGGACAGAATATGATTACCATGTTTCTTTAGGCAGCCCCGGTAGTTTACTTGGATTGAATGTCAGCATTAGGGTTCACCGGCCACCAGCCGTGAGAGCCGGGTGAGGAAGGCTAGGTAGGGGGACAACAATCGCGCTTATGCTCAAGCCGCCGCCACGACTCCTCTCTCGAACTGCATCAGGATCGAGAGAGGAGCTGCGGCGGGGGCTTGAGCATAAGCGCCATTGTTGTCTCCCTACCTAGCCGCGAGGCTGCGGCGGCCTTCCTCACCCGGCTCTCACGGCTGGCGGCCGGCGAACCCTAATGCTGACATTGAATCCAAGTAAACAACCGGGGCTGCCTAAATAAACAAAGTTTCACGGTGCTTGGCCCGCCAAACAATTCCTGCCGTTGCCAAAATTTGCCCCACCGTTCCTTCCCTTCCTCCATCAGGTACAGTTCAGCTCCGCCTATGTTAAAAAGGAACTGCTTTGAAATTGGAGCCCTGCCGCCACCGTAACACGTTCCCTCTGCCGCGGTCCCATATGTCAGAGAAGGGGCGGGACCAAGGCAGAGGGGAAAGTGCTATGGCAGTGGCAGGCCTCCGATTTCGACGCGGCTCCTTTTAACATTGGTGGAGCTGCACTGCACCTGATGGAGGGAGGGAAGGAAAGGTGGTTGTGCGCTGTTGAGCCCCTCTTTGCCCTCAGACCCTCTCCTAACTTCTCCCTCCTGTTTCAGACCACTGGGGGGAGGTGCCTGTCTTCAGCTGCAGGGATGGAGGGAGGGAAGAAGAAAGAAGGGGCCCTGGCAAGCGAATTATCAAAAGCCAACCATAGCCTGGGACCCCTACATGATATGAATAATGACCAGACAACAAAAGGTAAGAAAAATAATTTTATTTTCTGTTTTGTGATTACAATATGTCAGATTTGAAATGTGTCTTGAGGGAGGCTGCCGCCGCGGCTTTGGACAGAGGGGTACCATTTTCATGGGAGCCGGCCTTCGGAGAGGCTTCGGACGCGGGGACGGATGCGGGAGGGGCTGCCGCTGCGAAGGGCTTTGGTGGGGGAGCCAGTCAGACCGCGAGTGTGGGGATGTTGTAAGCGCGGATTGGTCAAGGAGCCGCCGCTGCCAAGGCTTTGAAATTGCTCTCCCACCGTCACTCCCTCCCGCCCCGGCTCTGCCTCTAACCAGGTTCAAAAGCAGGAGAGCCGGTTATCTAGCACCTGTTAATCTAATGGGCTTAAACACTAGTATATATATATATATATATATATATATATTTTTTTTTTTTTAAAGCAACAAAAAAAAAAAAAAAAGAGTATAGTTCAAAAGAAAAGACAGAATTCAGAAAGTAAAGAGTCTTTTTTAAGTGAACATATAGCAGTTGTCATAGTAACATAGTAGATGACGGCAGATAAAGACCCGAATGGTCCATCCAGTCTGCCCAACCTGATTCAATTTAAATTTTTTATTTTTTTTAATTTTTTCTTCTTAGTTATTTCTGGACAAGAATCTAAAGCTTTGACCGGTACTGTGCTTTACTGAAAAAGGGTTTATTAAACTGAAGAGTGTGGCGCAGTGGTTGGAGCTACAGCCTCAGCACCCTGGGGTTGTGGGTTCAAACCCACCCATGTTACTATGACAACTGCTATATGTTCACTTAAAAAAGACTCTTTACTTTCTGAACTCTGTCTTTTCTTTTGAACTATACTCTTTTTTTTTTTTTTTTTTGTTGGCTCAATGGACAGTATAAAAGGCTTTTTCTTTTTCCTTTTCTTAGTGCAATTTCTTTTGGAGTATAAAAAAAAAAGTATAACTGATATAGAAGACTGGCCAGATCCGGTAGACCAGTGATTAATTCATTGTCTTTTTATACCATAGAGCTGTTGGTTCAATTTCTGATGCCCTATTTGTTCAATTGTGTTAAAGTTGGCTAATAAGAGTGGTCTAGTGTCAGCCACTGGAAATTAATGGGAGAGATGGAAAATTGTAGCATTTATCTGTAGCATACTCTTCTGGTGAGATCAAAGATTTGTAAAATTAAATTTATAAGGCATTTATAGCTATTAATCCCAAAGAGTTAAAAGTGGGTAATATTAGTCCCATTTTCACACATCTAGGGTTTTTTTAGCCAAAGAGTAGCAACATTCCAGAGCTGAGATTATGATGTCATAATGCCTCATTCCACCAATGCCTAAAAGCCAACCTCAGCAGTGACATCACACTGACTTGATTAGATAGCAACTTCAGCATTTGGAACCTAGGACAATACCAGGTGGACTATGACCCTGCAATATCAAAGAAGAGACACGTTAATTTAATCATTTAATCAGTGGTTGGAGCTACAGCCTCAGCACCCTGGGGTTGTGGGTTCAAACCTGGCGCTGCTCCTTGAGACCCTGGGCAAATCACTCAGCCCCAGGTACATTAGATAGATTGTGAGCCCACCGGGACAGACAGGGAAAATGCTTGAGTACCTGATTGTAAAACCGCTTAAATAACCTTGATAGGTGGTATATAAAAAAAACTAATAAACTTGAATGATGGTCCTTAAGATTTAGTTCTCATGCAGTTATGTTGAGGCTATGCAGATAGAATATTATAATTTTGTATTCTCCTCTAATCGATGTTCTACTGTATGTCTTTCTTGCATTCTCCTCTAATCGATGTACTATTGTATGCCTTTCTTGCCTATTTTATTACGTATGGAAATCTGTAAGCCGCCTTGGATAAAGGCGGATTAGAAATGTTTTAATCTGTGACCCTTTGTTTTTCCTTTCTTCCAGGGCTGGTGTCTTTAAGGAACCAGGGCCTTGGCTACTTCTCATTTGCTGTAACCTGCTGGCTTGTTGTCATGGGGGAGAGGGGATCGTAGGAGATTTTTCTGTGGGTTTTTTTTTCAAGGGGGGTGAGAATTATTGTGGTGGATGTACGGTTCACAATTTGATGATATTCCTATAGTTATTTGCAGTTCTTGTCAATGTTCTTGTTTTGAAATGTACTTTTCAGCTGTTTTCATGATTATATTTTTGTATCATCAATAAAAATTGTTTTGACTCTTAAAAAAAATAGATTGTAAGCTCCTTCGAGCAAGCACTGTCTCCTTCACGACTCTGTACAGCGCTGCGTACGTCTGGTAGCGCTACAGAAATAATTGATAGAAGTAGTCTCAGAAAAAACCAGCCCATCTGCTGGATGTAGGAGCTGTTTGAATGTTGACAAAACACTGCCACTATAGCGACCTGCTTGTCACAAAATGTACAGATTTATATACATTAACTGAAAATCATTAGTCCACGGAAGCAAATGCAGTTCATCAGTTTACAGACAAGTCTGTGTTTATGAAATATTGATTTCTTGCCATTCTGAAGATCATACATTGTAAATTATCAGCCAGTTTGGATGGATTTCTCCAAGATGTACTGCACAGTACAGAAGCACTTTTCCCCATTAATATCACTTTTTCTTTAAAATGTTTTTCCAGTGCTACCTTGGGTTTGATTAATGGGTCAAGTCCTGTGAACAACACTGAGATGGACTAATAAGCCAATAAATAGTAAGCTTACACTTGGACAAATAAGCCATCATTTTTATAAAGTCTTGTGAACCCCTGGGCAGAGATGATTCCAGTCTTTTAGCAACAGTGACATTGAGTAAGAAATTTAGAACTAATGACCACAGAAATTTTAAAAGCATGCAGGTGCAAAGTGAATGACCCCCTATTGAGACTTATGATGAAGGTGATTAGGCGAGTTAGAAATGGTTAGAAAATAAAGGAAAGATCCCTAGGACATTACAACCTAAGGCTGACAGCATCAAATCTCAGAATAGGTAACTACTGGCCTCACAAAAAGTTGCTTCCAATTAACGGCTTTCACATTTCATACTGAATGCTTTTCTCCTGGGGCAATTCCGGTCCTCGAGAGCCGGAGCCAGGTCAGGTTATCAGGATCTCCACAATGAATATGTATGAGATGGATTTGCATGCACTGCCTCCTTGAGATGCAAATCTATCTCATGCATATTGATTGTGGAGATCCTGAAAACCTGACCTGGCTCTCGAGGACCGGAATTGCCTACCACTGCCCTGGGGGAACCTGTGGAGAATTATTCACCTGTGCAGAAATACAGAAACTGAACAATAACCCAATGAAGAAGGAAGCAGTGTTTTTCATGCTGGCACATTTATTTTCTCTCTCTGTTGTATCTGCCCCTCTTCTGCAGTGCAAGTTGCATCTGACAGCAAATAGCTGATTGGGCTGAAGGCACTTGTACCCTCTACTACTCCAGCTGTTGCAGCATTCCTCTGGACCATCCACCCAACCTATTTCACACTTAATTGTGAGCCCAGAAACTGTTGGATGCTACTGCTACAGAGACTAGCAGTCGTTCTTTCCCATGGAGGAGAGAAGGGAGAGGCAGAGAGATGGGCTGCTTCAAAGAGTCTCTTCTTTTTGTGAATTAACTGTCCAAGATTTTCTCTTCTTTTGCAGCCCACAACAGGAATGAACATCAATACACACTGTTTAAAGAAAAAAAAAGTACCTCTTAACATTACTAAAGAAGAGCTAGGGGGTTGGAATCTGGAGGGGGGACGGGACAGAGAAAAAGAAAGAGACCCAGGAAGGAGAGTGAGAGAAAAAAGTTGAGACCTGGGAGGGGATGATGAACCTGGGCTGGTGGGTATTGGACCTGGGTGGAGGAAAAGGAAATGAGAGAGAATGGGGGAGGGGGATATTGTGCCAGAAGTTAGAAGAGAAAGACCTCTGGAATGAGGTGAGGGGGGGAGGGGGAGGGAGAGGTTGAGCTGGGAATTCACTATAAAGACATAAAAGGGAGATAACCAGATGGGTAGGGGTCAGGGAGAAACTGCATGGTTTGAGAGAGATCTGAAGAAAGGTTTGAGCCTGGGAGCAGAGAGAAAGAGCTGGGGTGGTAAAGCTGGGCTTTATGATATACTTTTACAGTACCCAGAAGGAATTCTGCAAATAAAAAAAATTGCACGTTTATGAAATATGGTAATGTAATAAATGAAAACCAAAACCAAAAGACAATATTTTTTCAGTATCTATTTTAATTTATGTATTATCGCTCAAAATCAGATATTCAGCTGGACATGAGTCGCATAACTTAAGAGATAAGTTATCCATTTGTAAATATACAAATACACTGCCAACTAAAATGCACAAGTCGGTCAGTTGAATATACATGTATAACACCAAATAGATAACTTCTGCATTAAAAGTTATACTCAACATAAATAACTTTTTGACTTAAACACACAGAGGTAAATTTTCCACTGCCAGAGTCTTCATAATTATGTTCTTTTTTGCTGCCTAAGAAAGAAAATCAGTGCCACACTCCTGAAGTCTCCTGGATCTATGAGGGGACCCCATATTCAGTAGTGGCAAGTGTAGAAGTACCATTTTAGCTTACCATCCTCTAGCAACCCCCCCCCCCCCAAAAAAAAAAAAAAATTTCTAGCTAGAGCAAGCTTGTCCAAGTTAAGTCCTCAAAGGCTGCAAACAGGTCAGATTTTCAGGATATCCTTAGTGAATTTGCATGAGAGAGATTTGCATATAAAAAACAAAATGGGCATTCAAATCTCTCGTGAACTTAGACAAGCCTGGTCTAGAAGCACCATAGTAGTGAAAGAGGGATTGAGAGGTCAGAGAGAAGACATGAAGAAAAGGGATTAGAGCCAAAAAAACATCCTTTAAATAAAAGAATGGAAAAATGATCCGAATGAAGAAAATAAGAAGAGACATAAGCACTGGCAAGTTAGATGCAAAGCACCGATAAAGAAAGCTAGGTTTCAAGTTTCACGTTTAATAAAATTTTGATTAAAACACATTATCGTAAATTCAATGCGATGTACAAAATTAAAACAGGAAATGACAAACAAGAGTATCTGGGGAATAAAAGATTGAAACATGGACAAGTACATGATGACAGGAACAAAAGGAAAAAGGGAAGAACTACAAAGCAAAAGGAAAAGGAGAACATAAAAGGAAATAATAGTAGGCTAAAACACTTGTAATTTGGTGACTTTGTAGCTTTTACCGTTTGAATGCATCTTAAAAAAAGAATGAATCGTTAGGCACTCTATTAGTGAATATGAAAGAAGGATATTCGTATATACTCTCAGACACAATAGGATATAATCCTACTGCTAACAGTACTTCTTTCAGAAATGCTTTTATAATTGTATTTTAGGGTCCTCAGAGGGCCACCACACACTCAACTCATTTCATTGTGTGGGGCTTTATGCTCCCGTTCGTCATTGGGCCCATGTTTCTTACTTAAACTTTTTTTTAGGGTAATTTTTAATATAAATACTAAAAGTACTTAGCTTTAGGTTAAACGTTAGTCGGGGGGGTAGAAATATCCGCCAACATGTTTCGCCCGTCCAAATCAGGGCTTTATCAAGACTCCCTCACCCGTTCGTTGTTTGTTAGTAATCATTTTACTGCCACCATCACGTCGCTAGCCCCACACAATGAAATGAGTTGAGTGTGTGGTGGCCCTCTGAGGACCCTAAAATACAATTATAAAAGCATTTCTGAAAGAAGTACTGTTAGCAGTAGGATTATATCCTATTGTGTCTGAGAGTCTTAAAAAAAGAAAGCATTTAAGATTTCCTTTAAATCTATCTAGATTAGTTTCTCTCAAGTGAGCAGGCAGTGAGTTCCATAAATGAGGAGCTGTCATAGAAAATATCGTATCCCGTCAAGTATTGATAGTTTTTAGAGAAGGAACTGAGAAGAAATGTTTATCCTCGGATCTTAATGATCTAGATCGGGGGGTCTCAAAGTCCCTCCTTGAGGGTCGCAATCCAGTCGGGTTTTCAGGATTTCCCCAATGAATATGCATTGAAAGCAGTACATGCACATAGATCTCATGCATATTCATTGGGGAAATCCTGAAAACCCGACTGGATTGTGGCCCTCAAGGAGGGACTTTGACACCCCTGATCTAGATGGAATATGAGGAGTGAAAGAATATGAAGAGAAACTTTCCAAAGAGATAAAAACTCATAACAAATTTTTTTAGATACATCAGGGAATCTGTGGGATCAATGAACAAAAGGGGCGTTCAGGGAGGATAAGGCCATAGAAAAAGACTGAATGAATTATTTGCTTTGGTCCTTATGGAAGAAGATGTAAAAGATCTACCTGAACTGGAAATGGTTTTCAAGGGTGATGATGCGGAGGAACTGAAAGAAATCTCAGTGAATCTGGGAGATGTACTATGCCAAATCGACAAGTTAAAGAGTGATAAATCACCTGGCCCGAATGGTATACATCCCAGGATACTAAAAGAACTCAAGCATGAAATTGCTGGCCTGGTGTTAGTGATCTGTAACCTGTTGCTAAAATCATCTGTAGTACCTGAAGATTGGAGGGTTGCCAATGTTACGCCGATTTTTAAAAAAGGTTCCGGGGGAGATCCAGGAAATTACAGACCGGTAAGCCTGACTTCAGTGCTGGGTAAAAATAGTGGAAACAATTATAAAAATAAAATTGTGGAACATGTAGACAAACATGATTTAATGAGGCAGAGTCAGCCTGGGTTCAACCGAAGATCTTGCCTCACCAATTTGCTTGTTTTTTTTGAAGATGTAAATAAACCTGGGGATAAAGGTGAGCCAGTTGATGTAATGCAGTGGTTCCCAACCCTGTACTGGAGGACCGCCAGGCCAATTGGGTTTTCAGGCTAACCCTAATGAATATATTGATGTATTGATCAGATTTGCATGCCTGTCACTTCCATTATATGCAAAATTCTCTCATGCATATTCATTAGGGCTAGCCTGAAAACCTGATTGGCCTGGTGGTCCTCCATGACAGGGTTGGGAACCACTGATGTAATGTATCTCGATTTTCAAAAAGCTTTTGACACAGTTCCCCATGAGAGGCTCCCGAGACAATTAAAGAGTCATGGGTTAGGTGGCAAAGTTCAATTGTGGATTAGGAATTGGTTATCGGATAGAAAACAGAGGGGAGGGTTAAATGGTAATTTTTCTCAATGGAAGAGAGTAAACAGTGGAGTGCCGCAGGGGTCTGTACTGGGACTGATGCTATTTAACTTATTTATATATGATCTGGAAATTAGAACGATAAGTGAGGCAATTAAAATTTGCAGATGACACTAAACTGTTCAAAGTTCTTAAAATGCATGCAGATTGTGAAAAATTGCAAGCAGACCTTAGGAAATTGGAAGACTTGGTGACCAAGTAACAGATGAAATTTAATATGAACAAATGCAAAGTGATGCACATTGGGAAGAATAACTTGAATCAGTTACCAGATGCTAGGGTCCAACTTGGGGGTTAGTGCCTAAGAAAAGGATCTAGGTGTCATCGTAGACAATACAATGAAACCTTCCACCCAATGTGCAGCAGCAGCAGCCAAAAAAATAAACAGGATGCTAGGAATTATTAAAAAAGGGATGGTTAACAAGACTATGAATGTTATAATGCCCCTGTATCGCTCCATGGGGGGACCTCATCTGGAATATTGCGTTCAATTCTAGTCTCCTTAAAAAAGATATAGTGGTGCTAGAAAAGGTTCAAAGAAGAGTGACCAAGATGATAAAGGGGATGGAACTGCTCTCGTATGAGGAAAGACTATAAAGGTTAGGGCTCTTCAACTTGGAAAAGAGACGGCTGAGGGGAGATATGATTGAAGTCTACAAAACCCTGAGTGGAGTAGAATGGGTACAAGTCGATCAATTTTTCATTCTGTCAAAAATTATAAAGACTAGGGGACACTCTATGAAGTTACAGGGAAATACTTTAGGAGGAAATTTTTTTTCACTCAGAGAATAGTTAAGCTCTGGAACGCATTGTCAGAGGTTGTGGTAAGAGCGGATAGTTTAGCTGGTTTTAAGAAACGTTTGGACAATTTCCTGGAGGAAAAGTCCATAGTCTGTTATTGAGAAAGACATGGGGGAAGCCACTACCCTGGATCAGTAACTACCCAGGATCAGTAGCATGGAATATTGCTACTCCTTGGGTTTTGGCTAGGTACTAGTGACCTGGATTGGCCACCGTGAGAACAGGCTACTGGGCTTGATGGACTGTTAGTCTGACCCAGTAAGGCTATTCTTATGTCCTTACCATAGAAAATGGCTACTGCATATAAAACTCAAAACTTCCCAGAGATGTTAAACTTACAAATGCCCCACATTTGCAATGTTGTTCACAACCCACAACCAAGCATTCACAATTTCATGATCCAGTTTAAATTAGATGAATCCCCCATTCAAGCCCTTCTGGACTCTAGGGCTGTTAAAATACTTATTTGAAGGAAAACTCATAATTAGGGGATTTCAGATTGATTATGAGCAGAGTGACTTTGGTTTGCATTCATGGAAGCCAGAGACCACTCAGGTTTTAGTAAAGAAAGCATTATGGCAGTTAGTTATTTAATAACTAGTCTTTAAGCCCGTTACATTAAAGGGTGCTAGAGTAGCCTGGACTATTGCAACATCGTCTATTTGGGGATACTTAAAAAAAATGTGAGAAAATTGAGAATAGTACAAAATACGGCCATCCGCTTAATATTCGGTCTAAAGAAAAGCGATCACGTTAGTCCATACTACAAACTCCTTCACTGGTTACCAATTGAAGCACGAATTCAGTTCAAATTCTCCTGCCTCTGTTATAAACTAATCTGGGGATTGGCCCCCAGCTACCTCCTACCTCACTTTGAATTCCACTCCTCTAACAGGCCTACCAGAAACCATAACCTCTTCACATACCCAAACATTACAGGCTGTAGATATCAAACCTTCTTTGACAGAACATTCAAATTCCAAGCAGCCAGACTGTACACTTGGCTAGGTTACTTCACCGATGGCGCCAGAGAATCATATAGTGCCTTTAGAAAAGAACTAAAAACCACCCTGTTTAAAAAATTCTTAACCTAACCAGACTCCCCTCTCATCCAAACAATCCCGTCCCCCCTCATCAGCCAAAACTCCATCTTTAATTTACCTACCAGCATGCTCATTGGTGCCCGTCCTCCGCTAACGTACCAAGTAATTAAAATAGTTCCTCACCAATACTCCTAAGCCATCACTTTCATCTTTAAAGTCTTTCTCCTTGTAACTTATTGACCGCGCATTCTACTTTCTCCTCTCCTACTTATGTTCTCAATTATTGCTGATTGTATAAAGTTACTCATTAAAAAACCATGTAATAAATTATTGCTGATTGTATAAAGTTACACATTATAAAACCATGTAATATTCCGACCCTGAAATTTTCCTTGTATCATCATACGATGTTCATTTCAATACTTTGTAATTCGCTGTCTGTACAGTTTTTCTTCATTGTGAACCGCCTAGAAGTCGAAAGATTGTGGCGGTATATAAGAATAAAGTTATTATTATTATTATTAGATGTCTGTCTGTCTGGGTATTTTTTTTCTTTGTCTCTTTCTCCTTGCATGCTGCCTGTCTGTCATTTTTTCTGTCTGTGAATCTCCCTGTGCCTCCTTCCTATGTCCATAGTGCCCCTTTCTATGTCCTTAGTGCCCCTAGTGCCTCCTTCCTCCCCCCTCCGATGCCAGCCTGCCTTCCATTGAAAACCCCCCACCCCCTCCGTTGCCTCCCATAACCCTTCCATTGAAACCCCCCCATGCCAGCCAGCCTGCCTCCCATCCCCCTGAGCAGCATATTTCCATGGAAATCCCCCCCCCCCCGATGCCATCTTGCATGCCAGCCTTCCATTGAACCCCCACCCCTCTCCAATGCCAGCCTGCCTGCCTCCCATCCCCCTTACACCGAACCACCCCCATGCCAGTCTGCCTCCCATTCCCCTGAGCAGCATGTTTCCATGGAACCCCCCCCTCCCCCCGATGCCATCCTGGCTGTCTGCCTTCCATTGAACCTGCGACGCTGCTGATCCTGCCGGGTTTGTCAGCCTTGTAGCGGTGGGAGGGTCAACGGGGGGGTCCAGCTCAGACGCGTCGCTAGCAGCGGCTTGAAAAAAAGGAGACTGAGGGTCAACGGGGGGTCCAGCTCCGGCGCGTCGCTAGCAGTGGCTTGAAAAAAAGGAGACTGACGTTAAGCGCGCATGCGCACTCGTGCCGTCGCGACGGAACAGGGAAGATGACTTTCGAGTGTGCATGCGCGCTTAACATTTTATTATTATTGATATTTATAATCCACATTATCTACATCAGTGGTCTCAAACTCGCAACCAGGGGGCCACATGCGGCCCGCCAGGTACTATTTAATCACAAAAGTAAAATAAAACTGTTTCTTGATTATATGTCTCTTTAGCTATAAATTATAATATTATTATTAAGACTTAGCTGAAAGGAAAATATTTATGGTCAAATATATTTTTATTGAGCGCAAGAAAAACAACAACCTTGTAAACAGAATAAACAGCAGATATGCTCACATTTTGGTATAAACATAGCGACTGCCGCACCCCCCAGCTGAACCACCCCTCCCAATCCCCCACCCCACCCTCCCAAACCCCCCTTCCCTTGGAGGGTCCTCCTGCACAGAGTTACAATAAGAAACAGATAAGAAATCAAGGTGTCAGGCATACTAGGTACACGAAACAAAACAAAGACAAAAGTCAGCTATTAAGCAGACGGCTGCGAGCCACTGGAGTCATAGTATTCCAAAATGGTTCCCATACACATTGGAAAGTACGGCCTGGGAGGGAGGAAAAGTCCTGCACATCACGCCGCTCCCACATCAAGAAAGTAATCATCTTGCAACGCCAAATAGAGAAATCCGGTGCTTCTCCCCCGAGCCATTTCAGTAGAACACACTTCAGGGCGACAAGGACAGTCCACTTAAGAAATGTAGCAGCCCCCCTCGGGCGAGGGCAATAATGAGGGATAGCTCCAAACAACAGAAATGGCGAGCGTTGAATCGAAATGTTCCAAATACGCTCCACAAATGTAAAAAACTGCATGCCAAAAGGCCTGAATGTGGGAACAAGTCCAGAACATGTGACCCAGGCCTGCATCAGGAACGTGGCAGCGGGGGCAGGTAGCAGTTTCACGGAAGCCTGAGAGATTCGCCCTCCTGGGAGAGATGTACAAGCGAAAAATCAACTTATAGTGTTGCTCCCAAAAGGTAGTATATTTTCTAAAGACAGGTAATCTACGGACTGCTTGGTGAATCACATCATCAGGCAAAACAATGGCAAGGTCACATGCCCAAGCTTCCCGTGTGTCGGTGAAATCAAACACGGGGGACTCATCCTTCAAATGGGGATGATGGAATTTAAGGGGAACAGAAAGTTGGGAACCATTGGTGAATGCCGTGGATAGTAACTCATGGCAAGAGGCCTGTAAAAATTCAAAGGGCAAAGAAGAAAGGTAATGGTGAACCTGCATACGTAATGTAATGTAATTTATTTCTTATATACCGCTACATCCGTTAGGTTCTAAGCGGTTTGAAGAAAATATACATTAAGATTATAAATGAGAAGTAAGAAGGTACTTAAAAAAATTCCCTTACTGTCCCGAAGGCTCACAATCTAACTAAAGTACCTGGAAATTAATAAAGAAGAGAAAATAAAGATGGTTGAAAAAAGAAAAATTCTATGTGAACTTATAGGATGGAAATTAAACTGACAGTGAAGAACTGTATGAAAAATACATATGGAATGCAGTTAGAGAGGGTAGGTTACAATCTATTTATGGTATTTGTTTAATTGGAAGGTGTTAAGGTGGGTAATTTGGGGGAAGGTTATCTGAAGGTAGGTGAATCTTCTGGAGGTAAAAGAGGAGGGGTTAAGATATTTGGATGAATTTTTTGAAAAGCAGGGTTTTGATTTCTTTTCTGAATGTTTTGAAGTTGTCTGATATTGTCATAAGATTGGAGATGGAATGGTTGATTTTTGCTGCTTGTGTTGCCAGAAGGTTGTCAAACATTTTCTTGCGTTGTGAGCCTTTGAGTGGGGGGAAGGCGAAAGGGTTCAAGGTTCTTCTGTGTCTTGAGGTGGAGATTTGGTTTAAGCGGTTGTTTAGATAGGAGGGGGAAGAGCCGTGTAATGCTTTGAATATCAGGCAGTGGAATTTGAATTGGATTCGTGCTTGTATGGGTAGCCAGTGAGAGTCTAAGAAGGCAGTTGTTATGTGATCATATTTTTTGAGTGAGTAGATCAATCTGAGGGCGGTGTTTTGTATGATCTGGAGTTGTTTTATCATTGTGGCTGGACAAGGAAGATATAGGGAGTTGCAATAATCCAGCAGACCTAAGACTAGGGATTGGACGATTAGTCTAAATTGTGCTTGGTCAAAAAATTTTCTGATTTTACGGAGATTTCTCATGGTTAGAAAAGCTTTCTGGGTTGTTTTGTTGATCTGGGGCTGCAGTGTGCAACATCTGTCTATCGTAACTCCTAGGAGTTTTAGTTCGGGTTGTATTGGGTATTTGGTATTTTTGATTTTCAGTTCAGTGATGGTAGGAGTTTGGGCTTTTTCGAGCAAAAGGAATTTTGTTTTTTCAGAATTTAGTTTTAGTTTGTGATCCATCATCCATTTTTCTACTGTGTCTAAGGTTGTTTCTAGCTTTGTTGTGGTGGTGGTCTCTGATGGGTCGAAGGGGAGGATTATGGTGATGTCATCAGCATAGCTGAAAGATGTGACATCTAGGGTATCTAAAGTGGCTCCTAGGGAGGAGATAAAGAGGTTGAAGAGCGTAGGTGAGAGAGGTGATCCTTGTGGAACTCCGCAGGGATTTGTCCATGGTTCTGATTTGATATCATTGTATTTTACCCTGTAGGTTCTAGATTTGAGGAACCCCTGAAACCATTTGTAGACCTTGCCTGAGATTCCTATGGCGTCGAGAATTTGTAGTAATAAGGTGTGATCAACTAGGTCAAATGCTGCAGAGAGGTCTAATTGTATTAATATCATTTTTTTTCCTTTACTGATGTGTTGTCGGGCTGTATCTAGTAATGTGACAAGTAGTGTTTCTGTACTATGGTTAGTTCGGAATCCTGATTGTGAGGGGTGGAGTAGGTTATGTTTTTCCAGATATTCGGTGAGGTATTGTGCCACTAGGCCTTCTATTATTTTAACGTACAATGGTATTAAAGCGATAGGTCTGTAGTTGGAGGGGCTATCTATTGGGCCTTTGTGATCCTTTATGATTGGAGTGATTAAGATCTCTCCTAGGTCCTGTGGGAATTGTCCTTCTGTCAATATGGTTTGAATCCATAGCATGAAGTTGGTTTTGAATGTGGTGGAGGCGTTTGATAATATGTAGGTGGGGCAATTATTTAGGTCACTGGAAGCATGGCTGTATTTATTGTAGAGTCGGTTCATATCCGACCAGACTAGAATTGGGAAATCGGACCAGCTTCTGTCTGCTACGATGGCTTCGCTAGTTGATGGGTTTGTTGTTATCTTTTCTAGATGGGTGTGTGTGCTGATGAATGTAGATCTGATATTGGTGATCTTGTTTTTGAAATGGTCTGCTAGGTGGATGGCTGTTGGTGGGTGGATACCTTGGGTGGAGAGGTAAGGTTTGGTATCTGTGATGTTCTTTACTAGATTAAATAGCTTTTTTGTGTCTGGGGTTTTTTTGCCTATCATTTTGGAGTAGTAGGCTTTTCGTTTTTCCTTGAGTTTGGTTTTGTATTGATTAATTTGGTATCTCCATGCAGTTTTAGTGTGTTCTAAACTCTTGTTTTTTTTCCAGACTCTTTCTAGTTGTCTGCAGAGCTTTTTAGATTGGAGAAGTTCGGCGTCGAACCATTTATCAGAAGGTCTGCATATTTTGAATTTTAGTTTTTCTGGGGCTAGCTCATTTAGAATGGTTTCGCTTATGGATCTTATGCATATAAGCAAAGTAATCAGTGGGCGGGAGACCAAATTCATCGCTCAGTCTGGCGAAGGATTTAATTTTACCATCATCATCAACCAAGTGAAATACATAATGAATGCCCCGTGTTTCCCACCGAGCAAAACTTAACCCATCAATCCCTGGTAAAAAGGAGGGATTAAAGCGTATAGGTAGAAAGGGAGTGACTGAGGCAGAAAGAGAATGAAACTTACAGACCCAGCGCCAAACCTTCCGCAAGGGACGATGTAGCACCTTCGTTGAAAGAGACTCAGGCAGAGGTGAAGGAAGCGAGTGAAGATAAGCACTAAAATGAGTAGACCGAAAACAATGAAGTTCCAAGTGGGTAGCAGTGAAAATAGAAGTCCCTCTGAAAAAATCATTTATATGGCGCATGCCACAACCAATGGTTAGATAGCGAAGGTTCAGCAAACCCAATCCGCCCTTGTTCCATTGAGTCGCCGCCCGTTTGTAAGGAAGACAAAGAAATCGTTGGACTAAACGTTCCAATCGGCGTTCATCCCGAGATGTCAGGAACAAAGGAAGAACCTGAAAAACATAGAGCCAACACGGAACAATAAGCATATTGTACAAATACAAACGGCCCAAAAGCGAAAAGGGTAGATTTCCCCAAAGCTGCAACTTATTCTGAAGAGCCAGAAACAAAGGCTCCACGTTCAATCGATATAAAGTGGACAAATCCAAAGGAAGAAGCACTCCCAAATATTTCAAAGAGGAATCAGCCCATCGAAGGGGGAACACCCCCCTCCAAGAGCAACGAAGGTCGGGAGAAGAAGATAAAGCAAAGGACTTATCTAAATTAAGTGTGAGACCAGAATAAAAACCAAACTCAGAAAGAAGATCTAACGCAGTTGGCAGCGAAACCTCAGGGCGAGTGAGGATTAAGAATAAATCATCAGCAAAAGCAAGAGTCTTCAACTCAATCCCCCCAACTCGGAGGCCCTGAACCGCAGCAAATCCCCTAAGAGTACAAAGTAATGATTCCAAAGCAATCAGAAAAAGTAAGGGGGAAAGGGGGCATCCCTGCCGAGTTCCCCTAAAAATAGGAAAAGAATCAGTCCTGGTTCCATTAATCAAAAGGGAAGCCCTCGGATTACAATAAAGTGATCTAATCGCATCAAGATAAAAGCCACCCAAACCTATATGTTCTAGAAACGAAACAAAAAGGATCAGATGACACTATCAAAAGCTTTGGACGCATCAAGACTGACAAACAAAGCCGGAATACTATGGGAACGACAATGGGCGATAGCAAAGAGAACCTTACGAACATTAACAACCGATTGACGGCCCCGGACAAACCCAACCTGGTCTTCGTGAATAAGAGTGGGGAGATGAGGAGCCAAGCGATCAGCCAACATGTGGGAAAGAAGCTTAAGGTCCACGTTGATCAAAGAAATCGGACGATAGGAACCAGGGTCATCAGCCGCTTTACCAGGCTTCAGTAACAAGGTAATGAGAGCCTCATTAGCGTAATGCGGAAACGAACCCTGAGCAATAGCGGCATTGAAATAAGCCAGTAAGGGACCACATACATGGGAAGAAAGAAGGCGATAAAATTCGCCCGAGAAGCCATCCGGACCCGGGGCTTTTCCGGAGCGAAGGGTCTTAATCGCGGTGTCCAATTCCGCCGCACGAAACGGTCTGTTAAGAGTTGACGCGACCGCCTCTGGCAAAACCGGAAGGCCCGAGGATTGAAGGTAATCAGTCAACAATTCTGGAGAGACGGTAGCAGGCACATCATACAGTTAACGGAAAAAATCAAAAAGAACAGCAGAGACATCCGCCTGACTAGTCACCGTACCTCCACCCGGAGCCCGAAGGGACAAAATCGGCTTCTTGCAGGTTGTAGCCTTCACCAATCGCGCCATAAGGCGCCCAGGCTTATTCCCAAAGCGCTGAAAGCGGTGTATAATAAGCCGCCCGTTTTTGAGACCGAGAATGAAGCAGTGAATTGAGAGCTGCCTAAGTTGACAGATAAAGTTCCCTAGTCTGCATGGATGGGTGAGATTGAAAGGACCGCTTAGCAACACGTAATGCCCGTTCCAGGGCAACGATGCCACCGTGAATACGTTTATTGCGGGCACTCAGAAAGGATATAATATGTCCTCGAAGTACAGTCTTGGCGGCTTCCCAAAACAAAACCGGATCATCCAAATGCGGAGCGTTATTAGTGACATAGTCCTCCCATTGTGCCGACAAAAAGGTTTGAAATTCTTTATCTTGAGCGAGGTAGGACGGGAATCGCCAATGAGGCGTCCTAGAATACGTAATGTCCAGATGAACATCCACCCAAATAGGCGCGTGATCAGAGATATTCAAGGGACCAATCTCAGCTGAAAGAACCGAAGAAAATAAAGTAGACGAAAGAAAGATATAATCAATCCGGGACCAGGTATTATGGGCCCGAGAAAGGTGAGTGTAATCCCTAACTTCAGGATGAAAAAGGTGCCAGGGATCAAGCATCGAGAAAGTATCACAAAAGTCGGATAGAAGACGACCCTTAGTTCCCAAAGATGTAGAGGGGGAGCCAGATTTATCCAATGTAGGATCCAAAACCAAATTGAAGTCTCCCACTATAAGAAGGGGATCTCCTGAAAAACGAGAACAGAGACAGGTCAACCGTTGTAGAAAGTCAGATTCCGACGAATTAGGGCCGTAAACCACAAGTAAGAGATAGGAACGATCTCCCAAGGTCAAACGCAAAAGCAAGTATCGACCATCAACATCTTTGTCAAGAAGCTGCACACCAAGGGGAGAGGATTTACGAATCAATACCGCTACACCGCCATGGCGACCTGAAGAGGAGGCAAAATAAACCTCCCCCACCCAGGAACGAGTTAACTTAAGATGTTCCGCATCTGTCAGTCCAGTTTCCTGCAAACAAGCAATATCCGAGTGATAACGTTGTAAGGCAGCCAAGATTTTGGATCGCTTAACCGGCGAAGTAATGCCCCCAACATTCCAAGAAACAAGCCTAAAAGGTGTACTCAGGTCAGTAAGTCAGGGAAAGTACAAGAAAGAAAGAGTAAAAGTGAGAAACTGCTCCAGGAGCCCAGCCCCACCCAGAGCAGCGTGATCCAATATACCAAGTAGCCTGAAATTGTTAACAAGGACAAAACAATTCTCCAGAAAACCAAACCCCCATACCCAAGGAGGACCCCCCACCCCAGAACAGACAAACCACCCCCCTATCCCAACAAATCCTATCCCCAACCCTTCCCCCAGCCCCCCAATCCCAAGTTTCCCCCAGCCCCCCCACCATCTCACATTTCATCCGCCTAAAGTAGGAGGAAGAAGGAGTCACGCAAAGATGGGACCAGGGCCCCCCAGCCCCAATCCCACCCTCCTCAGAGCTCATCCGCCAAACACTCAGACCGTGCTAAGGAGTCTATATACATATCACACCAGACCATCCCGCTCCACTCTCATCCATCTAGCCACTAAAACAAAAACCCCGAACACACAAAACCACAAGTGCGGGAGAATCTCAGGCAAAGCAACGCCACCAGCCACCCTAGAACAAGAGAAAGCTCCCCAGAACATAAAGGAAAAGTGGCTGTAGTGTGCTATACAAACATCCACTAAAGCACTCATACCCATGTTGCGGCCACTCACACAAAACCAACTTCCTAGGGGAAATAGCCCCCTGAATCCGAACGAGGAAGGAAAGACAGGAAACTCTCCCCCTCTGAAATCATGTCTACCAGTAACAATCACACAAGAACCACAACCCGATGCAACCCCCCCCCCCCCCCCGTTCATACCCCAAACATACAAAGCAATACCACACCCATACAAAGCTGAACTGGAGGGGTGCAAGCAGTCCAAAAATTGTGCAAGAGGTCCAGGAATGCAAAAGGCTGCAAGACGGTCACTAGCCAGGCACTTCAACACCACATGGGGACCCTTGCAAGGTGACGGCAGGAGCAGCCATGTCCAGAGTGACACAAGTCCAGGCCTCAGGCCCAACTCCAAGCGTTCCGAAGCAAGCAGAGAGGACCTGGCCAGCGATGAACACAGCTGACATTCCACGAGCTGCTGGAGCTAACATAGCAAGAACCCTTGCTCCGGAGCCATAACTCCAAGCTCCATCAAAACCAGCAGATTGGGCTCCAAGAAACAAAATGGCCCACAAATTGCAACAGGCAACAAGCCAACAAACATGCTGCAACAAGGATACTGAGACCAAGGGTGAGAGATATTTCAGCGTCGAGCAGTAATCCTCAAGTCTACCAGAAGAAAGTTAGAAACAACAACAGCAACAGCTGTGTAGCCCAAGCTCTGTACTTATATAGCGCCAGGTCTAATCACCCCAGAGACAGCATTCGCCAGCTGAGAAAGGAAGCCTCAGGTGGCTGATGAAGGCTCTGCCTCCCCCGGCAGGGAATCCAAGTAAGCCTGAGCATCTTCCGCTGAGGTGTAACTTTTCCACCCCGTAGCAGTCCAGATTCGCAGTTGTGCTGGGTAAAGTAGCTGGAAACGGTGTTGACGGTCAAATAGCGCAGAGCACACCCTGGAGAAACGCCATCTGTGCTCCTGCAGCGCTGGAGAGTAGTCCTGGAATAGACGAACCTGGGCGCCCTCAAACATAAGATTGCGCTTTTGGCGGTATTGTTTCATTAGTTCCACTTTGTGTGCGGAGTTGAGCACCTTGAAAATGGTGACCCGGGCTCTAGTATGATCATCATTACGTCTCCCCAGGCGGTGAGCTCTGTCCAGCCGCAAAGGCCCATTCCATCGGGCAGGGGCAAGGCAGTACGCAGCCAGGACTCCAGGGTGGCATGCAGCCGAGACTCAGACACCGACTCTGGCAGGCCAATAAGGCAGAGATTATCCCGGCGCGAGCAGTTCTCAAGATCTTCGATCTTGTCCGCCTGCCGCGCTAGTTGTTCTTTAAGAATGGTGAGATCTGCCGCCGATGCCGAGTGGGCCTCTTCCACGTGCGCCACTCGGGACTCCAATTCCCCGGTCCGTCTTGTTGTCTCAGTGACCAGGGACTCGAGGGACGTCAGTTGGCCCGATAGTTGGTCGAAGCGAGCATCAAGAGCTCTCACGACCGAGGCAGAGAGCGCAGCAATATGCGCCGCCGACAACGGGAGCACAGACCCGGAGTCCGACACCCCCGCCGCCATCTTAGCGTCGGGACGCGGCATGCACGTCTCTCTGTCTCTCGACCCTCGGGTCACTTTACCGTTCTTCACCGGGGTGGCTGGAGTCGCTAATCGGTCCATTAACAGAGCGAGTACGAAAGAAAAGGATCCACGCTGAAAGTCACTCGGAACTAGGCACGGGGCCCCGGAGCTCGAGCAGAGCACGTCTTGCTCGGCTCAGCACATCACGTGACCTCAAGGAAAAGATTTATAAACTATAAAGAATTTTATCTCATGCAAAATTGTCATTTCTTTAATAAGACATTAACTATTTTTTCCAAGGACCTCCAAATCCAAATACAGTGGTACCTCGGTTTACGAGTGCACCGGTTTGCGAGTGTTTTACAAGACGAGCAAAACACAACATTTGCAAAATCAGCAAATTGGAAACCGAGCGTGCCTTGGTTCACGAGCACCCCCCCTCCCCCCCGTGACCTGAAGTCCCCCAGACCCACCCGAACCCGCTTCTTACTTTCATCTGGCCTCGGCACAGGCATGTCCTGTGCGTTGGTGCCGGTGCCCGAAGATCGGCCTCCTCTTCTGTGCTGGGCCTTGAGCATCTGCACATGCTCAAGGCCTGCGAGTTCACGCTCTCTCCGATATTCTTGGAGATCTCGGAGAAAACAACTTGCAGGCCTTGAGCACGTGCAGATGCTCAAGGCCCAGCACAGAAGAGGAGGCCAATCTTCAGACACCGGCACCAACACACAGGACATGCCGGTGCCGAGGCCAGATGAAAGTAAAAAGCGGGTTCGGGTGGGTCTGGGGGATTTCAGGCCGTGGCGGGGGGGGGGTGCCGGATCGCGAGGAGAGGCCTTCGGGGGGAGCAATGCCAGTTCTCGGGGGGGGGGGGGGAATAGAGCAGCGCCGCTGGCCTGCTCGTAAACCAAGGTACCACTGTACCTACAAATCCAAAATGTGGCCCTGCAAAGGGTACGAGTTTGAGAGCACTGATCTACATAATTGCATAATTCTATTACAATGAAACTCGCAACACAAATACTTGTGTAAAAAACAACAGCATAAGTACATATGCATCACAAAATCTAGCCAACTCTCAGTAATCATATTAATGTCCTTTTTATAAATCTGCATTCCTTTTATGTTCATAATATAAATCTGCATTCCTTATGTATTTTCCACAGTTCACAACAATGCGTAACAAATGCAGAAAAGGCTTTTTGAAATAAATATGCTTTAAGAATTTTAACAAAAGTCAGGGTAGTAGGTCTCAAGTGACCAAGTAATGCATTCCATAATGTCAGAACATCCACAGCAAACGTACGGTCACAGTTATCATCGGTTCATAGACAAAACCGCCGAAGACAAAGGCGCGCACCGACAACTGAGCGCAAGACGGAAGGGCGCGCCGAAGAAAAAGTGTGTTTTAGGGGCTCCGACGGGGGGTTTTGTTGGGGAAACCCCCCCCCCCCACTTTACTTAATACATATCGCGGCAGCGTTGTGGGGGGTTTGGGGGGTTGTAACTGCCCTCATTATACTGGAAACTTAACTGTTTCCCTGTTTTTTAGGGGAAAAGTGAAGTTTTCAGTAAAATGTGGGGGGTTACAATGCAGCGCGATCTGTATAAAGTAAAGTGGGGGGGTTCCCCCACACACACTCCCGTCGGAGCCCTTTAAAACAGTCATTTTCTTCGGCGCACACCTCCGCAATGCGCTCAGTTGTCTGCGCGCGCCTTTGTCCCGGCGCACTTTTGACCTGACACCGTTATCATCAAGACAAATCTGATGAAAAGGTGGAGCATCTGGCAAGTTCAAATTAGCTAAGCTCAACATCCTTTGTTGTTTTCATACATCCTAAGGACGGAACCGACACATAATGGAGTTTGTCATAATATTTTGTGGAAGTTAATGTTATAGCTTCTAACATTTCCATAAAAGACACCCCCCCCCCCCCAAGGAAGCCATTAGTGATTGGCGAAATGGGCCCAATCGGGTGAATACTGCACTGCATAATGCACTTTGCACTAAGGCACTTATGAAGAAGTTTTAAGATAAGTGCACTTTTTGTTGATATGTATTTATTGATTGAGCATATTAAAATAGCCCAATATTGTTTATGACGTTATATAACCCTTCACTCCACAACGGCATGTAATACATAGAAGAACACACGTCGGGATGCTGTGGAGCAAAACAAAAGGGGGGACCCGTTCTTACAAAAGTCTTTGGGCGAAACTGGTTGAACCTTAAGGTCCTTCCCAAGGTTCAAAAAAAAGAATGAAGAAACAGCTAAAGCTAAGTATGTAAATTTTAAAGTTATATAAGAAAAGCTTATTGACTTGCACAAATCACAGAGTATAGAGCACAAGCACTTAAAAAAAACACTAAGGTCTGATGATGAATAAAATCCAGAAAAAGAAAACAAGCTTTCAAATAATTTGGCTGGTGATTGGCTGGAACTGAAGACCACAGAGACACTTGGAAATGCATCAGAAAAAAAAGATTGCTTAGAAAGTAGGCACTTTGAAGTTTATTACATGCCGTTGTGGAGTGAAGGTGTTTATTGATTGAGCAACACAAAAAACGAGAATCCAACCTGCATTGTTATCTCAATGTTCATTTATCGAACGAAGCAGGATTTCTGAGAGCTTTCCTCTCAACATAGACATGACTTAAGTTGAGGGGTAGAAACCTGTTTTGCGATATTGAATTTACATTCTTAGAAGTTTCCTGCATTTCCTAATATAATATTTTAAACACCAAAAACAAGATTCTAAATTGGACACGCCATACTGCCAGTAGCCAAAGCAACTTAAAACACTATACCGCAGATTCTATATATGGCACCCAAAACTGAGTGCTAATTTTTGGGTGCCGATTCAAGATGCACGCCCAACTAAGGCCCTCCTTTCATCAAGCTGCATTAGGGCTTTTTATCACAAGCATCAATGGTAAAAGCTCCAATGCTCATAGAATTCCTATGCGCATCAGAGCATTTACCGCAGTGACTTGCGATAAAAAAAACCCTAAAGTACCTTGATAAAAGGAGGCCTAAATTGGCTAAGGAACCAATCAGTGCCAATAATTGGGTACCAATTTGGAACTGGGCGCACACTTTGCCATGCGCTCTTCTATAACGATAAGTGCTCAAATCCTATAGCGCACAACCCAAAAAAGAGGGCATGGCCATAGGAGGTGTATGGGCAAGTTGAGGCATTCCTAAAATGTGTGTGCAGTGTTGTAGAATATCGAGAATGTATGCCCTAACTGGGCATTGGGAATTAAACCTTTTTCCAGCAGGTGTTAAGTCCCCGGTGCCCATACTGGGCACCAAAATTGGCACTGAACTCTATCCAACATTGAGTGCTCATCTTTGATGGGGACAAGTCCAGTTAAGTGCCTCAAAAATGCTCGATAGAATTGTATTCTAAAATACCACCTGGGTGCCCAGGTGTCATCAGAGAATACTTACTACCATATATTCTCAATAATTGTTTGAAAATATCTCAATACAAAAATATTCACAGAGTCCAGTACAGAATTCACCCAATCGAGATGAGTTCTTAATGAGGTCCGGAAGGGGTATCAGACGGCCCAACAAACAGTGATGTTTGAAGGGAATAACTCTTCATTTGCCCCACGGTACCTCCTCCTCCGTATTAATTTTACTTTTTTTTGCTTTTTTTACTTTTATCAATAGTTACTGTTACTTTTAGTCATTTCTGGTGCTTAAGTCTTGTTATTTCATACAATTATTAATGAATCTCAATTCTGAATACTTAGCTTTCAGCCTTGAAAAACATTCCCCTGAACGCCAACGCGTTTCGAATTCTTTGTCAAGGCGACATGGGGAAAGCTATTGTTGTGAACATACATTACATACCGCCACACAACTTATCAAAGACCCGACGTAACCACTGTTCCCTCTTAGCCGAGCACGAGTCTTCCAAATTCATTGCTGTCAGTGGGGGATGATGCTTCAATATTGTGTTTTCAATCGCTGGGGTTTCCTGGAGTCCTGTAGAGCTTGCCTGTCCCTCACTTTTGAAAAAATGATAGTGAAACAGGACTGTAGCTGGAGGACTCCTGCTCAGCTTAGAGCAGTGGTCTCAAACTCACGGCCCGAGGGCCGCATACGGCCCACCAGGTACTATTTTGAGGCCCTCGGTATGTCACCATTGTTCTGGAACGTTGCCCACCTCACTGCTGTAACCTCACGCAAGCGCTTTCCCACGTCTGTACACGATTGCGAGGTGGAGTGGAGAGGAAAATTGCGTACAGGCGCAGGAAACACTTTCATGAGATTACAGCAGAGAGACGGGCAAAGTTCCAGAATGATAGGTAACCGTTGGAGGCAGTGAAACTTGTGCGTGTCTACGTAATCTCGTGAACGCTTGCGAAATTTGGCAACTCTCCTGGCGGTGACTGCTTGATGTAAGATGCGGTTGTGTCCGGTGTTAGAGGAGGTGAGAGCTGAAGGCGGTTGCAGATGCGACCACCGGACACTTAAAGCACAAGATTTCCAGGCACAAGTCGGATAGTGATTCTCCCCTCTGCAAAAAAGACTAGAGGACTACACCAAAATCTTGTCTCTTGCAGTTCATACTTTAGAATCGAAATCACAATTTTGCACGAGGTAAAAAAAACTGTTTAAAGTTTATAAATCTTTCCTTAATTGCTTCTGATCATTTCAGCTATACACAGCTGAAAGCAGTGCAACATGCAGAAAGTGAAAAACTATCTAAACATCCCTTCCTGCATTGCATGTTACACTGCTTTCAGCTGTGTATAGCTGAAATGATCAGAAGCAATTAAGGAAAGAGTTAAGCTATAATGAGTTTTACCTCACACAAAGTTGTCATTTCTTTAATAAGACATTAACTATTTTTTTCTGCCGCCCTCCACGTACCTACAAATCCAAAGTGTGGCCTTGCAAAGGGTTTGAGTTTGAGACCACTGGCTTAGAGGGAACAGTGGATGTAACCAGTAGTGGAACGAGGGTGGGTGGTACCCCTCCGCCACCCTCTTCTCTGCCCCCACCCCGCTGCTTCCCAACCCCCCTTTCCTTTCTCCATACCTCTTTAATTTTCCCAGCACAAGCAGCATTATGAACTTGGCGCGAGAGCCAGAAGCGACATCGGAGACAGCTGACACCGACACGGACACCAATACTGCTTGCGCCCGTAATATTGCTGGCACTGGGAAAATTAAAGAGGTACGAGGGAAGGGGTGCACATGTGTGGCAGGGGGGGTCAGGAAGTAGCGGGGGGCGGAGAGGAGGATGGATACTGGCACCCCACCAAGAATTTGCCTGGGGTGGACCGCCCCTCCCCCCACTATGCCACTGGATGTAACAGCAGCTGCTTAAATGTTTAATTGTATATTTACTAAACTGCTAAAATGTAGCTAGAAAGTAGATAAACCTACACCATTCTGTAAGATATGCGCATATCTGGGAACACTGCCCATGTCCTGTCAATGTGTACATAAACATTGTTCTACAGCTGTGGTTCTCAACTCAGTCTTAGAGTACCCCTTTGCCAGTCAGATTTTCAGGATATCCACAATGAATAAGCATTAAATAAATTTGCATATAATGGGAGGCAGTGTATGCAAATCAAGTTTATGCATATTCATTGTATGAGGGTCATTTCATAAATAATGCACACTATTTTATTTTTTTTTTAATTTACATGTTTTATTTTTTTAATTATTTCTTTACAATTCTTCCATATAGTCTCCCTGCTTTGCAATGACTGAGTCCCAACGTCTGGGAAGCTTCATTATTCCATCCAAGACACCGTTTTTGTTCAGTTGCCGAATGGCTCAGTTACTGGGGAAGAAAGCTCTTCCAGAGATGCAAAACGATGTCCACGCATAGGGTTGTTTCAACTTTGGAAAAAGGTCGAAGTCTGGTGTACTCATGTCTGGACTGTAGGGAGCATGAGGTAACACCTCCCAGTCGTATTTGCATAATTTTTCAATAACGACATTCCCTATGTGCGGGCGAGCGTTGTCATGAAGAATGAGTGGCCCAGCCAAGAGCAACCGAGGTCGGATTTTGTGCATTTTTTGCAACAAATCATGATAATACACTGCTGTGACACTTCTTCCACATGGAACTTTGTCTGTGATGATGATGCCTTCATGATCATAAGCAAAAATCATCATTTGTTTATCTTTTTGATTGAGCTCAATCGAAATTTTTTCGGTCGTGGGGAAGATGGAACTCTCCACTCATCATTGAAAAACTATGAGAATATGGCTAGGAAGTGTTACCTCATGCTCCCTACAGTCCAGACATGAGTCCACCAGACTTTGACCTTTTTCCAAAGTTGAAACAACCTATGTGTGGACATCGTTTTGCATCTCTGGAAGAGCTTTCTTCCTCAGTATCCGAGCCATTCGGCAACTGAACAAAAACGGTGTCTTGGATGGAATAATTAAGCTTCCCAGATGTTGGGGACTCAGTCATTGCAAAGCAGGGAGACTATATGGAAGGATTGTTAAGAAATACTTGGGGGAAAAAAAAACCTCAAAAACAACCAATGTAAATTTTAAAAAATAGTGTGCATTATTTATGAAATGACCCTCGTAGATACCCTGAAAACCTGACTGGCAAGGGGGTACTCCAGGACAGAGTTGAGAAACATTGTTCTATAGCACATTACTGGAAGGGTAAGAGCTAAATTTCTCGGCATTTATGCATATCAGTGGGAGTTCTTCAGGATCATTAAAAACTGAATAAGGAACATCTCTCTCATCCCTCCTCACCTAGAAGTACCCCTAGTTTCTCCCTCTCTTTTTTTAAAACTCTGCAAAGTTCAAACTGGTTCCTCTCGCATGCTGCTTTTTTTTTTTCCAGGCCATCGCAAATGTTTTAGTAGAATATTTTCCAAACATTAACTTTTTTGACTCAGATTTTTTTCAGAGACAGGTCCTGCAGAAGCCAAAACAAATTTGGGCAATCGAATTGAATAAGGCCTAATGCAATTAAATTTATCCTTATGTCTTCATTTATTTTATTTTTTTTAAGATGGAGACCGAGTTGCATACATGTTTCATGCCTTGCTTTTTCATGCATCAATTACAACTGAAAATAAGCAAGACGGCAAAATGCTGGGAGTCAAACCAGTGCACTCTTTCCAGCACAAAAAAAAGTGCCAGTACTCAAAAGCCAGGCTGTCCCTCAGGGATGGTGTTATCACTAAAAGACTTATCCCTACTATAGCCAGTCCCCCTGCAATGAGGCACGGAATCTATGTAACGGCAGCATTGATGTACCTGGGATCTTTCATTAATACTTGGGGAAAAATCAGTCAAATTTTATCAAGCAATGGAAAAGGCACCGATATTCAGTACCCCTATTACTCCCTGAAAAAGAGCCCCGAGTCAAATGCAAAATAACCAGCATTAGCTTAGCATGCTTTGCCGATGCTAACCACCATCAGGGCATCCCCAAAAGTTCAGCCTTTCTTGATCAACACTGAATAAACAAAGCCTTTCAGATCTATTTAACCCGGTTGCAGTGGAGCCACAGCTCGGTCAAAGCTTCTGCAATGCGTCACCGAGATGGATTACTGGGGGTCCGTTCAAACACAGCTCCCTTTAGGCTTTGTTTTTCTAGAAGAAGAAATGAAGAGCGTTACAGGCTAACATGGGAAGGTTGAACTTAGCAGTGCTGGAGGATCACTGCAGCCAGGCACGCACCAACAAATTCAGCTCTGCCAGCACAGCAAGGGAAAAAGTGGTTTGGAAAGTCCTTTAGTCCACAGCGCATACTGAAGTGCTGAAATATAAATGTCGTTTCCTAGAAATGATGCCCATGGACTTCTGCCCGATGTCAGCTCCATTTCTAACTTTCTGTTTAGACTGGGGAAAAAGGCTGCACCCTCTTAGCCTCTCTTGGCGCTCCAGAGCCAAAAGATTTTGAGAGGCCATATCCAGGGCTGATGCTGGAATGTGAAGCCAGGAGCAATTTCAGCCAGAGTACTACCTCCGCAAGACTGAAAAGCCAGAGGACACTGTTCCTCCCTACCTCAATACTAATATTTCCAGCACATAGGCCACTGCAGTGCCTGGTGCACAGGTAGTCCCAAGGAAATATTAGGATTAGAGGACATGTGATGAAGCTACTAAGTAGTAGATTTAAAACAAACCAGAGAAAGTATTTCCTCACACAATGTGTAATTAAACTCGGTAATTCGTTGCCGGAGAATGTGGTGAAATCAGTTAGCTTAGCAGGATTTTAAAAAGTCTTGGATAAAACCTGTTTACTACTTGGGATTTAGCTAGGTACTTGGGACCTGGGTTGGCCACTGTTGGAAACAGGATACTGAGCTTGATGGACCTTCAATCTGTCCTGGTTTGGCAATTCTTATTTATGTTCTTATGTGAGCCAAGTATAGAACAATCAAGCCATTGTGACATCACTGATGAGTTTGGCTCTTAGACACTGGTGGAATGAGGCTTTTATGACATCACAATCTAAGCTCTGGAATGTTGCTACTCTTTGGGATTCTGCCAGGTACTTGGGACCTGGGTTGGCCACTATTGGAAATAGGATACTGGGCTTGATGGACTTTCGCTCTATCCCAGTATGGCAATTCTTATGTTCTTATGTTAAATGATAATCCAGCACTTCAGACCAAGGGTTCCTAGAATGCTCATCTTTTCAGCCTACCATATTTTTCCTGCTGACAGAATCCAGTTCGTGAAAGGAATTTTACCTTTTATTCAACATGTTACAGTAGCGAAGACATAGTAACATAGTAGATGACGGCAGATAAAGGCCCGAATGCTCCATCCAGTCTGCCCAACCTGATTCAATTTAAAAAATTTTTTTTTTCTTCTTAGCTATTTCTGGGCGAGAATCCAAAGCTTTACCCGGTACTGTGCTTGGGTTCCACCTGCCGAAATCTCTGTTAAGACTTACTCCAGCCCATCTACACCCTCCCAGCCATTGAAGCCCTCCCCTGCCCATCCTCCTCCAAACGGCCATGCACAGACACAGACCGTACAAGTCTGCCCAGTAACTGGCCTAGTTCAATCTTTAATATTATTTTCTGATTCTAAATCTTCTGTGTTCATCCCACGCTTCTTTGAACTCAGTCACAGTTTTACTCTCCACCACCTCTCTCGGGAGCGCATTCCAGGCATCCACCACCCTCTCCGTAAAGTAGAATTTCCTAACATTGCCCCTGAATCTACCACCCCTCAACCTCAAATTATGTCCTCTGGTTTTACCATTTTCCTTTCTCTGGAAAAGATTTTGTTCTACGTTAACACCCTTCAAGTATTTGAACGTCTGAATCATATCTCCCCTGTCTCTCCTTTCCTCTAGGGTATACATATTCAGGGCTTCCAGTCTCTCCTCATACGTCTTCTGGCGCAAGCCTCCTATCATTTTCGTCGCCCTCCTCTGGACCGCCTCAAGTCTTCTTACGTCTTTCGCCAGATACGCCAGAGACAGCAAAGCTAATCCAATTCTAAAACTCCATCAGCCAAAGACAGCGATTGTACAGCAACAGTGGCAAACACTGATGAGCTCAGATTTGAAAAAAGTAATAAATCCAAATCCAGACCCTGAGGGGAACCCCCTCTGCCCAAGTCCTGAGAGGCCTTCTGTTGAAAGGTTTGGGAGCCTCTGCATGTTCATTGTAGATATCCTGAAAATCTGACTGGCTGGGGTTCCCCCAGGACAGGTTCGGGAATCACTGCTGTCCAGGTTCATTTGGCATAACACCTCCTTTTCTCCACCATCCCAATCGGTCGCTTTCTCCTGTAGATCAACTTGCAGTCCGAACGCCTCAGAACTCGAACAATTTGGAATCCAAACATTTTTTTTTTTCCCTTCATTTTTGCCCCTGAATCCAAACGCTGCTTTGGAATCCGAACTGCAAGCAGTGCTGAGCCCAAAGCTTCCCCTCCGACGCAGCTTCCTGTTTCCGCCTGGGAGGGAAGCTTTGGGCTGAACATTACTTGCAGCTGCCGTTGCCGATCTTGCTGCCTCTGCCAGGTAGACCCGATCTTGCAGAGTTTGTGGGACCAAGGAACGGATTAATCTAGTTTCTATTCTTTTCAATGGGAAAAATTTTCTTGGAATGCGAACGTTTTGGAACTCCAACGGGGTTCTGGAACGGATTAAGTTCGGATTCCAAGGTACCACTGTACTTTTAGAAATAAGGTCCTTAAACCTTAAACCTCTAGCACCCCAGCAGACAGCTTTACTATTCAGACAGAACCTTTGACTTCTCCCAATGGTACCTCTGGCTCTGGTAGTTTCTATTACGTTTATCTTATCTCTCAAGTTGCCCAGGATGGTGTCAACCATGCACTTACTCACTTTTCCCACAGATCCTTTACCAGCTCCAGTACTGAAAAGTTCATTTCTGTCTTTTCTTAGGTATAGTAGAATCCCAGTTAACTAGTACTCAACCAACCAGCACTCTCAACTAACTGGCAAAAAAAAATAAAAAATATCCACCGGCAGTAGCCGGTCCTGACCCAAACCCCCCCCTCCCTCCCCCTAGCCCCAAAGCAGCAGTGACAGCTGGTTCTGACCCAACAACCCCCCGCTCTCCTTCCAGCCCACGATGCGGCAGAGGAAAGGCCCTGCCGGGGCTGGCCGCAAGCAGCCTGTTTACAGAGCTGCCTCTTGTGACCGCCTGCTACATCGGGAAAGCTGCAAGTAAGAGATAACGGCTCTATCCACACGGATGGCGGGAAGGCAGACCCGGGGAGGGTGGGGGGGAGTGAACCGAAAGTGTGTGTTGGGGGAGGAAGGTACATGGATGCTGGACCTGCAGGGTGGAGAGCAGGAGATGGATGTATGCTGGACCTATAAGTGTGAGTGTGTGGGAGGTTGGGGATGAGAGAAGGGTGGGAGAGAAAGTGAACCAGACCAGAGAGGAGGGTGGGAAGGGAGGAACAGATACTGGACCGACAAGTGGAGGTGGGGGGATAACAGATAAGAGTGGCAGACCAGAACTTGGTGGGACAAAACTGTTTTTAATAGTAACTCTCAAGCAACCAGAAACTACATTTATCCAGCATCTACCAATCCCCATGGGTGCCAGATAACCGAGAGTCTACTGGTATGTTCATTCGTTACTCACCACTACCACTCTTTGTAAAGGTCTGATACCTTCAAATGTGGAAAAGCAGAAGCAGTTTCCACTCAGAAGAATGATAAAGATAACCAATTTTCACTCTTCCTCTTGTTTCTAACATAGTAACATGGTTAATGGCGTAAGATAAAACCATACTCTTCAAAAAACACGTTAAACCTATCCAGCACAAAAATCCTAACCCAACATCCAACACTCTATAAACCCTTAGTACTCTCTAATTTTCTAGTTACCAAACATTATCTAAAACCCATAATTCTCCCTTAAAATTTTATCTCATCGTTTATTCTATTACTTCAAAGTTGAAATGTAATTCTTGTTTTAGTTTGGATGTAATCCGCAAGGTAATGGCGGAATAGAAATCACTAATGTAATGTAATGTAATGTAATGTAATACATGGTCCATCCAGTCTGCCAAATAGTCACACAAGTTATAAATTTATGAAGAAATTGTCTTTTTTTTTTCTTTGATATTTCTGGGACACAGATTATACATAAAAGTCCACCGGTACTGTCCTTAGGTACCAACTAGTGGAGCTGTCATCAAAGCTCACTCCAACCAATCCAAACCATCTTGTTATTTGTGGGATACAGACCATAAAAGGCTGCCCAGCACTATCCTCATTTCCCAAAATTACTGGAGTTTCCATCGATGCCCTCCCCAGCCCATCCTAAACTGAATTGCCATATACAGGACACAGATTGTGCACTAGGGTGGTCCAAAAAAAAATTAACACATTTTGTTTGCCCAAAAGGCTAATTTTATTCCTTTATGTAAAAATAATAATTTTTTAAAAAAAAACAATTTTTACTTAAAACAAAGTTTAGGGATCGACTGACCTCAATGCTTTTTTTAAACTATCACTAAGCTTAACAGTATATGACATTGGAACCACCTTTGATGCAAAAGGAAAAACTTATTTCAGTGGCTGGCCACTAGCTGAAGAACAAATTGCATCTGTTGTCAAAGTATTGTTGCATTTTTCAATTAGGCTTATCCCTCGTTCTACTGCATCATTAACAACAGTCAGTTTGGATGCCCGATTCCAAAATTCTTGAAAACTGGATCATCGGGCCACTCTGTGTGATGTTAGTTCAGGAAAATTCAGATGTTATATGGGCAACTGCTTTGGTCTGCCTTTCCTCATACCTTTTGTCATGATTTTCTTTTCCTCGTGCTGCCTCTTTCTACATTCTTTTGCATTTGTTTGAAGGTCAACTCCACTCGTACAGCACAAAAAAAAAAAAACCACAATCTGGCTTTGCTTCTGTAGGAATTCTTGATCTTCTTCATTTTTAAGTTCAGTCATAACATCTTTTTTTGAAATATCAAAACAACTGAGTTCACTTTTAAAGATTTCTTCATTTTTTCTTCATTCTAACACCTTCTCGTTGATGAGTTCTGTGTTTCTCTAGGGACAAATATTATTCGTGTAGATCCTTCAACTTCCTAACGCAAGAGTCAATGCGCTGTGTTGGTATCCTGGCTCGATCCCATACTGCCACTGCCAACTCGCAAGCCAACTTCTAGCTTTCCGGTAAAGGTTTTTCTTCAACATAGTGATGAAAATTGACCAATCGAAGAGCATCCAGTCCACGTGGCAGTCTAGCAGTTGAGAGCTGAAAGAATTGAGTTCCCAAGGAGCCAGTTTTCAGGTGCAGATCGCAAACTAGACGAAGCCATACAAACTAATTATGCACAATCACCTACACACAAACAAACAGTGCATACTGGGATGACCTGTAAATATTGTTTTAATCAAGCTGAAATTTGACACATTAGTAAGACATACCAAGTGGACAAAAATAAGCCTTGTAGAAACAAGATTTAACAAGGTTGATTTTTTTTGCATCCTACTGTGGACCATGCACATTTACCCAATATTTGCCTTAGTTCTTCATTTTATACCATTCATTTGCTAATTAGAGATCCTCTGTGTTCATCCCATACTTTTTTTTTTAATTGTGTCACCGTCTTCATCTTCACCACCTCCCTTGGAAGGGCATTACAGCCATCAACCACCCTTTCCATGAAAAAGAATTTCCTAGCATTACTCCAGTCCTAAATGTACCACTTGTCCCCTATTGCTTATCAAGAACTCTAAGATATAGCAATCAATTCCTTTTACATGTTCCATCCTTAAGACACCTTTTCTAAGACACCACCTGGAAACGTATCTTTTCAGCTACAGCGCCTGTACACTGGAACTCACTCTATTTAAGAGAGAGAAAATATTGACAAATTTTAAAACGAACTTAAAATTATTATTATTTTTTTTTTAAGGATGCTTACGACATATGATATCCTTCCGTCCTAGACCACATACTTCCCTTAAAATTAAATAAGGGCGAGCATTGCTTCCTTCCCCCATTGTGTCAACCCTCTTTGTTTTTCTCTCCTATTATGACTATAATTTTACCCCTTCACGTGTTTTAGTTTATGTCTTAATTATACACCCCAAAATTTTTATATTTTTAAAAAATGTAATGTACACCTCTGACAATTTTTAACTGGTATATCAAATTTTAATAAAACTTGGAAACCTCAATTCATGCCCTCTAGTTTTACCATTTTCCTTTCTCTGGAAAATATTTTTTTTTCTTTTTTTTTTTAATACCTTTCAAGCATTTAAACATCTATATCATATCTCCCCTGACCCTCTTCTTCTCTAGAGTATACATATTCAGGTCTTCCAGTCTCTTCTCGTATAATCTTTTGGTACAAGCCCCATACCATTTTTGTCACCTTCCTCTGGACCGCTTCAAGTCTTTTTACATCCTTAGCCAGAAACAACCTTCAAAACAGAACACCGTATACCAGGTGGGGCCTCACCAATGACTTGTACAGGGGCATCAACACCTCCTTTCTTCTGCTGGTTATGCCTCTCTCTATACAACACTGTTTTGGAACTCTTTCATACTTTTATTAAATTATGTTTTGCATGTTTTTATCTTATTTTTATAGTTTTGTAAAATGAGAATTATCATATAGTTCACAAGTAGTTTCATAACCCTATATGGATATTGGTCTTTTTTGATAGATTTTGTTATAAACCATCACTTGATCACTATGTCACATAAGAACATAAGAACATAAGCAGTGCCTCCGCCGGGTCAGACCATAGGTCCATCCTGCCCAGCAGTCCGCTCCCGCGGCGGCCCAAACAGTTCACGACCTGTCTAAATCACCAGAAGGGGCCCCCATGCCTCCTTGGTTTCCTAATTGAGTCCTAACTTCCTATCAAAGTCCTAGCCCTCCGGTCTTGCCTGCACGACCAGGTTGGGTTTCTGCATATATTTTCTGGTTAGCTTTCTCAGTATCCCACGATCCCCTTATCCCTCAGGAATCCATCCAGTCTCTGTTTGAATCCCTGTACCGTACTCTGCTTGATCACTTCTTCCGGTAGCACATTCCAAGTGTCCACGACCCTCTGGGTGAAAAAAAACTTCCTTGCATTCGTTTTGAACCTATCTCCCTTCAGTTTCTCCGAATGCCCCCTCGTACCTGTTGTCCCCTTCAGCCTGAAGAATCTGTCCCTATCCACCCTCTCTATGCCCCTCATGATTTTGAAGGTCTCTATCATATCACCCCTGAGCCGCCTTTTTTCCAGAGAGAAGAGCCCCAGCCTATCCAACCTCTCAGCATATGGGTAGTGTTCCAGCCCTCTTACCAGTTTTGTTGCTCTCCTTTGGACTCTCTCAAGTACCTCCATGTCTTTCTTGAGGTACGGCGACCAATATTGAACGCAGTATTCCAGATGCGGACGCACCATCGCTCGATACAGTGGCATGATGACTTCCCGCGTCCTTGTAGTTATGCCCCTCTTTATGATGCCCAGCATCCTGTTGGCTTTTTTTGAGGCCGCTGCGCACTGTGCAGATGGCTTCAGTGATGCATCCACCAGCACACCCAAGTCTCTCTCAAGATTGCTTTCTCCCAACAATGCCCCCCCCAATTTGTAGTTGAACAACGGGTTCTTTTTCCCTATATGCATAACCTTGCATTTTTCCACATTAAAGCGCATTTGCCATTTGTTTGCCCAGTCTTCCAGCTTGTCTATGTCCCTTTGCAGGTCCTCCCACTCCTCCCTGGAGCTAACTTTGCCGCACAGTTTGGTATCGTCTGCAAATTTTATAACCTCGCACTTTGCCTCCTTTTCCAGGTCATTGATAAATATGTTGAAGAGTAACGGCCCCAGCACCGATCCTTGTGGCACACCGCTCGTGACTCCCCGCCAGTCAGAATATTGGCCCTTTACTCCGACCCTCTGCAGTCTACCCGACAACCAGTGCTCGATCCATCTGTGCACATCCCCTCCCACCCCGTGGTTCCACAGTTTCCTAAGCAGCCTTTCATGTGGTACCTTATCAAAAGCCTTTTGAAAATCGAGGTAAATGATGTCGATGGGTTCTCCATTGTCCACCCGACTGCTTATTCCCTCAAAGAAGTACAGAAGGTTCGTTAGGCACGACCTTCCCTTACAGAATCCGTGCTGGCTTGTTCTCAGTAGGCCATTTCTCTCAATGTGCTCGCAGATGCCGTCCTTTATCACAGCTTCCACCATCTTCCCTATAATTGAAGTCAGGCTCACCGGCCTGTAGTTCCCGGGGTCACCCCTCGATCCCTTCTTGAAGATAGGTGTGACATTCGCCAATTTCCAGTCCTCTGGTACCTCTCCAGTTTTCAAGGATAGGTTACAAACATGTTGGATTGCGCCCGCTATTTCTTGTCTTAGTTCCTTCAGAACCCTTGGGTGGATCCCGTCCGGACCCGGTGATTTGCCGCATTTTAACCTGTCTATCTGTTTGAGGACATCTTCCTTACTTACCTCTATGTGCTCCAATTTTTCAGCCTGTTCCCCACGCATGAGCTCCTCTGAGTCTGGTATATTAGAAGTGTCTTCTCTCGTAAAAACTGACGAGAAGAACGTGTTCAACCTCTCAGCTATCTCTTTATTCTCCTTAATCACTCCCTTCCTATCTCCATCGTCCAACGGCCCCACCTCCTCTCTCGCTGGTCGTTTCCCCTTTACGTAACTGAAGAATGCCTTGAAGTTTCTTGCTTCCCTGGCCAGCCCCTCTTCGTATTTCCCTTTTGCTTTTCTAACCTCTCGGTGGCATTCTTTTTGGCATTTCCTGTGCGCCTGGTGATTTTCCTCTGTTGGATCCTTTTTCCATCTCCGGAAGGATACTTTTTTGTCATTTATTGCCTTCTTTACTTCTGTTGAGATCCAAATCGGGTCCTTTGACCGCTTGTTTTTGCAGCCTTTCCTGAAACTGGGGACGTACGTTTTTTGTGCTTCCTGCAGGGTGTCCCTAAATAGGGTCCAGGCGCTTTCCACAGTCTCCATCCTAAAGATGTTTCTGAGCTTCCTCCCCACCATTTCCCTCATAGCAACATAGTTCCCTTTCTTGAAGTTGAGCGCAGTTGTTGCGGTTCTCCTTACTATGGGTGTCCCCCTTTCTAATGTGAATCTGATCACATTGTGGTCGCTGTTGCCTAGTGGTCCTCCCACTTCTACCCCTCTTGCAGGCCCCCCTAATCCGTTCAGGATGAGGTCAAGGGTAGCATTCCCCCGCGTCGGTTCCCTGACCAGTTGCTCCATATTCCTTTGTATGGCACAAACACACTATTAATATATTACCAAGTCACACCATCTAGATCTGTTATGTAGAAAATTTTATGTATCAATTGTATAATCTCAGGATTGATATTTATATCTATTAGGACCCCTGAGGAAGGCGTGTTGTCCGAAACACGGTCCGTGTCGGGTCCCTTGGTTGGTAAGTGTTTGCTGCATTCCATTATTGGTATAATAAACACTGCCTGCATCTTATAGTCTGCATTCTTTGTTTGGTTTTTGCTTGCTGCTTGTTGCACTGCAGACTTTGTAGGATTCCTTTTTTGTTGCTGCCCCCCCCCCCTAAATTTAGCAGCCACTAGGTTTCTCCAATGTGTGATTAGGCTGGGAGCACCGCTTCCTAACCCCAACCAGCTTGGGAAGTGGAAGACCTAAGCAGGGAATCAGTACAATTTACCTTACATGGCTGAACATTGCCAGTATGCCAACAAGTCTCCCTAATGATGGTGCATGCGACAATGTTCAATATAATTTTAATTTGTCCTAGTGTTTATCTCTGTGGTTTCTTGAAGAGTGCATGGTGACGTTTATTTTCTAAAAGTGATCCACAGTTATTGACTTTACTCTGATCTCTCTTTAGGCTGCTTGCTGAGGTAATGCTGTTTAACTAACTGCGGCATCCAGGCCAAGAGAAACACTGCAATACGAGCGTGTTACTTTTTGGAAAGTCTGCGTTTATAGTCTGAGACAAAAAAAAAAAAAAAAAAGAACAGAGCTGATCAAATAAATCCCAGTCATTTGTTAAGTTTTTACAGTTTGGACTGAGCAAATCTGAAACCAGAGTTTGAATCGATGCCACTACGTGATAAATGCATTTAGAAATGAACACTGAATGATTTAAGATTTGGATGAGATGGGAGGGGGGGGAACGGTTATTCAGTTTTACTGGCTCAGAGTCCTAGTTCTATATTTTCAATTTAAGCTAGTGTGGCTGAAAACACTCAACCCATCACCAACTCATGCAGGGATTTGGTTATTTTTTTTTAATGCAAGAGTTTCATATTTGCTTTCAATACAGTATCTCCAGGGTCATCTGAAAAAACTCAAAAAACCTGTATTTACTTTATTTTACTTAACTTACATAAAATATAGCTACAGCACACCCTACCTACCACATGTATTATTACAGTCCACCATTCGTCACAATGAATGGAAGCCAAATGCTGTGAGGCTTCAAATATGAATGAGGACACAGAGGATAAAGCATGCATTGCCTTTCAAGGGGGAAGGGAAGACATCTTAATGTTGAAGTCAGCAAATTAAAACCCAAAGTATTGTTATCAGTATTTAACATATATTGTTTCAAGACTGCATCATATTTAACTGCCTACATGTGGTTGGCATGATGGAGTAGAACGGGTACAAGTGGATCGATTTTTCACTCCATCAAAAATTACAAAGACTAGGGAACACTCAATGAAGTTACAGGGAAACACTTTTAAAACCAATAGGAGGAAATATTTTTTCAACCGGAGAATAGTTAAGCTCTGGAACGCGTTGCCAGAAGTTGTGATAAGAGCGGATAGTGTAGCTGGTTTTAAGAAGGGTTTGGACAATTTCCTGGAAGAAAAGTCCATAGTCTGTTATTGAGAAAAACATGGGGCAAGCCACTGCTTGCCTTGGATCGGTAGCATGGAATGTTGCTACTCTTCGAGGTTCTAGAATCTTGTAACTCTCTGGAATTCCAGAATCTTGCTATTCTTTAAGATTCTGTATGGAATGTTGCTACTCTTTGGGTTTTGGCCAGGTACTAGTGACCTGGATTGGCCACCGTGAGAACAGGCTACTGGGCTTGATGGACCTTTGGAAGATGCAGCTCTGGCCACCTTGATGGGTAGACTGGATAGACCATGCAGGTCTTTATCTGCCATTTACCGTGCTACTGGGATACTGTGTGTGCTGGAGAAAGCATAACGGTCAGCGCTGCATGTGTCTGGCAGCGCAATAGAAATAAGTAGCAGTAGTAGCTCTTGTTCGCAAAATGATGTTGGAATGATGTTGCAGCATAGACAGCAATTTAAGCCATTTTATCCATCACCTTGGCCTTTTAGACACTGCTAAAACACTCATTATAAATGTCATTTGTATTTTTCCTCAAGCTAGAGGTGGAAATAAGAGAAAAAAAAAAAAAAAAATCGGTGCCCAATTCCCTGACTTGCCAAGTTCTCAGAAAATGAGATACAGTGGGAAAACCACCTGACCTAATGGATTTCCTCTCACTGCCTCCACAGGAAGAGGAACAGAAGAGAAGAGTCAACTCAGGTCATAACCTTCCGTACCACAGAAATAGAGCATCCTCTGTGTCTCTCCCCCCTTTGGATAGTTACGTGCTATGTGGTGCCTATTCGAAATTATTGCACACAGGTGCTATTTTACAAGGTATAACATGGAACTGCTAGGGGACATTTTCATGGGTGAGAAATGGGCAGATGGCACACATATGCATAAAAGTTTACAGAATACTGAAAGTTTCTTCTCTAAGTGCCAACATTTAGATGCAAAAGCAAGAACAAAAAAGGCAAGTGTGATGTCCAAACCAACATCATCACTTATTATACAAGTAAAAACCACGTCCCAACAAGGATCCTAGTTTCAGCATATACTATGCCTTCCTCAGGGGACGCTAGGAAAAAAAAAACATTTAAAACAAATACTATGAGGCTCATAATCGAAATGTAAACGCGTCTAAAAACACATCCAAGTCAGCATTTGGACAACCTAAAAAGACAGGACGTCCAAATGCTGATAATCAAGCCTATTTTTTAGACGTATTCAGGGACTTTTTAGGCCTCTGAATGCCGCCGTGCGCCCAGAGCTAAAAGGGGCGTATCTGGAGGAGTGGTTAGGGAGGGATATGGGCGGGATGTGGGTTGACCTAGACTTAGTCATCCTGCAGGGATTACTGAAGGTTTTACGAGACTTCCTGGATGGATCTTATTCGTTGTGACTTAAGACGATGTAAAACAGGTATAAGTACCCCAAAAGGTATCCAAAGTGACCAGATAACCACTGCAGAGTCAAAGTAAAGTCCCACACACACTCCTCCAGTATTCACTGACCACCTCTCACCCCCCCCCCCCCCCAACAAAGAACAGAATAAAAATGTGCATAACTGTCTCCAGAACATCAGCACCTAGTATAGGAAAACCTAGTAGAGTCTAGAAAGTAAGTCTCTTAAATAGCCTGGGGGAGGGCATCTAGTGAACCATAGAAAGGAGGACCCAGGCCCATAAGCCACTCTAACCACTACATTTATGGTGGAACATGTGTGCCCAACAAACTCCTCCCCCACAAACTGTACTCTACTGCCATATAGGTGCCACCTGCTGAAAGGCTATTGGAGCTGTAGACAGGTAGGTATAGTAGGTTTTGGGGGTGTTCGGGGGGGGCTCACCATAGCCTATAAGGGAGTTCTGGTGAGATGGTTACATGGCATCCTTTTGGTGAAGTTCACAGCAGTGCCCTGTAAGGTGTCCCACTTCTCTGTTGTCATGTCTGGGTGGGGCTGGGGGCAGAACTGGAGCAGAATGGGGCGGTTTCATGTGTCCAGAGTTTCCCAGAGAAAAATATGGTAAGTCTAGACACAGACATGTTTTGCCCCCCTCCAGAGACTGCATCAGGGGCTATAGGAACAGTTTATAAACATGTAAGAAAACCAATGTCAGTATAAAATCATGGCAACTCAACACGCAAAGACTAAAATCATTAACTGCATAAATAAATATTACCACAGACCAAAACATATAAAATTAGGTAATATCATATTCATATGTATTGATTATTCCACCTTTTTTATTTATTTTTCTCTACTGAAGACGAATGTTAACCCAAGGCTTGTTGAGACTGGCAGAATGACTTTATGCTGTACAGGAGTTAAAATATGGAACTCCCTTGTAGGCCAAGTACAAAACTGTAGTGAAAAGGGCAGGTTTAGAAATTATCTGTAGATGCCTTTTTTAGCCAATAATTTTCCTCTCTGCACAGTTGATGAATTATTCATGATTCTCATTTATATAGGCTATGGGGCTCATAATTGAAAGAGAAAAACGTCCAAAAACCAACCTAAGTCAGCACTTGGATGAATATTTCTCAAAAACGTCCCAAGTGCCGATAATAAAAACAGATTTTGGACGTTATTTCTAAACGACCTAGGCCTTCATAGTG